>NC_142342.1:25743750-26088125 GCF_054954075.1 Amborella trichopoda
GGAATGATCAGTGACGTAATCGATCGATTTTAATGATGCCCACCGTTTTATCTCATCGTAAGTCTAGGTCTTGAGGACAAACTCCCTTCAGTGCTTTGAAGCGACGCCTATAGCCTTCAATTGACTCTGGAGGCTACCCACCTCTCTTCTCAACACTGCCATGGGGTCTTGTTCCTGAGAGCTAGAGGGCCGACTCTTGTCCACTTGTACTTCTTTGACAACCCTAGAGAAGTGTAAGATATTATTTGGCTTGCCGATTATCCCCTTGTTCTGGGTGGACGAAATCTGGAGCACCTTCCGTGGCGGTTGGTGTACCAGTTACTTCTCTAGAAGGACGATGGGGACATGCAGAACCTTTTGCTGGTCTGATGTGTAAGTGAACCTAGGTGCTGGTAGGTCCACCTCTGAGGCTTCCTCCGGCTCAAGGGCTACTTCTGAATCGTCATTTTGTTCTAGTGAATTAGAAGTAGAGGGAGAAGCTTCACCTTCGGGAGAGGATACTATGACCTCGGAGAGGTGGCAAGGTATACTTGGGTGGATAGAGGTCAAAGGAAGGATCTTGCCTTATCCTTCCTCTTCTTTGAACATGTCTATAATCATTTGAATCAGATCCTCAATGTCATCATGAGACGAAGGTCTATTCTCTCTCGCAAACTTCCACTCATCATCTTTTGACTTTTCTGGTGCAGGAAGGTCTGTGAAATAGTACTTGGCATCGGCATAGTGAGTCTAAGCTATGAGGAATGGTCTTTTGTTAGTGCAGACTGTGTGTTGTCTTCCGTCTTGGCTGTACTTGAAACATTGGTGGAGCATGGAAGGAACCACCCCCTGATCGTGAAGCCAAGGACAACCAAATAGGAAGTTGTAAGAGGTATCTGTGTCGATTACGGGAAACTGAGTGTAATCATTACGGTCACCTATCTTGAGGTGGAGGCGCACTGTGCCGGCTGTCTTTTCTCTTGACTGGTTGAACCCTTACACAGTGATGTGGGTAGGAGTGAGGTCATCAGACCCTAATCCCAGTCGGGTTAGAATTCTTCCTGGGATCATGTTAACTACCGACCCTCCATCTAGCATGATTTGATTGAGGGTAAGCGTGCAGTTCACCATTCACGAAGAAGGGGCGATTATGGAATTTTCCTCCCAGCTAAAGGTCATCTTCGGAAAGGGAGATTTCTAGGCACTAGCTTAGAATGGCTAGGACAACCTCGATGGGTTCCACCTCTATCTCATACACCTTTAGGTTAGAGATTGCTTGGATGAAAGCCATGCGGTAGTCTCTAGATAGTAAGAGGCCATCATGGATGCTCAAAAGGGCTGGAAACCTTCTCAAGTGCCCAAATACATCGTATTTTACTTTATCCTCAATTACCGTCTGTGTTCCTGATCCAGTCACTGGTGTAGGTGGTAGGGTAGGCTTTGGAACAAGTTTTGGTTGAGTGTTGATTTGTGACACTGGCTAACTTTGCTGTTCAGCCGGTGTGGTCTAGGTTGATGGGGCAGTAATAGGAAATTGTAGTAACGATGTCGAGGTTTGAGGTTTAGGCTTAGGGAAAAGTGAAGGATCAGAAAATTTGAGGACCTTGAACTTTTGAGGTGTGGGCTGTAGCTTCTTTCCTGATCTGAGACCCATTTGCCAACTGCTGGCTGATACTTCCACGATTTGCACCATGTGGGAGGCTTTATGGGAGCAGGATCTCAAAGATGGTTCGGTTTTGGCTTGGGTTGTCAGGGTGTCAACGGTTGTCGAGAATCCTATCGCTTGGGCCAGCATTTCTCTGAGGCGTTCTTGTTGCGGCATGGTGAGGCTGATGTCTCCGAACTCCTTGTTTAAAGAGTTGAAGTCTGGGCATCGTAGAGTGGTACTTGTAGAAGAAATAGAAGAGAGTGAAGGAGAAGAAGGGTTAGAACGTTTCAGGCAGCTTTTTACGTTTTCACCTGAGTTAGGAGTTTGCAAGGGGTATTAAGGTCTTACCCCAGCTTTGAACGTTGTGGGGTGCTTTTAACATCGTCATCCATTTTGGCAGGCTCTTGAGATATTGATGGCTTAGGGCCATCTATCTGATTGGACGATAAGATGAAGCGAGTTGTGCCTGAGATGAAGTCCCGCAAGGTCCGTAGCGAAGGAAGGGGTCTGAGGAATTCTTCCTCGACTAGTAGCTGAGGAAGGTGGTTCCTTCGGCTGGTCTACGTAGGTGTTCGCTATCTCCTTCGAGATCCTCGAGGGGGTGTTTGAACCGCCCCATCAGGCTAGTGAGAGGTGGTAGCCTGGGGGACTTCCTCACGTCTCAGGGGCTTTGAGCCTGCTTCACCCATGGTAGACTTCCTAGGGCTGAGAGGTCGAACGCCCTGAGGAGTCTAGTGCATACTCAAGAGGGGCCTACAATGTGGCTTCTCCTTGAACGGGAGCAAGGGCTTGGACATGTTTTGGAAGAATCACCCAGTTGATGTGACCATACTGGACTTTCTCTGCAACTATGGCCTCGAACCTAGAGCAGTCATGGAGTTCGTGGTCCCACACTTGGTGATAAGGGCACCAGAGTTTTTCGTGCCTCGGGCAAGGCATCTCGGTTGCCTGACAAGCTTGGGAGTGATGAGAGCTTGGTGGAGAATCGCTTTGAAGAGGGCTTGGAGAGGGTCTTTCTATGTGCTTCCCTGGGCTTGCATCGGGAGGTCTTTTTGTGCAGGCGAGAGAGGGACTCAAGGGTGTCTTGCCGGGTCGCCTTAAACTTCCTGACACTGCTACATCATTTCGTCCAAGAGCTTATGGAAACCATTGCAGTCACTGACGTCGTGGCCTCGTATCCGGTGATATGCACACCATATGTTCTTGGTCCTTGGAGGCAGGAACTTAAGCTACCTTCTCGGCTTTGGGGTGGCGATTCCTTCTTCGAGCATTATGGGGAAGAATGCACAAAGGACAGCGGGTGCCCCGTCATCTTCTTGGATTGTGATTATGTGGGATTCCTCAACTGCCTTGAATGCCTTTCTCAATTCTTTGAGCTTTATCTTGTTGATAAGGGCTTCGATAGTGTTGTTGAGCCTATAACAGTCGTGAGTAGGCGGGCAGACCCTCCTGTGAAAGGCACAGTACTTCTCATTTGCCTCTTGCCCAACCAACTCTGTAGTATTGGCCTCCGGCAATTGCATCATGTTTTGTTCTAGCAGCAGTCGAAGTAGTACAGGTGCCCACTCTGTGTTGAAGGGGTAAACCTTATTCTGGTGCTGGGCCAAGTAGTCGCTTTGCCTAGAGTTTTTAGGAGGCAGAACGCTGTTGTAGAACTGTTGCTTGCCCCTGGTCAGAGGCGCCTGTGCCATGGAGGGGTTTAGGGTTTGAGAAATTGAGCCTTTGGTGTAAGCCACGATGAAGGACACGCTAAATACTGCCTTTTCATTGTCCTGAATGCTAGGGCATGAGTTTGAGATGGCACGTTGCTGACGGGAGTTGCCGTACTTGAACAATCCCTCAATATAAACTTCCTTAGAGATGAGCTCTGGCATGGAGAGTGGATTTGATGCCTCAAAATGTAGGGCTATCTCAGGAAGCATGTTCCATATGCAGGTCTGAACTGCTTCCTTCTCGGTCATGGGAGTGACGTGAAAGGTCGCCAACTCGCTCCATCGGTTAATGAATTTATCAACCGGCTCGCCAGGGTCTTACATCAAGGTGAGGAGCTCAATGGTTTCCACGTTCCTTTAGAATTCTTATAAGTGTTGGTAGAACAACTACTCCATTTTTTGCTAAATGTTCAACAAGTTTGGCGGCAACCGAGCATACCACTGGAAGGCTGGTCCTTCGAGAGTTTTGACGAACTGGCGGAGGAGAAGACGTCCGTCAATTGCCGTCTCCTGGCAGGCCACTTGGAAGTGGGCAGTATACTGGTGAGGAAATGTGGTACCATTGAACAGGGAGAGTTTCCCTTTTTGGTAGTTCAAGGGAAACGACATCTGGTCAATGTACGAAGGATATGGCTTTTGGTAGAGTGGAGTTTCCTACATGCTTAGGAACGTTTTCTTGAGGCTATGGGCCACCATAGCACTTATGTCAGTTTGGGAGACCCAGCGAGAAGAGAAGTTGTCTTGAGAGATCGGTAGGGGAGCCTACCTAGGAGCTTTGTCCTCACCGGTCGGGAAGTCAGATGTAGAAGGAGCTCTAAAGGCTTCTAGGCGCTCCATCTTTCGCTTGCATCATTTTCTCAAACTTGTTCATCCACTCCCCCTGAGTGTCGTTCGGGTCATTGATCACCATGACACTGACCGTTTCTTCTAAGAAGTCAGAGTCAGGTGATGCAACGAACTACCGAGGCTGGCAAGTCACGCACGATAAGTAAGTCTGGAGGGGCTAGCTTGCCCCAACTGGACTAGGGATCTGTGTGCCGATCTTGTGAGGACCAGTTCTTGACGGTCTTGGGAGCATGGCTTCTGGGTGGTTATCACCGAACAGTACTACTGGACTTGCTCAGGCTCTAGAGTTTGAAGAGGGAAAAAGGGATTACAAGGCAGGAGGTCGTCAGAGGTGGCGACTTCGACTACCTTGGAGGCTTCCCTAGTCAAGATCTATAGGTCTCTCTTCTACTTGATTCTGAGGTGGCTGTGGACCTCATTCCAAAATCAAGCCTGAGACATGGACTGCCCTATTTTCTTTGAACAGGCGAGGGCATGTCTATGAGTTGGAGCAGGGAGAGGGGCCTAAGGATGGAGTACACACTGGGTTCTTGTTTTGGAGGCTGGAGGCCTTTGTCCGACGTCAAGCCATTGCCCCGAATTCATTTGTGAGGTCAGGGTGTTTGGATGACCTGGGGCTGTCTCAAGATGGTACTCTTAGGGAAGACCTTTGAGTACCAGGGCTCGAGGTGCCTGCTTGGTGTCGGGAGAGCAGCAAAGGAAAGAGGGGCCAGCTCGTGACTCCATCTGAGTCAGGCTCTGAAAGGGACCTGCGAAGATAGTGCATGTGCACCTTCCATCAGGGTGATTTGCGGGTTAGCTCGGGCCCGATCAATGAGTACGACCTGTGGATGCCGAGATCCATGAGCTTGTGTTTGTGAGGGACGAGGAAGCTTGTCTCTCACAAGGTGAAGCTGTGTGTGCCGGTAGGGAAGACGAAGTGGTCGACCCCTCCTGTGCTCGAGGTGGCATAGAGCTAGCAATGCCCCGAGCTATGGAAAGCGAATGCATGGCGCATGCAGGGTTTGTCCCGAGAAGGACTAGTCCTGGATGCGAGCTTAAGGAAAATGAGGGTAGCCCTGAGGTGTGGCTCGAGTGGGTAGACCACGATCCTTTGAGTGTGTGCGAAGACCTCAGGGCCTTCGCCTTTGTGTACTGACCCTCCAGGTGTAAGGCTTGGCGAAGTGAAGGAGCATGGGGGTTTGCCTTGCGACAAACCTCAGGAGCAACGACAGTTTGCTTTCCTTACATAGGGATAAATGGGGCAGCCTTCCGGCATATCGTAGCAATATAACTGATAGAAGATTTGCCAGTAGTAGGGTGCGCGGCAACAGAAGTACTACCCATGCGAGGGGACTTGGTGGAGAGTCCACCAGGACAAGAAAGCGAGGAGGCAGGGACCTTTAAATCCCCTCTCGTACCGACTCAGGTAGGAACCTAGGAGCCAAAACATGAGTTCAGACTCAGAAGAAAAGTAGGGATGGAGGCTTAAGCAGCTCGCTTCCCTGGGACAGCCACGAGCACAGGGATAAGGAAATCCCTGACCCGGATGAATGGGTTGATCAACCTAGGTGCCATAGAAATGAGTGCAGAAAGTAAAGAAGGAAATTGGTCAAACAAGAGCAAACCGACTAAGGGGTAGTAAGTCCTCAGTGGAGTCTCCAAGCTGGTTAGGTGCCTCGATTTGGCTCTTCGGATCTAGATGATCTGGTAGCACGTGTCTCGGGTCTCTGATGGATCTGTGACTTGAGAAGAAGGCCCCCCATTTGCTTGAGCTGGTTTAGAATTGCATCCCTTGACCTGAAATTCTCCTGTTTTTCTACACAGCACTTCTACGGTTAATTTTTAGACAAGTGGGTCGAAAAGGACCCACCCTTGTCTTAGGGTAATGCACGTTCATAGGAGAAGGCGTTGAAGTGCAAGGTTAGACGAAAGGTAGAAATGAGAAGAGAACTTGACGGAAGGGCGAGACTAGCATGATGGCCAGATGTTGCCGACTCGGAGTGGTAGCAAGACGGGTATGGTTCAAGGACTAGCACGACAGCAATAATACTCGAAATCGAGGTCAGTGTGTCGGCGTTAGGCTAGGCCTATCCTCAATCAAGTGAGAAGAGAAAGAGGTGGAGAGGAAAGAATGAGACGACAAAGAGAAGGGGAAAGCCAGACATCGATAGACATTGTTGTGGGCAATGCAAGGAGGTGGCGCATCCCTTGTGGACGGCGCTAGCTCCTGACCAAGCACACAACGATGATTTCTTCTAGGTCTCACGGCAATGGGAGCGAGACATAGGGGGAATGACGATAGGCACCGGACACATGGAGGAATCTCACTGATGGTGATGGGTATTGCCAAGGCCTCTAGCAAGCGGCGATAGGTATCGCCATCTACGTTTGATGCACAACAGAGGAAGACTCCTGCAAGCGGCAACACAGTTCGCCATCTAGGTTCTTCAACGAGACATCAAAGCTACGTCTGTAGGCGACGATGGGCAGTGCCGTCTACAGTGTTCAGTGAGAGAAAGAGACAGATGAGAAAGAGGGGAGGAAGACTCTCGCATGGTGTTGCCATCGCCATGCATGGCTTGTGAGACCAAGAAAGAGGCATGCATGGTACTGCCACTGCCATGCAGACCTCCGCACGGGGCTCAGAAGAAGAAGAGGGAGAAGGGAGGGGAGAAGGGAGAGAGAAGAAGAAAAGAAAAAGAAGAGAGAGAAGATTTACCTCTACCCTAGGCGTATTGATCGAAAGTTTCTCTCACCTCACCCTCTCTCTCAAGCATAACACAACAATTGTAAGAAGAGAAACTTGTATTAAGTGAAAACTCTCTCTTGTGTGTGTATGTGTCTACCTTTTCTCTTTTTTTTTGCATTCAATGATGGTATGTATATATAGAAGTGTGCCCCAAACATGGGTGGATGATCAAAAGTAACTTTAATTACTGAAAATTAAGATTAAATTGATTTAGAAGAAATTAGAAAATAGGGTGCAAAATGACAGATTTGCCCCATCCTAACAAGTTGTTGAATTCTAGAGGGTCGTCATGACGATCGATTTGATACCAACTTCGAGCCATGGATCGTGTTTTTGGTGCATGATTATGTGACTTGAATTATGAGTAGATCTTGAAACTTCGAATCCATAATGTGTTCGTTCCTTGACATTTTTCTGTGTTTTCCTCGCTGAATCACAATGAGCATGCCGCTATGATCATGGGGCACTAAATGCAGCTCGATTCTGTGGTCGAACGAAGATTTTGCAAGTTTGGAATTTTGGCCTGAATCAAGGATTCCGACGATGGAATTTGCAGTCAGTTTGTCCGATTCGTATGAAGAATTCGAACGTTCATCATGTACAGGGTTCAGGTCAGAGATGGCTCGAGACCTTACACACGCAATGGAATTCATCTCGCGTCGATCGGGCTCGTGAGCAGTGTGATTTGGCCGCTTGAGCAAGGCATGATTTTACTGAATTTCCTGCACATTCTTCATAGATCAGCAACTTCTCTCTAGCTTTTCTTTACGTTCGGGTATCGTCACGGGGTGTGCCACATATCGAATCGCTCGTCTTGACTAGACGAACATGCTAACAAAATTTGAGAATAATTCGATGTGGGACAGCCGAGATATGAGCATCGAAAGTCATTGGTAATGACTGTCCCTTTAATGGTGTAGTGTTGCAGGGTGGCCACATGGGAATAACATGCGGCTCTTCCTGTTTCACTCTTTCGCCTATAACTTCCTCATGGAGTGTCCGTTTGGGCTAAAAATTGATCCATGGGGTGTGCAACCGTGCCGGATACAATGGTTGTGGTCCCACAACCATTTGAGATGCTGAAAATGTATATCTAGTTATAGGTGTCTATTGCAAGGTGTTAGAGGCTGATTCTGCTGTAACTATTCTCAGTTTGCACTACCTTAGACATGTCGAAATGTGACAAAACTTGGCAGGAGACTTTTGATAGACCTCATGAAGATCTTGGCCAGTTTTGGGGCTATTTTGAGACTATCAAAATTTCCACTACTTGCTAGGCTTTATTGAGTGAGGGACCTCATGTTGATGAAAAACACCTTCTTACAACAGGCTCTTCTCATGGGAGGAGTTCTGGGGTGACTGCTCCTTCTCAGGCAGGAGGAAAGAAAATACACACGCTACCCCCACTGGTACTCGTGCATCGCCTCGTGCTGTCAGGCCCCCTAGAAAATGTAGGAGTGTCAGGCTTTCTGTCATTCTAGAACTAGCAGATAGCTCTTCATCTTCCACCTCTTCAGATTCATTCGCTACTCCTTCCAAGTCATCCTCTGCCCTTTCTCCATCATCCTCTACCTCTCCTGAGCCATTTTCTACCTCTTCAGAGACTTAGGTAAATAACTTCGACTCTTCTAAGCCCATTGCCATCGCTTCGGATAGAGTGGGGACACTTGAGCTTGGGCTGGTTCCCCAAGTTCCAAGAGTGACTACTGAGTTAGATCTGATTTCAATGGAGATTAATGGGGCTAAAGATACTGATGTTAATGAAGGCCCTACAGTTGCTGCTCAAGGGGAGGAACTCGAAGTTGACAGGGCCTCCGAGGAGGTTGCTACCCCGACTCAGACAGAGGCTGTGGTCATGGGTAGTGAAGGCCCAAGCATCCCTAAGGAGGAGAAGCCTATGGTTGATGAGGCACCCGAGTATCAGAAAGCCGCTACCTCGAGTGATGAAGTTATGGGTGATGTAGACCAAGGCCATTCTCAAGAGGGCTCAGAGGCAGTGGCCTCAGAGAGCGCAGATCCTGAAGACGAAGGAGTAGAGGTTTTGGCTGTAAGAGATGCGGCCCAGGTAGAAGAGGTCGTAGCTGAGACTTAAGTGGTGGTCATAGAGGATGAAGGCCAAAGGGAGGAGGTGGGCCCTGAAATTATTGAGGCCGAGGTGGCAGTTCAGGAGGATGAAGGGCAAGGAGAAGAAGCTAGCCCTGAACTTATCAAGGCCGTATTAGAGGGTTAGAGGCAAGGAGAAGAGGCTACTTTGGAGCATGCTGAAACTGGAGTGGTGGCCCCAGCAGGTGAAGTTCAAGGTGAGGAGGTTGTTCCTGACCTTATTGAGACTGCTCCATAAAGTGAGGGGCATGGACAAGAAGTTCGCCATGAAGGGAACGAGCCTGGTGAGACTGACGTGGTGGCTACAGAGGTTGAGAGCCAAGGAGACACTGGTCCTGTGAGGATTGAGCCTGCTGAGGGTGACACTGTGGTTGAGGCCTCAAGAGTAGAATCTAGTTCTGAGAGGGTTGAACTTGATGAGAACAGGACCGTGAGTGAAGGGCCATGCGAGGAGGCTAACTCTGAGGGGACCGAGCAGCCTGAGACTAGGGCTCCCTTTGAATCTTAGGAGCCCGAGGCTTTGAGCTTCGCAATTGCTCCAGAAGAGCCAGTGACTCACATGGCTATCATCCCTTCGATCGTTGTTGAAACCAATGCATCTTCCATTGTGGTTGTCCCAGCTGCACCATCCAAGCCTTGCTTCAACGGGATGCTCAGCATAATTATGGACATGCTTTGTGGGGGCGTTCAGAAACTAAAGGATCTGCCTTGTACTGAACTTGATGATACGATCCGGAGGTTAAGGCATAATGCCCTTCTTGGGGGTTCTCCCTTATTTTGATGGCATCCTGAATGAGCTGAAAGGGTGGAGAATAAGGGCTTTGTAGGAGGAAGAAACTACACAACGATTATAGGACTCCCAATTGGCTTTTCTAAAGGCTTGGCTCCTACCCCACGTGAACTGGTAGAGGTTCAGACACAGGAGAAGGATGCCGTGGACTCCCGGAGGTCCAGCCCTTTTTAAGAGGCTATTGCTCTCCACAACAAGATGACAACCCTGAAGGCTGAAATAGCAAAGATGGCACGAGAATTTGACAGGCTGGAGAAGGAGACCACAGCCTGGGAAATAAAGGATGGGTCCTTGCTGTGAAAATATCGACCCTTGAGTACTCCGTAGAGGGGGAGACCGCCTCTCTAGAACAAGAGGCTCAGTTTTTGATTGATTTGAAGTGGCGCATTCATGAGGCCAAGGCTTCTTCTATAGCCTACAGGTCGAAGATTTATGCAGTTGTTGATCAATTTTGAAAGTGTCGCTTTTGTCTTGTAACGATCTCTAAATTTATGAATGAAATACTTCTTTTTCTCCTCTGTCTCATTCTGATGCATGACTTTATTATTTCTTTTTGTTTCTCTGAACTTCATCTCTTGCTCTCGGGTAGGCCACGTTTCATGGCATTGACTGTCTCTGCCCTTTTACGAAGGAAAACCCGATGCCTTGCTTTGTCTTGTGACAAGTTGCTGTGGTTTCAATGACCTCGAATGGGGAAGCGGTTGCCTCCTCCCCTCTTAATGTCTGGTTGGACAGGGGCTCATAATTCATTGTTCTCATTATTTGATGAGTCTGCTCATTGTAAATAGTCCAATCAGGAGGGGCTTTGGCTTCTATTTGAGGTACATTCAGTTTAAGCTAATCATAGCTCTTGGTCTCAGGCACGAACTGCATTAGATGTTTTGAGACGATACGCATAACCTCCAATTAGTTTTGTAGACTACGAATGTCGCTTCTTAACTCTATCAGGGGATCCTTCTCCTGAGGGCTAGAGGGCTGTCCTTTCTCCGACATCTCTCCTCCCATAGAATCAGGGAAGCACAAGACCTGTAGCTGACTACTCGCCTGAGCTGACCTTGGGTTGGGACAAGGAGCATCCTCTTTGCTTAAGGAAACCGAGATTTGGAGTACCTTCCACAGTGGCTGGTGCGTCAGTTTTGCTTCCAAGAGTGCAATGGGGACATGCATGACTTTTTGATGGTCCGGCGTGCAGGTGACCTGTGGGGTCGGGAGATCTATCCCTATAACTTCCTCAGTCTTAGGAGTGACTTCTGGTTCATCTTCTTACTGAGGTGGCTCAAGACTGGAAGCAGAGGGGGAATCCTTATCTTCAGACGAAGATGGAGTTTCCTAAGATATGGTGGATGGCATATTGGGATGAATGGGAGTCAAAGGGAGGATTTTGAATTGTCTTTCCTCCTCTTTGAACATGTTCACGAGTGTTTGCCCGATGTCCTCAAAATATTCACGAGGTGAGGGTTCTGTCTTCAACACAGACTTTCGGTCACCATCATTTGACTTTTAGGGTGACACTGAATCTGTGAAGTAATACTTCGCATCAACATAGTGAGTTTTGACAACAGGATACGGTCTTTTATCGGCATAGACTGTATACTATCTCCCATCTCGACTATACTTGAAGCACGAATACAATGTAGATGGAACTACCTCTAATCACGGAGCCAAGGGCAGCCAAGAAGGGTGTTGTAGGAGGTGTCGGTGTCGATTACATGAATTGAACGTAATCATTTAAATCATCGATCTTAATACGAAGGCGAACTGTGAAAGCTGACTTCTCTCTTGACTGGTTGAATCCCTAGACTGTGATATTAGTTGAAGTAAGATCTCAGACCCTAGTCCCAATCGAGTGAGAATTCTTCTTGGGATAAGGTTGACTACTAACCCTCCATCCAGCATAATTCGGTTGATAGGGCATGTATGTAACTCACCAGTCACGAAGAGAGGGTGATTGCAAAATTTTCCTTCCAATTGAAGATCATCCTCCGAGAAAGTTATCGCCATAGATCCACTCAGGATTGCCGGGTCCACCTCAATGGGTTCCACCTCGGTTTGTACACCTCCGAATTGGAAAGAGCCTGAACCAAAGCCATACAATAATCCCTTGAGAACATGAGAGCATCATAGATGCTGAGTAGGGCTGGAAGCTTCCTCAGGTGCTCTATCACATCGTATTTCACCTTTTCTGCATCAGCCTTCTGTGCTCCTGGTCCTACCACTGGCTTGGGTGATATAGTAGGTTGAGGAGCAGGTTTAGGTGGAGGAGGTTTATTTTGGTCTATGGTTGACTTGTTTGCGCAGCCAGCTTGGTTTGAGTGGTCTAGGTGGATTTGGTGACACGGATTTGTTTTAGTAGAGTGGAGGTTTGAGGTTGAGGCTTAGAAGGTGGTTGGGAGTATGGGACCAGAGGCATCCTAGGGAACTTGAGGATGAGTGGATTGTCTGGAGTATTTGGGTGAGGAAGCATCATAGGGAACTTCTCCCCTCAAAGCTAGATGATCAGGTGACATGTGTCTCAGGTTCGGAAGACCCGGGACCTAATATTGCATTCTCGCGAACCCTCTTCACATAATAAGAGCAAGTGCCCAATTGGTGAGAGAGGAATTTTAAATGTGAGGTGGGGACCAACCTCACCTGGGTCCGTGACTTACTCGGGCTGACTCAAGTAGGCACCCTTTTAGATTACGATGGAAAGCCTCCAGCTGCTTCAGCTGGTTCAAAATCGCCTCCCTTGACCTGCAATCTCCTTGTTTTTTGTGAAGCACTAACATGGTCAATTTGCAAGACAAGTGGGCAGAGGGACCAACCATTGTCATGGGGGGAACATGCACAGAGGTGCACATTCAGATAACAGAGAAGATAAGAATTTAGGGTGATCAAGAAGAGGATTTGAATATGAAGGAGAAGAGAACTTGACAAGGGAGCACGATAGCTGGACCAATACAGTGACCGACTCGGAATGGTATCAAGGTAGGCACAGTAACTCACACCGGCGCAACAGTAATACTACTCGAAACCAAGTTCGATATGACCGTTCTAATCTGGTGTGGCAGCAAGATGGGCATAGTACAAAGGACCAGCACGACGGTAGGACTGCTCAACAGCCAGACGGCTATGACAGTGCTAAACTGAGTTTGTCCTTTAGTCAAGCGAGTAGACAAGAAAAGAGAAGAAAAGAGAATGAAGAGAAGACACGCGATGGCGAATGAGGAAGGTCCTGGTAATGTTAGGAATCGCCGCCCACAGCCATGGAGTAACAGTGTCGTGGCCCCTGGACGGCGCTGAACACTGCTGCTCGCGGTGGAGGGGGTGAGTAGTGAACTGCAGACGGTGGTGGCCATTGCTGTCATCGACACGAGAAGGCAACAATGCCTTCACTGGAGGTGATATGTATAGCCGTCTGCGATAGGCACATAGTGCAAAAGAGAGGCCGGCGGATGGCAGTACGCATCGCCACGATCCTTCATGAGAGGTGACAGGTATCGCCGTCTGCACTATGCTCGAAGCCAGGTGAGACCGCCGTGGGCAATGATAGGCATTTGCAATAGGAAAGAACCATGGATAAGACCACTGTCGGCGGCGATAGACATCACCGTCTACGATAGGAGAGAAGCATGGGTGAGACCCTCGCGGGTGGCGATAGGCATCACCATCTGCGCTTTCACATGACACTGAAGATACGCCTACAAACGGCGATATGCAGCGCCGTCTGTGACCCATGATAAGAAAGAGAGATAGTTCGCGGTTGGCAATGCATCACCACACGTGACACCAGTCTTAAAACCGAAACTGGAGCCCGACCCACTGCTTGAGCATGGCCCGGCTCACCATGTGCTCCTTCAGACGACTCTACATATAACAACGATTAACGTCGTGCGCGAACTATGTTGAGGGAAAGAGACGAACAAAGAGAGAAAGAAAGAGAAATTCGTGCATGGCGCTGCCATCATCATGCATGACCTGCAAAGTCACTGGAGGAGGAAGAGAGAATAGGGAGAGGAAAGAAAGAGGGAAAAGAAAGAAAGAGGAATGCACGGCGCTGCCACTGCCGTGCATGGCCTCCAGCAGAGAAGAAGAAGATAGATGATGAAGAAAAGAGAGGAGAAGGAGAGAGAGAAAATATCTTGAGATAGGAGAGGTACAACTCTAAACTTTCTCTCTCCTCTCTCTCTCCCAGACATGCTCAAGAGAACTCAAGAAGAAAGCTTTGATTTTTATTGATCAATGATTTTCCAGAGAGTCAAAAATAGAGCCCTTTCCTCAATGAGAGGTAGTGTCTATTTATTAAATAGTAGGGCTAAAACGTGGGTAGATTACCCAAAACTAACCCTAATTCGAGATAGTTACAATTTATGTGAATTAAATAAAATAAGAAAATAGGGTGCAAAATGACTGATTTGACCCTACCTAACAATTGGGAAAATTCCAAAACAGTCTCGACGGAGAGCTAGGGACGTTCTTGATTTTTCTCAGACTAACTATTGATGATCTGACATTTAGATGAGCAAAAGATGATTGCCTTCGTGTAGGGCTCTATGCTACGATTATTTTGATAATAATTTTAATTCATGAATCATACTTTAAAGGCATGATCACATAACTCGAAATTTGAATAGATCTTGAAAATTGTTTATTGATAGTGAGTCTTCATCTTGATTTTTTTCTATGATTTCGTCACTGAATCGCACTGAGCATGTCACCACAATCGCGTTGCGACAAACAACACGCGATTTGGTGCCCGAACGAAGACTTGACAATCTTGAACGTTTGGCCAAAATTTATGATTCCGACTGCCGTAATCTGTAGTGACTTCGACTTGATCTTGTGCAAAATCGGGCTGTTCATCACGCGCGTCGTTCGGATCAGCTATAACGACGGGCGTTACGCACACGATACAACTACTCTCATGTCGATCCGGCATGCGAGGGTTGTGATTTGGTCACTCGAGTGAGTGGATGTTCTACTGATATTTTGAACCGTGCGGCTTCGAATCCTGAAATTCTCTCTAGCTTTTCTCCCTTCTCAGTCATCTTCAAGGTATGTACCGCATATCAAAATGTTCGTTTCAACAAGATGAACATGCTCAACAAGTTTGAGCTCGATCCGATCTCAGACGAGGGAGATATGGCTGTCGCAAGTTCACTATTCTTGACTGTGCTTTAATGGATTTAGTTGCAGCGTGGCAACATGAGAATAGTATGCAGCTCCTCCTGTTTCGATCTTTTGCCCATAACGTCTTCCAAGAGTTTCTGTTTAGGCTGAAATTTATCACTCGAGGGTTTTCAATCGTGCTGGATCTAATGACGGTGGTTTTCACAGTCATTTGATGCTCCAAAAGCGGGGTTCCAGTTATAGGGGTTCGTTTCAGGGTGCTAGAGGCTAATTCTATCGAAACTGTTTCTTCATTTGCACTACCTTAGACATGTCGAAATGTGATGATACTTGGTAGAAGTCTTTTAGGAGTCCTCATGAAGATCTTGGCCACTTTTGGAGCCATTATGAGACTATCAAAATTTCCACTGTTTGTCAGGATTTATTGATCAGCTTCTCTTTTATTCCGCATCGGGGACTCATGGTGCTGAAAAATGTCTTCAAACAGCATTCCCCACCAAATGTTGTGCTTCAAGAGAAGTGAGAAGGACAACGTTCCGAAAATTTCCTTCGGCTTTATTTCTCTTTTCTTCCTAGCCACAGGACCACGTGAACGTCGAGGAGAAATCCACGCAATACTATAAGTAGGACACTCAGACGTTTGGACACATTTGTCGCAGATCCATCCATGGAAAATTTGGGAGAGAAGAGACTTTAAGGGATTTTGTCTCGGTCCTCACCCTCATGGGACTGTAGGGGTTAGTTTTTAATGTCTTCACCCCATCAGATGAGTTTGTGACATGGAGAGATTGGTATTTACAGTCCTCACCCTATTAGACGGTACCCCTAAGGGCCATTTTGTATTTTTGAGGGATCTTGTGGCATCGTCCTCACCCTAGGGACTCTTTTTGATTTAGAGGAATCTTTTGATCATCATCCTCACCCTCAAGGACTCTTTCTATTTTTAAGGGATCTTTTATTCATCATCCTCACCCTCAAGGACTCTTTATATTTTTTACGGTTCTTTTGGTCATCATCCTTACCCTCAAGGACTCTTTCTATTTTTGGGGTTCTTTTGGTCATCGTCCTCACCCTCAAGGACTCTTTTTGATTTTGGTGGTTGGGAGATCTTGTTAGGCCCTCACTCTCGAGTGATCCATCTTGTGTTGTGATTGGATCTTGGCAGCTGAGGATTTTGGGTGGATCTCATTAGCCAGAATTACGCATGTTTGGCAATTGGGTAGCGGCTGAGGCTGTGATGCTGCTTCAACCTGCTTTATCGGTCCAAGCACCCTTTGTGAGCTTTCACCTAGACTGGGGAAGTGGCACTTTAAAGACGGTTTTCACGAAGCTCCTTTATTTTTGGGCTCTTTTACTCATGACCTTGCAGCCATGTCCACCTTTTTCTTCCATTTTTGCTCACGACGCCCTCTCGAGTTTTCACAGTGCCTGGGTATACACCATGCCTGTTATTCTTTTTTTTGTGAAGGCGTGTTTATGGTCATGCCTTTAGTACCTATGTGAAGCCTTTTAACGCCATGCAGCCAAGACGTGCACTACAATTTAAGGTCAAATAGCTGGACCATAGTGGTGATGAATGACAGTCTGTTGAGGTCATGAAGTGAGTATGTTGGTGGTTTTGACTCACTTTGGGGAGATGGCACGAGGCTACCTATGAAAGATGGATGATGTATGAATGGAAGGTGAATAGTCGTGACCCACTAGCTGTCGACGAGTATGGATGGCAGGATGGTTCGCCATTTTGTGAGCATGGGCGAGACTCACTAGGGAATGATGAAGGGTGATGAAAGACTCACTGTGGAGGTAACGAAGGTGAAGTGTGCACACAGATGGGTCGGTTAGGGAAGATGTGCATGAAAATGCACGTAAAAGGGGTGTGCCCGTATGTGTGTGGGGCGTATTTTAAGGTCATGCTTCCGAGACCTGTGCAAAGTAGTTTATCATCATGCGGCAAGGACATACATTATGGTTTAAGGTCATATGGCTTGCACCATGGCTATGTAGTTTAGAGTCATGCAGCAAAGACCATGCAGTTTAAGATCGTACAACTAGACCTCCGCTACAGTTTAAGGTCTTATAGTTTGGACCATGGTTGTGCAGTTTAAAGTATTGCATTGAGGACCATATAGTTTAAGGTCATGCAACTAGACCTCCGCTACAGTTTAAGGTCTTATAGTTTTGACCATGCAGTTTTAGGGTCGTGAACCATTTAGTTGGGTCGCTATGTAAGTAAAGCTCTGTGGGGGAATAGAGACAGTGGATCGATGAGAAGTGGACCCACTGGGGTAACTATGACTCCACAGGGATAATGAGCAGTGGCATGCATGTTACTCCACTGGGGATGGTCGGTCGAAGCCTAGGTGCAAGCCCACTAGGGATAGTGTGGTGGCATACACCCAGTGGAGAGGTGCGTCTGTTTCACAGTTTAAAGTCATGCGAATGGACTATTTGTCGTGCCGTTTAATGTCTTGCTACAAAGATGTGCATTACAGTTTTAAGGTCCTATAGCTCAGACCATGGCTATGCAGTTTAAAGTCATGCGGTTAAGACCATGAAGTTTAAGGTTATGCAATTAGACCTCAGCTACAGTTTAAGGTCATATAGTTTGGACCATAGCTGGGCAGTTTAAAGTGATGCAGTAAGAACCCTGTATTTTAAGGTTGTGCAACTAGACCTCCGCTACAGTTTAAGGTCATATAGTTTGGACCATGCAGTTATGGGTTGTGCATCTAGACCATAATGTGGTAAGGAAATGTGGCTTCGTGGGGAATAGAGCTGTAACTGAAGACTTGACTCACAGGGGATGCAAAATGGTGGCCTGCTTGTGGGGATGATAGGCCACGATCTAGGTGCACCTCCACTGGGGATAGTGGGAAAAATCCACAGTCGGCAGTGCTATAGACAGCGCACGGCGCTAGCATAGGAAATGTGACGCACACGGTGCTAGACGTAGATAACACAAGCAGTGTTAGCATGAGTAAGGCACGTGGAATTAAGCTTTTTGGTGAAGTGCATGACGTTAGCGCCTGAGGGACGCATGTTGTTGAACTTGGGAAGAGCGATGCTTGGCAATGAGTTGGACAACTAGGAGTCGTGGAGCGTAGACGGTGCTAGGCTTAGTAACACGCACAACGTTAGTATCTGGAGGACACACGCGACATTAAGAAAAGTAAGGCACATGGTGCTAAGCCTTAGATAACACGCACCTCAAAAGATCTTTTAGAGAAGCGTACGGTGTTAGCCACTTTAGTAAAGCACACAGTGTTAACATGAGCAAGGAACGCGGTGCTAAGCCTTAGATAATACACACGGCGATAAGGCATAGCAATAGCAATAGACGACAGCGGGTTCATGAGGCACAGGCGGTAATGGCTAGCATGCGGGACTCGGGCTTGTCCCGCCCCAGCCTGGACCTGTCGTCATCTGAAGATGATGACTGGAGCATCATTTCAAGCTTGTGAAGGGTACTTTGTGTAACCCTCATCTACAAAAGGGGGTAAAACCCCATTTTACTATTTTACCTTCAGTAGTGTGAGAGTTTTAGAGGAAGAGAGCTTCCGTCGAGAGACATTTGGCCAAAACCCATAGTGTATAGGCGTTTAGGAGCTCTCCGGTGAACTTCAGCAAATCGTGAACCTTCGCGGAGTGCTTGCGAATGATTTCAAAGAGTGTCGAGACCTTCTGGAGCAAGAAACAAGGGATTTTTTAAGAAGAAGAAGGGACCTGGTGGAGTTGCAGTGGGGTCCACAGAGGCCGTAGTAGTCAAGGTAAAAAGATTACAGCGAGAAGGGGAAAGTGCAGCATCTCTACGAAACAGACCAGGGGACTGTGGTAGTCACTGGAAGAGAAGGAGGAGGAACAACAATGGGCTCACCAGAAACACAATGACATTCCAGTGAGTTTTTTTCTTAGGGGATTTGAAAGGCAAGAAGAAGGGAGACCGAGAGGTCACAGGGAGATTCCTGGAGGGATTTTGATGGTTTCCTGGTAGGATTGGTCGCCGGTGAGGAGAGGAAAAGGACGGGGAAGGTTGACCGTAATCGAGGAGCAATCGTTGGGGAAACTGAAGAGGCAGAGAACATCTAATGCCCTTGGGATATGGGGATGGTGGGAACTGGATCCTCACAAAGGGATGCGTGACATTAAGTGGCATGCAACATTGCCTTCGCGCGGTGCTAAGTTATGCATGACGAAAACCAGTCTTGGTAGTATGTTGCTCGTGGCAATGGTCGCTTGTGGCATTAGACTGCCCACGGTGATGGTCACCCATGGCATTGAGTTGCGTGCTGCAGTGGTCACCCGCGGCGTTGAGCTGCATGCGGCGATGATCACACGCAGCATTGAGTTGCTTGTAGTGATGACCATGGACGGTAGTGCCTTATGGTGGTCAAGAATGCTGGCAAATGAGAAGGCCCGACCACTGTGGTCAGTTGGAAGCCAAGTCCTCCAGCACAACAGTGAAGTCCTTGTTGTTTTAAGGAAGGGCATCCATCATAGGCCAGTTCCTTCTTCCCTCTCTTGGAAACCAGCGATGCCTCGTCAGATGAGTTGAAGCTAACTCGGAAATGGTTGGTCCTCCTCTAAAGTGAGAGCAAGACTTCAGCACGAACAACCTCTTTTCTTCTAGAGTAGGAGAAACTTTTGATACTATATATGTAACCTCCCTGATAATGGGCTTTTGACTATTACTTGTAACCTTTTCTAATGCAATAAAAGAAATGATCTTCTTTTTCCTTGGCTTAATGTTCTTCTTTTCCGTTTCTTTCTTCCTTTTACTGCATATGTTGTATTTTTAATAGCACATCAACGATAGTACTTCTTTAGATATCGCCCATTGATGGGGGGCATTGCCTCTTCTCCATCAGATTTTTCAGTATATAGGCCCCATTAGTTGTGAACCTTTTGACTATGAAGGGAACTTCCCACTTGGGTTCGAACTTTCCTTTGCGGTCCATGCATAACAATCAGTCTCTTGACTGCTAAGACTAGATCCCCACGAATGAATGAGCGAACCTTGACAGACTTGTCAAAGGCTCTTTTCATTCACCCCTGATTGAGCTCAAGGTTTTGCTGGGCCTCTAGCCTCTTTTCATCAAGGGCATCCAACTCCTGATAACGGAGCTTGACACTCTCATCTTCAGTCAGTCCCTGATGAATAGTGACACAGAGTGAGGGTAGTTGAACCTCGAGGGGTAAAACTGCTTCACCTCCATAAACCAGGGAATAAGGAGTAGAGTATGCAGCATTCCTAGTGGTGGTGCAATAGGCCCATAGAGCTTCAGGCAACGTGTCATGTCAGTTCTTCTTTGACTTCGAAACTGACTTCCGAAGGTTCTTCTTTGACTTCGAAACTGACTTCCGAAGTACCGGGCACAGGGTTTTATTGAACGCCTCAGTTAAACAATTGGCTCGAGGGTGGTACATAGTCTAGTACTTCCACTCAAAACCGAGCTAGTTTACTAGGCTATCAATGTGATGGCTTCTGAACTGAGGGCCATTCTCATAGATTATTCGGTCCAGAATCCCAAAACGGTAAATGATGTGGTGGTGCACAAAGTTGGCCACAATGAGCTCTGTAACCTGCTTGAGAGGGACCGCTTCAGCCCATTTGGAAAAGTAATTTGTTGCTTCTAGGAAGAAGGCATGACCCAAGGCAGAAGGAGGGTCAATGGGTCCCACAATGTCCATACCCAACTGAGAAAAGGGACATGATGCCACTGTAGGATGGAGAGGCTCTGGGGGCTGATGAATGAGGCTTGGGTGGATTTGACGCACCTGACATATTTTTGCATAGTTTTAGGCGTCAGCCACCATTGAAGGCCAGTAATACTCGAGTCTGTGTATGCTCTCATAGAGATTAGGGCCGGACTGATGCAGCTCGCAGATACCTGAATGCTCTTCTTCCAATATTTTATTTGCTTCTCTTGCATCGACGCATCTAAGGAAAATTTCGACAAATGATCAGTAAAAGAGAACGTCCCCATCAAGAAGGTGTACTTGGTATACATATGTCGTATACCATTACGTTCTGCTCTATCCTCAGGAAGCCTTTCATGCTTTATGAAGTTCATGATAGGCTCCCTCTAGTCTTCAACTTGTTCAACCTCTGCACATATAGGGTTGAGGAATTCCGGCTCTTGCTTTTCAGCCTTGGATTCTTCACCTCGGGACATTTCCTGTTCTGCCTTAATGACATCCTTGGCTGCAAGGAGTGCTCTAAATGGATAAGGTGGGGGAATTTAGGGAAGACATCTCTCTCATCATTTGCATCAACTTCGATTCTCAAGCGAACATGTCTCCCTTCTATTACCCAGACAAGCGTGGGCCCTGATGAAGACAGTTGAATGGTGGCCCCGAGCGTTGCGAGCTCATCAGCCTATGAGTTTAGCCTTCTAGGGATATGACTTAGGGAGAAATTGTCGAACTATACCATATAAGATTTGGTCGTGTCATGATATGGTTTGAGATTATCCTTCCTTATGTCATATATCCCCTTAAGCTGCCGGATGACGAACTCAGAGTCACCGAAGATTTTCAGCGGCTTCAGGTATAGCTCCCAGGCGATCTCCAATCTGATTATGAGGGCTTGGAATTCAGCCTCATTATGAGAAAATGCCTCTATGAGTGAGAAGGATAGAGGAATCATTCCACCATCAGGAATCAGGAACACGACTCTAGCACCCCCTCTATTAGACTGGAATGCTCCATCGAAGTACATTTCCCACAGCCGAGCTAAAAATGTTCAAAAGACGTCTTCATTTGGGAGATCACTTGACAGGGGAGATTCTAAAGGGACTGTGTAAGGACCAAGTTTCCTGGCTATGGTATTGCGCGCAGCTGTAGGAGTCCGCTAGGAAGAGGCATCACCATCTATAATTCAAGAGGCATCGCCATCTGCGGTTCAAGAGGCATCATCGTCTTGACTTAAGGAGGAACGTCGTGCTTGAACAAGAGATGGGCAATGCCATTTGGAGAAGAGAGAGAGTCAGCGCCACGTGTGAATGAAAGGTCCTAGACTTTTGCATGGCGATAGTAAGCATGTAGCGATAGTAGTACGCGGCGATAGTAGTACGCGGCGATAGTAGCACACGACGATAGTAGCGCGCAACGATAGTCGCATGCAGTGATAGTAGCGCACGATGATAGTAGCGTGCAACGATAGTAGGGCGAGGTGATAGTAGAGTGCAGTGATAGTAAGCACGTGGTGATAGTAAGAGCGCGGCAGCAAGAACTCAATGCCGCAAATGAACAAGGGGCATCACCGTGTGCGTAATGCCGGGTGTGGCACTGCCATGCATGATTAAGTGTTCGCCACTTATCCAGCTACATGGGAGTTGGTTGCCACCCATCAGCTTGAGCTGCCACCTGCCACTTGAGGGGATACTTAAGCCCTTCCCTCTCCCTCGTGTCGTCCATTTTTCACTCCTCCACATATCTCTTTCTCTCTCTAAGACAAGTTTTGGGGAAGTACACTCCCTCCCTTTGAAGCAGCCACTATTGGAGTTGAAGGGCTGTAGAAGAAAGATTGGGGGGCACCATGGTTGGCTGTGTAAGTGGATTACTACCCCTTGCATCAAGTTGTAAGAACATGAAATTGAAAGTATGAGAGTTAAGCATGAATTTTCATGAACCATGTATATTGTGTTCTGTTTTCAGCAATGAGGTCCTCTTTGCATGATAAGTTGGGCACTGTTACCTGTGAAGGATGGATGATGTATGAAAGGTGGGTAAAATGTGGTGACCCACTAGCTAGCGGCGAATATGGATTGTGGAATGGTTTGCGATTTTGTGAGAATGGGTAAGACTCACTGGGGAAGTCATGAAGGTGGTGCACGCACACGATGGGTCCGTTAGAGAAGGCGTATGTGGAGATGCATATAAAGGGTGTGTGCTCCTATGAGGACTCATTGGGAAGGTAATGAAGGTGGTGCGCACACACAAGCGGGTCGGTTAGGGAAGGCGTCGTGAAGATGCATGTAAAGGGGGTGTGCACGTATGTGAGGGCGCATTTAAGGTCATGCTTTCTGAACCTGGGGAAAGTAGTTTAATGTTATGTGGCTAGGACGTGCACTATGGTTTATGGTCATATAGCTTAGACCGTGGTTATGTAGTTTAAAGTCATGCAACTAGGACCGTGCAGTTTAAGGTCGTGCAACTAGACCTCCGCTACAGTTTAAGTTCATATAATTTGGACTGTGGCTTGTGCAGTTTAAAGTCATGCAGCATGGACCAGAGCTGTGTAGTTTTAAGTCATTAGGACTATGGTTGTGCAGTTTAAAGTCATGCAGCACGGACCAGAGTTGTGTAGTTTAAGGTCATGTAGTAGGGGTCAGAGTTTGGGTCGTCATGTAGGTGAAGCTGCATGGGGGATAGGTTTATGGATAGCCATCTGACTCTTGAGGATAAAGATAATTAAGGTTATACACAAGCAAAGAAGTTTAGATAAAGATGACGGTGTTCGAATGCATTTTTCCGCACCATGGTTCCCGATGCGGAATAAAAAAGAAGCAGGTCAATAAAGCCTACAAAATAGTGGAAATTTCGACAGTCTCAGAATTGCCCCATAATTAGTGAAAATATTCATAAGCCTTCCAAAAGGCCATTTGCCAGACATGTCTAAGGGAATGAACACAAAGAAACAGTTTAAAAAAAATTGGCCTCTAGCACCCTGAAGTGGACCCTGTAACTATAACTATATTTTTGATGCTTTAAATTGCTGTGGGACCACAACCATTGGATCTGGCATGGACCAAAACCCCTATGGGTCAAGTTCCCGCTTAATCGGACACTCCAAGTCAATGTTCTGGGTAAAATATCGAAAAGGGGTGGGCCGCACACTATTCCCGTGTAGCCACCTTACACAAAAACACCATTAAAGGTGGCTATTTTTACAATCACGAATGGTGACTTTCGGGGCCTATACCTCAGTTGTTCTAAGTCAGATCGCTCTCAAATTTTGTGATCATGTTTGTCTCATCAAGATGAGCGTTACGATATGTGGTACGCCTTTTGAAAATGCCCGAACAAGGAGAAAAACTAGAAGGAAGTTGCAGATCCGTGAAGAAAGTTGCAAAAAATTCAGCAGCAGCGCACCCCACTCCGGTGACCAAATCACGACGGTTGCATACCCGATTGGCATGAAACCAATTGCATTATGTGTGTAAGCTTCATGGTTATCTCTGACCCAAACCCCACATACGAACGGTTGAATTTCACACATGGAGGCATCGAAGCTTTTATAAATTTCGGCTTCTGGAATTCAAGATTCCGGCTAAAACCTCTAGACGATGAATTCTTCATCCGGACACAAAATCGAGCTGCGTTTGTTGCAACCTGATTGCGGCAACATGCTCAGTGTGATTCAGTAAATAAACAGAAGAAAAACATCAAGGAACAACACACTATCGATCCAAAATTTTCAAGATTTAACCAAAATTCAAGTCTCATGATCCTGGCATAAAGACATGATTCATGGCTTGAAATTTGTATCAAATCGATTGCCATGCCATGCCCTACAAGAAAATAATCATCTTTCAAACAAACGTGCATCAAAACAACCCCTGATTAGTCATGGAAGATCACGCAAGTTCTCGGGTAGCAGCATAGACTGTTCTGGAATTCGACACATTGTTAGGCAGGGGTAAAATAATCCTTTTGCACCCATGTTTAGAATTTCTTTTAATTCAATTAAATTGCAATTATCTTCAATTCTAGGTAGTATTTGAGCATCCACCCATGTTTGGGCCCAATTCTATATGAGCATGCAAACCCAAATTGTAAAACCATGGGGGATTCATTGCTTCAATCAATTAATAAACATTTCATTTTTGCTTAAGCTCTTGGGTGTGTCTTGGAGAGACAGAGGAGAGAGAATAAAAGGGTTGGTATCTTATGATAAGGTAATTTTCTCTCTCCTCCCCTCTTTCTTTCCTCCCCTCTTTTTTAGTTTCTCTCTCTTTCCCTCTTTCTCTCTCCTCCCCTATTTCTCTCGTCCCCTCTTTTCTCATTTCTCTCTTGTTCTCATATCTATCTCTCCCTTTCTCTCTCCTCTTGCTCATCTCTCTCTCTCTCTTTCTCTCCACTTGCTCACCTCTATATCTCTTTCTCTCTCTTCTTCTCATCCTATCTCTCTCCTCTTACTCATCTCTTTTTCTCTTTCTCTCTCCTGCTTATCATCTCTATCTATCTCTTTCTCTCATCTTTATCTCTCTCCCTGCTCTCCTTCAAAACACAGTCGGAAATGCTAATACAGTTGCTAAAGCCTAACATCGACTGTATCTTCTCTCTCTGCTCTATCTAATACTGTCGGTGAAGCCTATCACTGACTGCATCTTCTCTCTCTTTGCTGCCAAATACAGTTAGTGAAGCCTAGCATCAGTTGCATCTTCTCTCTCTTCTCTGACCAACCCAGCCGATGATGCTCAGCATCGACTGTATCTTCTCTATCCTCTCTTCTTAAACACAGCCGATGAAGCCAAGTGCCGACTGTGTCCTTTTCCTCTCTTCTCTTGCCAACCCAACCAGTGATGCCTAGCGTCGATTGTATCTTTTCTCTCCTCACTTCTTAAACACAGCTGATGAAGCTTAGCAACAACTGTGTCTATCTCTCTCTTCTCTTTCCAACCCAACCGGCGATGCCTAGCACTGACTGTGTCTTTTCTTCTCTTCGTCTTCCAACACAACCGATGAAATCAAGCGTTGACTGTGTCTTTCATGCTCTTTTCTCCTTGCTTCTCTCTTCTCTCACACTCTTCTCCTTCTTTCTTTCTCTTCCTCTCTTTCTATCTCTTCTCTTTCTTATTCTCGTACTTCTTTCTCTCTCTTTATGATTTTCATTCTCTATTATCCTTTCGTTTGATTAAGAAGGTTTGAGATTAGTCTCTTATGGTAGTCCTGTCATCTAGTCGTAATGTTCTTGTGTCAGAATTACTATGTTTGCTTTACCGGCCTAAAAGACTAACTATCATGTATAGCTAGTCAGTATCGATATTGACATCTAGTAGTAATCCTGTAGAGCCGGTCTGAGGTACTGAGCTCATTTAATTACCGTGTCAGGCTAAGTACCCACCAGCTCAGTCACTGTGTTGATCTCCCCATCAGGTCAATTGTTTCTTTCCCCCATCTTTCTTCTCTCGTTCTTTTCTTCTTCTTTTGAATATGCATGCTAGTGTATGTTCACCCAAAAGGCTAAGTGAGGTCCCCTGACCTACCTATCTTATAACCTTTGCCATATATGTGTGATTGTAGAAAACAAGAGAATACAAGCCAAGGGAGGCGATTCCGAACCAGTTTTATTACTGGGGGGCTTTCTTCGTGATCTAAGAGGGTGCCAACGTGAGCCCACCCGAGTAAGTCTCGAACCCACTTTAAATTCCTCTCGCATTGGTTGATAATACCTGCTTTTGTTCTCGAACGAGGTTCCCAAGAGAGCGATCTCAAAAGTCTTAGGTCTCCCTTGAAACCCGAGACCTGTGCTGCCCGATCAGCCAGATTCGGAGGGCGAGATCGAGACACGAAAGGGCATCATGAGTAAAAATGAATGAAAAGGGTGGACATGACCAAAAGATCATGGGTAAAAGAGCCCCAAATAAAAGAAGTTGATGAAAACCGTCTGTACGGCACCACTTCCCAAGTTCAAGTGAAAATCCACAAAGGACGCTTAAACTAATAAACAGGTTGATACAACACTCGCCTCAATAGGAGGCTTCAGCCCTCACTCAAAAAGAAAAAAAATCCCTAGTGACACATACCAGGATCCAAAAATACGAGCTTCAAGGAAAAGATTATGACAGCCTGAGTCCATTCTTTAAAAAGGGCTCGAAGGATAGAAGATTTGCTAAGAAGGAAAGACAAGTCTCATGACAAAGAGCATCATTCTCACAAGGTCACGAACATACTTCCAAGATGTTGAAGATGCCTCAAGGAAGCTAAGTCAACATCACTTTGGAGAGGAAATCATATGATTATCGTAGCTGCAAAGCAGTTGATAGGGGTGGTTGTACCCAAAGCTGATCACCTCGATAAACTTATGTACCTTACTCGCTAAGGAATAACTGTTCAGTCATGACTTTGGAACAGTAATCAGATGGTAATCGTAGCTGAAAAGTAGTGGGTAGGGGTGGTTGTAACCAGAGCTGGTCACCTCGACAAACTGAGGTACCCTACTCGTCAAGGAATGACTGATGCACGAAGCAAACAGCGCCGACGCAAGGCCTTTCAGCATACCATTCACGTAATCCTCGAAACGTAGCTCAACACCAGAGGATACACACAAACCTAGACCAAATGGGAACAATGCCCTTTGACATGCCACTCAATTGCTAGATGGGTCTAATTTTGACTAACGAGGTCCGTACAAAATCCTCAGCTTCAGAATCATAAATAGTCCGTACGAGGGTGAGGACTTCGATAAGATACCTCAAAGAGTCTCTTCTCCCCCTAAAGTCTAAATAGACGGACTCGCGAACAATGCATCCCTACATCTAAGCATCCTAGTTGCACCATTGCGTGAATCTCCTTAGTGTTCACGTGGTCCTGTGGCTAAGAAGAAAAACAGTAAAAGCTGAAGGAAATTTTCTAAATGTCGTCCTTGTCACTTCTCTCGAAGTGGAACATTCGGCGGGGCAAGCTTTTTGAATGCATTTTTCAACACCTTGGTCCTCGATGTGGAATAAGAGGAAGCAGGTTAATAAATCCTACAAAATAGTGGAAATTTTGACAGTCTCAGAATTACCCCTGAATTAGTCAAGATCTTCATAATCACTCCAAAAGGATATTTGCCAAGTTTCATCATGATCAGACATATCTAAGGCAATGAACACAAAGAAACAATTTCAGAAAAATTAGCCTCTAGTACCCTGAAGTGGACCCTGTAACTAGAACTATGTTTTTAGTGCGTCAAATTATGGTGCGACCACCGCCATTGGATCAGACATGGTCGAAAACCCTTATGGGTCAATTTTCAGCTTAATCGAGCACTCCAAGACAGCGTTATGGGTAAAATACCGAAAAGGGGTGGGTCGCACACTATTCCCGTGTGGACATCTTACACTAAAACACCACTAAAAGTGCCTATTTTTATATTTACAGTTAGTGACTTTTGGGGCCTATTTCTCACTCATTCCTTGTCGGATCACTCTCAAATTTTGTGAGCATGTTCGTCTCATCTAGACGAGCGTTTCGATATGTGGTACGCCTTGTGGTGATGCCTGCGCAACGAGAAAAGATAGAGGGAAGTTGCTGATCCGTGCAGAAAGTTGCAGAAAATTCAGTAGCAACACTCCTCACTCCGGTGACCAAATCACGACGCTCCCATACTAGATCAGCATGAAACCAATTACATTATGTTCGTAAGGTCCGTGGCTATCTCTGGCCCGACCTTCACATACGATGATCAGCTTGATTTCACACACGAAGGTGTCGAAGCTGCTATAAATTCTGGACGCCGGATTCAAGATTCTAGCCAAAACCTCAAGACGACGAAATCTTCATCCGGACACGAAATCGAGCTGTGTTTGTTCTAACATGATTGTGACGAGATGCTTAGTGTGATTCAGAGAAGAAACTGAAGAAAAACATCATGGAACGAGCACATTATCGATCCAAAGTTTTCAAGATTCAACCAAATTTCAAGTCTAATGATCATGGCTTAAAGACATGATTCATGGCTCAAAATTGGTATCAAATTGATCATCATGTCGAGCCCTACAAGAAAATAATCATCTTTCGATCAAACGGGCATCAGACCAACCCCGGATCAGTCATGGAAGATCACGTAAGTTCTCAAGCAGTAGGAGGGACTGTTTCGAAATTCCACACAATGTTAGGCAGGGGAAAAACAGTCCTTTTGCACCCATTTTTAGAATTTCTTTTAATTCAATTAAATTGTAATTATCTTCAATTTTGGGTAGTTTTTGGTCATCTATCAATGTTTGAGCCTAATTCTATATAAATATGCAAAGCCAAATTGTAAAGCCATGGGGGATTCATTTCGTCAATCAATCAATAAAGACTTCATTTTTTATTAAGATCATGGGTGCATTCTAGAGAGAGAAATAGAAGAGAGAAGAAAATGGTCGGTACCCTTCGATAAGGTAATTTTCTCTCTCCTCCCCTCTTTTCTCGTTTCTCTCTCTTCTTCTCATCTCTATCTCTCCCTTTCTCTCCTCTTTCTCATCTCTATCTCTCTTTTCTTCTCATCTCTATCTCTCCCTTTCTCTCCTCTTTCTCATCTCTATCTCTCTTTTCTTCTCATCTCTATCTCTCCCTTTGTCTCTCCTCTTTCTCATTTCTATCTCTCTTTCTCAGCACTATATCTCTCCCTTCTTCTCATTTTATCTCCCTCCTATCTTCTTCTATACACAACCGGCGATGCTAGCGCCTATTGTGTCCTTTTTCTTCTTTTTCTTTAAACACAGCAGGAGATACTAGCGCCAACTATATCTTTTCTGTCTAATACAGTCGGTGAGGCCTAGCATTGACTGCATCTTCTCTCTCTTCTCTGTCTAATATAGTCGGTGAAGCCTAGCACCGACTGCATCTTCTCTCTCTTCGCTACATAATACAGTCGGTAAAGCCTAACGTCGACTGCATCTTCTCTCTCTTCTCTGACCAACATAGCTGATGATGCTGAGCACCGACTGTCTTCTCTCTCCTCTCTTCTTAAACATAGCCTACCGTTGACTGCGTCCCTTTTCTCTCTTCTCTTGTCAACCCAGACCATGATGCCCAGCACCGACTGTCTTCTCTCTCCTTACTTCTTAAACACAGTCGACAAAGCTTAGCATCGACTGTGTCGATCTCTCTCTTCTCTTTCCAACCTAGTTGGTGATGCATAGCGCCGACTATGTCTTTCCTTCTCTTCCTCTTGCAACATTGCCAGCGATGCATAGCACCGACTGTATCTTTCACCCTCTATTCTCCTTCCTTCTCTCTTCTCTCACACTCTTCTCCTTCTTTCTTTCTCTTCCTCTCTTTCTTTCTCTTCTCTTTCTTATTCTCTTACTTCTTACTCTCTGTTTATAATTTTCATTCTTTGTTATCCTTTCGTTTGATTAAGAAGGGTTGAGATTGGCCTCTTATGATAGTCCTATCATCTAGCCGTAATGTTGTTGTGCCAGAATTATTGAGACTACTTTATCACCACAACAGATAAACCATCATGTCTAGCTCGTTAGTATCGGTATTGACGTCTAGTAGTAATCCTGTAGAGCCGGTCTATGTCGTTTTACTGCGACATCAAGGCAATTACCCACCAGCTTAGTAACTGTGTTGATCTCCCCGTCTGGTCAAATTGTTCTTTCGCCCTTCTTTCTTCTCTTGTTCTTTCCTTCTTCTTTTGAATGTACACACCTGTGTATATACACCCAAAAAACTAGGTGAGGCCCACTGACCCACCTTGCTTATAACCTTTGCCATGTATGTGTAAATGTAGAAAACAGGATAATACAAGCCAAGAGAGGCGATTTTGAACCAGTTTTATTACTGGGGGAACTTTCTTTGTGATCTAAGAGAGCGCCCATGTGAGCCAGCCCAAGTAAGTCCCCCGAACCCACCGTAAATTCCTATCTCATTGATTGGTAATACCTTCTCTTGTTCTCCAACAAGGTTCCCGAGAGAGCGATCTCAAAAGTCCCGGTCCTCCCCTGAAACCCAAGACGCGTGTTGCCCGATCATTCAGATCCAGAAGGTGAGATCGAGGCACCTAACCAGCTTAGCAATTCCACTGGGGACTTACTACCCCTTAGTCGGATCGTTCTTGTTTAGCAAGTTTCTTTTTTTATTATCTGTTCTTATCTTTTAACACTTCACTTATGGCTTGCGGGTTTTGTAACCCATTCATCCTGATTGGGGATTTTCTTATCCCTGCATTCGTGAGAGTCCTTAAGGAATATGTTCCTTCAACTTTGTTCCCAACCATCCTTTTGAGCAAAGACTCCTTGTCTACCTCCCAGGTCTTAACCTGGACTGGTATGAGGTGGGACTTAAAAGTCCCTCACTCCCCATCTCCTCGCTCTGGTGGAGATTCCACCAAGGCAGCCTGCATCGACAGCACTTCTATTGCCACACACAGCATGCACCCAGCCACCGGCAAGTCACTTGCTGGTCGTATTCCTGAGGTATGCCGGAAGGCTGCCCAGTCCCTTTCTGTAAAAGGCAAGCCAGTTGCCATTGCTTCTGTGGGTCTACCCCTCACATTCCTGCACCACCATGAGTCTCTATCACCAGGGGCTTGATACATATGGATGGAGGCCCTGTGGCCTCCACCTCTTACAAACACCACAAGGCTTGTGGGTTACCCACTCGAGTCACTCCTCAGGGTAACCCATATGTTACCTCGAGTCCATGTCAAGGATCGAACCTTCCATGGCTAGGTCCTGCACACGTTATTCATATGCATCCCACCGCTTCGGGAAACGCCATTGCTAGACCAACCCGAGTACACAAGAGACAACCTCATCGTCCTCTTAATTTGCACACACAAGCGCACCCTATGAGGGGCAGGCCTCCATTTGTTCTCTTACAAACACCTGCTCACATTTCTCGTCCTCCTAAGGCTAGACCACTTGCTCGAGCCCGGGCTGACTCCTAGGTCACCCGTGACCTTCTTTACAAGGTGCATATGCGTTGCCGTCACAAACAGCCCCTCGCCCCCGAATCAGGCGTTCTCATGAGTCAACCCCGCTTCTGCCTGCTCCTCCTTCTTCAGGCAAACACCTTCAGCCACGGTACTCGAAGATCTTCCCTAAGAGCACGAGCTTGAACCAGTCCCATCACTTTGATCATGTCTCTGGAGCCCATAAGAGAGCTCGAGAAAAAGTGTTTATGATGAAAAATCAGACGAACAACAGACGAAGATCTCTTGATTTTTACACCTTAAACTGATAAAAAATAATTTGATAGAGAAGGTGGGACAAGTCGAATTCAGATTTGAGGCTAGATTTGCCTGGAAACGGGCAGATCTACTCTCAGATCTATGGCAGGGCTAACATGATCGAAGACATTACAAAATACAATTTTAAAGTAAACAAACAGATCAAAATAAAATGAAAATAATAAAAGCAAAAGAGATGAAATGGAAGAAAATGATACCGAATTGGACCGGATGGCCAGGAACTCCCGAGCCTTCTGGGGCTTGCTCGTGTCAGAACTGGTCCTTTTTTGTCTCTATGATCCAGATATTAGCCAGCAAGTCTTTTCAGTATTGGGTGGTTGTGCCCTATTGATAGTTCTAGGTGTCCTATTAACGGTTGAAGTTTCAAGAGGTTGGGGTTTTCCTGAAGCTATCTCTAGGGTTTCGAATCTCTTTGAGGTTTCTATCTCTATCTCAAGCTTTTTCTCTCTATCTCGGGTTTCTCTCTCTCTCTGCCAAATGACCACGAAAAGTGGCCTTACAGGGGTCAAAATCCGTTGGGAAGGATATGCACGCGTAACAAACAAATCCCTCAGTCAAAGATGAACATTTTGAGGGTCACGAATTTGGGCGGCGCGAGTTGTGTCGCTACGGACGTGCAGTTTGTGTCGCTTGGGTGGCATGCCCAGTGTTGTCTAGGTGGCATGCCCAGTGTCGCCTAAGGCTGGGAGGCACGGGTCGTGTCGCCTGAGCGGCACGCCCCATGTCGCACACACCAATTTTTGCTCAAATTGAAAATTTTCACTACTAGTGTGTTCCTCGACCTCTTTGAATCTCTCAGAGAAAATTTGGGTCAAAACGAAGTCTTTTACTACTTTTAATGATTATTTTGGTAAAACAGGGCAAATGTAGGATGACTTGGGGGACACGCCCTGTGTCGCCTGGGTAGCATGCCTTATGTCGCCCAAACCAAACCTTGTTCAAAGTGATGTTTTTCAATTTGGGTGTCTTCCTTAGCCTCTTGTGAAACTCTCAGAGAACATTTGGGTTAAACAAAATTTTTTTAGTATTTTTAATGATATTTTTGGTAAAACAAGGCAAATGTAGGATGACTTGGGCCACCGCCCTGTGTCTCCTGGGTGGAACGGCCCATGTCTCCCAAACCAAAACTTGTCAAAAGTGATGTTTTTCAATTTTGGTGTCTTTGACAGTCTCTTGTGAAGCTCTTAAAGATAATATAGGTCAAAATGGATTTTTTTACTATTTTTAATGATTTTGTTTTGTAAAACAAGGGGATAGAAATCTGCGTCAAAATAGGGTTTCTACAGGGTTCCGGGCTGACAGACTGGTTTTGGGTGACAAGGAAGGTTGTGTGAACTATGGATTTGGGTTTACTAGGTTAACTGTGATCCTAAGGGTTCACGAAACCATAGAATTTGCCAGCTTTAAAATGTGGTGTCTATAGCTGCCCCTCTTTGGCACTCCCAGTCCTTCGAGGGATAAGTGAGTGGAAAAGAAGTAGAATCTCTGACATACCCTGTCCTTCGAGGGGCAGGTGAACATCATGGATTTCTTCCTGAGGTCACTTGGTCAGAAGGCACACCAACTATCCCTCAAAGTCATTGCGCTCATCGAGATCACCCACCTAGGGCATTTTTCCTCCTAGGGTTTTTGGTGGGAGGTGTCGATGAATTACACAAGCTTGAAACTCGAGTTGGATTTTCTTGCCATACCACTTAACTTCAAGGGTTTTGCAGTTCAAAATTTTTTAACCCTAACATCTTCTTTGATCTCCTTAGGGTTTCCTAAGGTTTTCTATAGGTTTAAGAAAAGAGATGATAATGCAGACATTGAAAATTTATTCTTGATGTCCCGTGGTCAGAGGGCACATCAACCATCCCTTCAAGTCATTGCGCTCATCAAGCTCACCCGCCGACGGTATGTTTCCTCCTAGGATTTTTGGCGTGAGATGTCAGTAAGTTACACAGGCTTGAAACTCGAGTTGGATTTTCTAGCCATACCACTTAACTTCAGCTTGAAATATACAAACCTGCATTTCCCTGGATTTCCTCAGGGTTTTTATAGGAATAGACTTGTCTAGTAGAATCCGAAGAGAGAGACAAGGCAGCAACGCGGTTTTCACGGCAACGCGGTGATCATCATGTACAGGTGTCCAAGCGCCTTTGTTTTTTAAAAGTTGTTTTAGAAATTTCGAAAGTAGGGGGAGATTTGAAATAGAACCCGGAGCAGGGACAGGTTATGATTTTAATAAAGAAATTAAAGGTTTTGAAAACACAAGACATATAGTGAGAAAATATTTAAAAAGAGAAAGATATTTCGAAAAACAAATTTTGGTTAGCAGTTTTAACGTCATGCAGCGATGGATGGTGTAGTCAACTGTTATACTCATACGATTGTGGAGTTTTTAGTTTTATTTTTTTTGCTTCCCTAGTTGGGGGGTTGTTTTCTTTTATTGTAGGTCTTATAGTTTCACCACTTGTGACCCCTTTGGTGGACCCTATGTGAGTGTATCAGGTCCTTGCTTGAATCTTCGAGACGAGGAATCATCAAGTATTTCTTTATCTTCCACCCTCAGCTCTTGTGTTGCAATTCAAGGAGAGTTCTTTGGAGTTTCGAGCAAAACAGAGTCTTGAAAATACAGGATACTACCCCTAAGAGTTCAAAATCTCTTTGGATTTTCGATTTCATTCATCCACCATCCAACTTTCAAAGTTTCAGATGATCTAGGTCATTAACAATGTTCCGTCAAGCTAATGCTTATAGCTTTTTCTTTTAACACCACTTTGACTCAAGGGAGGAAAAGAAGATGTTTAGAGAGACAAGAATTTGGAGATTAGAAGGAAGGAGAGAACTTCTTCTTTTTTTGTCGCCCTGAGGTCCCTTTCGGGTGTTCAGCCTGGTAACCTTTTTTCCAAAGCTTGGGGTTCCTTTCGGATTTTCAATCCAACGGATTTTTTTATTTTTATTTTTATTTTTTATCGCTTCGAGGTCCCTTTTGGTTTTTCAGCCCGGTAGCCTTTTCTTCAATGCTTGGGGTTCCTTTTGGATTTGAAGCCCAATGGAATTTTTTTTTTTTTAAAGAAGAAGAGAACAATGACAAAAGAAGAGGAGGAGGAGGAAAAATAGTAAAAGGGCCCCTATTTTTTTTTAGCAATTCGCCTTAAGATCATGTAAGAATTCGATCATCTTTCCCACGTCCAAGTGACAGGGAGGTTCTAATATCGATCTTCCTCTTATTTCCCTTGACCCACTAACAACCCTAGGATTATCTTTGTTTGAGCCAAAATGCTGGGCTTGGCTTACAACTTGAGTTTTTATCTTGACTTTCTTGGACTGAGTTCACTGAATGGTGTATCCTCTATTGAGAAGGTCTTAAAAGTAAGCATGCACTTTAGGATTGTCTTTATGTCGAGTTCGATCAAACCTGATCTTTACTAGTGATGGGTTGCTCGGGTAGACTTTCCCTAGTTGTATGTGAACCCACTCGCCCACTAACTGGCTGATTGCCTAGACTGGAATGTTGGGCTGCTATATGACCATCAGGGTTCATAAGACTGAGTTGGCTGACTCAGAGATTTGGGCCGGGGCCTTATTCTTGTTGTACCGACTGGAATTGAGGTTAACCCTTATGTCTTGGAGGATTGCCCCTAGCCCGATCCCTTGAGTATTCAGGGTATTACGAACCTTATTAACTAGTTGGCTTGTGACTTCTAAAGGGTGACCTTGAAGGCGGCTTAGACGGCTAGGTTTGGTTCTATGAGGGTTGAGAGTCAGCTCACTGACACGAGTGCTATGAATGATCTATGAGGGAGCACTGTGACGGTGCCTTTCAAACTGACTAGGTTCTTTGGATCTAGACTGAGCAGGGGCGATAGGGTTGGACTTTGCTCTACCATGGGTCATAATTCCTAGACATGGTGAGATCTAGACTCGACGACTCATGGTAGACCTACTATGCCTCTAAGGGCAAAACCATAACTAAGATCTAGGTTAGGACTAGACTGGATGAAACCTGTTAGACTCAATGGTTTATGGTTTGAACCCTGAACTAGGGTAATACTGGTCTAGCTCTAGAGGCAACTCTAAGCTTCGACTATGCTAGAACTTAAACCTAGACTAGATGGGTACGAGTCTCGGCACGGACCAAGAGTGGGTCTAGGTTCGGACCTGGGTGTGAGCCTGGTTCGGGCCTGGACTGAACTGGGTGCAAGACAAGGCTTGGACCAAGAGGGTGTGATAATCAGCCCAGGTGTGGACCCAGACTGGATCAAAGTTGGTTTTGGCATGAGCCCTAGGCTCGAATCAAAAGGGGCTTAGGTTCGAACCTGAGTGTGATCCTGGTTTGGATCTGGTATAAGCTAGGTATAAGCTTGAACTTGGATCAAGAGACTTTTGATGATCAGACCCGGTATGGACCCGTACTGGATAAGAGATGAGCTAGGAATGAGCCTTTGGTTCTGACCCAAAGGGGGCCTAACTTTGGACCAAGGCGAAACCTGTTTCGGACCTGGGCTAAGCTGGGTACAAGCCTGGACTTGGACCCAGAGAGTTCAGCTCGGACTAAAAGCCGGTCCAGACTGGGATCTAAGATTAACCAATAGAAATAAGAAAGTAGGCACATGAGAAATTTTGACTTAGTATTATAGGTAGGCTTGGCTTGAGAGTGGGTTCCTAACTATTGAAATGCGGCTAAGCTGATATAGGTCCCCACATAGGTCCTGGCCTCCTGTTATAGGAAGTTTACCAGGTCCTATTATACGTGGAGTTGCTTTGAGGCAAAGATTATAGAGGGGTGCTCACAGTTAAAGTTACGTGAATCCCAACTACCTTGACTCTCAAAGCTAGGCTCCTCTCACGCCGTTAACGCAGATTTTGGGGGTTTTGAAATATTGGTTTGCCGGTTTCCCAGGCACTCCTGGTCCAATGTGTGCTGGAGTGTGTAAAGAAGCACACAATTAAAATAAATTTAAGCACACAATGCACACAAAAGAAGAAGGAACTAAGTGCGAGCTCGGCATTGATCATTCTAAGTGATGCACGCTTAAAGGCAAAACTCGCTCGAAGCATAATATAGATGGAGGGGTAAGCAACCCCAAAGAAGGTAACGTCAGAAAAATGAGACTAGGAACGATCCATTCTAAGTCGAGCACGGCTCGAGTCAAGGGTGACTCGAACGGGACATGGTTTAGGGAGTATGCAAGTAACCCTCGATGTATATTTGTTTTTCTATTTTTAATTTTTTTTATGTCTTTTAACCTTGATGAAATATAGTTAAAATAAGCATGGTGAAAGCAAAGAAAACATGGTTTCAATCAAAATTAACAAACTAAAATAAAATAAAAGAGTCATAAACAACATAGACCTATCTGAAGCAAAATATATTTTTTATATTTTTTTAAAATTTTTATTTTAAGCCAAAACTTGGTCAACAGGGAGCCAGAAGTCCCTAGAATGGGCCAGTGGGGTCCCATAAGTTTTCTGGGACACTTGCAGTTGTTTGCCACGGGTGGTTTCACCCGGGCTGCGCTACTAGTGTCGCCTTTGCAGGATGGGCGACACTGCTACTGTCGTCGAAAGAATAAATTATTACTATTTTTATATATTTTTATCTTGTTAATATTGATTAAATAAGATTACTTTAAACTTGTAAGAAGTATGATAAAAAAAATTATTTATGATGAAATAAATTAAAATAGAGTGAAGTAGAATAGTGTAGAAATAATAGTAAAATATTTTTTTAGTATTTTTAAAAATTTTATTTTGCTCTGAAATTTTGTGGAAATTCACAAGAGAGTCCCAAGACCCAGCTTGAAAAAATTTCAGAAAACTCTGACTTGGGTGATGGGGGGCACCAGAGGGCGTGTCGCCCTAGACCTGGGCGGCACACCTCGTGTCATGCAAGGCAAACAGGGTCGCTCAAAAAAAACAATTTTTTTATTATTTGTTTTCATATTTTTATCTTGTCAATATTTATTAAATAAGACTTGTTTAAACTTGGAAGAAGTATTAAAACAAATTATTTATGATGAAATAAATTAAAATAGAGTAAAGTAGAATAATGTAGATAGAACAGTAAAATATATATTTTTTTGGTATTTTTAAAAACTTTGCTCTGATAATTTGTGGACAGTCAAAAGAGAGTTCCAAGACCCAGCCTAAAAAATTTCGAAAAAAATATGACTTGGGCGACAGGGGGTACCAGAGGGAGCGTCGCTTTAGACTTAGGCGGTATGGCCTGTGTCACCTGGGCGACATGCCCTGTGTCACCTGGGCGGCATGCCTCATGTCCCATAAGGAAAAAAGCGCACCAAAACCCTGGGTCCTTTTCACAGCCAAGTTTTGGCCCATTTTTGGATAGAAAACAGTGAAAATAGTGAACAAAATCCGTAATTTGGTGCTTTGATCAAACTCGACATGCTCCATGGTGGGCGCCAAACTGTTTATGATGAAAAATCAGATGAACTACAGGTGAAGATCTCTCTTATTTTTACACCTTAAACTGATAAAAATAATGTGGTAGAGAAGGTGGGACAAATCGAATTCAGATCTGAGGCTAGATCTGCTTAGAAAAGAGCAGATCTACTCTTAGATCTGTGGCAGGGCAAGCATGATCCAAGACATTACAAAATACAATTTTTAAGTAAACAAACTTATCAAAATAAAATGAAAACAACAAAGGCAAAAGAGATGAAATGGAAGAAAATGATACCGAACCAAGCCGGATGGCCTGGGACTCCCCAGCCTTCTAGGGGTCGCCCCTATCAGAACCGGTCCTCTTTTGTCTCTCTGATCCGGATATTAGCCAGCAAGTGTTTTCAGTATAGGGTGGTTGTGCGCTATAGATGATTCTAGGTGTCCTAGGTCTAGGATTCCTCAGCCTTAAGGGTTGAAGTTCCAGGAGGTTGAGCTTTTCCTGAAGCTATCTCTAGGGTGTTTCTAATCTCTTTGAGGTTTCTATCTCTATCTCGAGTTTTCTCTCTCTATCCAAGGTTTTCTTTCTCTCTCCCAAATGACCACGAAAAGTGACCTTATAGGGGTCAAAATCCGTTGGGAAGGATATGCACACATAAGAAAAAAATCCCTCGATCAAAGATGAAAATTTTGAGGGTCATAGATTTGGGTGGCAAGGGTTATGTCACCAGGGCAGCGCAGGTCGTGTTGCATGGGCAGCACGCCCTACCTAAAGTTGGTCGGCATAGGTGTGTCACCTTGGCTGAACACCCCATGTCGTACACACCAATTTTTTTTCCAAATTTAGATTTTCTACTTCTAATGTGTTCCTTAGCCTCTTGTGAAGCTCTCAGAGAAAATTTGGGTCAAAATGGATTTGTTTTCTATTTTTAATGATTGTTTTGGTAAAACAGAGCAAATGTAAGATGACGTGGGTGACATGCCCTGTGTCACCTGGGCGGCACGCCCCATGTCGCCCAAACCAAAACTCTTCCAAAGTGATGTTGTTCAGTTTGGATGTCTTCTTCAGCCTCTTATAAAGCTCTCAGAGAACATTTGGGTCAAAACAAATTTTTTTACTATTTTTAATGATTTTTTTTGTAAAACAGGGTGTTTACAGAAATCTGGGTCAAAACAGGCTCTACAGGGCTCTAGGAAAGCAAACTGGTTTTGGGTCACAAGGTAGGTTCTGTGAACTATGGATTTGGGTTTCCTGGGTTAAGTGTGATCCTAAGGGTTCAAGAAACCATAGAATTTGCAAGATTTAAACTGGGGTGTCTACAAAAAGACTTGATGGAAGATCGTGTTTTTCATCCTCCCCGACCCTAGATGACCTCAGTCTCTGGCCCTCATCCCTTGTCGCACTTGATGGAGACGACTCTCTCTTGTGCAAGAAGAGTCGATCAGCTGCAGTCCCAATCATAGTTTTGGTGCGAGGTCCATCAAAGCCTCAAAGCTAATCATGATAGAGGTCTGCAAATTTTGACTAAGTGATCAAGGCAATTAAAACAATCAGTTCTGACGACCCTCTTCACCCGAATCCCTTCTACCCTCTTCAGACGATGAAGCCTAAAGAAGAGCTCCCTGCACTGTGGTTAGTGTCGTAGAAGATGACCCAGCCACTCAGCAGCCACGGTCCCAAGATCGTCGTGAACCGGTCCTAAAGCGATCAGCAAGAGTCGAGTCTAGTCAGGGCACGTTGGACCCTTGCTGACTGACCTACCATGCACGACCCATTAGTTCGCAAGCCCTCAGCTGTGACTAATGCTGACCTCCATAGAGAAACAATCATCATAATGCTCGTAAGCGAGCCTAGTGACGTGCAGGAAGAGCGTATGAACAAGTTTGAAGATATGGTGCGCGCGGTGATGAAAAAGATCGATCGTATAGACGTGGCGCGTCAATCAGCTAACCACGAGGTCAATTCCCATCACTTAGATGGTGCACCTCTAAGGCATCCCTTTCCCTTTGCCTCACAGGACAATTTTGTCCCTCTTCCCGTCTCTCAAGCGGACATTGATGCTATGGTGACCCATAGCCTAAAGAATAGGCAAATCCTAGGGATACACGGTGCAACGCTTTACCAAAGGCTGTACCCTTCATACATTGACCAGGTCTCATTTCCCTCAGATTATAAGAAAGGGAAGTTTCCTCTATTCAACGGAACCACATTCCCAAACCAGCATATTGCCCACTTCCAAGCATCATGTCGAGAAACAGCGGCTGATGAGAGACTTCTTCTCCGTCAGTTTGTTCAAACCCTTGGTGGCCTAGCTTTTCAGTGGTACGCTCGACTACCTCCAAACTCAGTACATACATGGGAGGAAATGGAGAAACTGTTCTATCAGCGCTTTTATGACGTCGAGAGAGAGGTCCAGACCATTGAGCTTCTTACCCTGACTCCAGACCTTGATGAGCCCGTAGACCAGTTCATATCAGAATGGAGAAATTTGGCTGCTTGGCATCCTAATCCTATGCCCTAGAAGGAAGCAGTCCAAACTTTCATGCGGAACCTGCGACCCGAGATCGCTTTACATGTCGAGGTCTCTAATCCGAAATCCATTGCATTATTGATCGCCAAATCAATCCACATAGAAAGTCTATCACGCAACCACGACGAGTCACAACAACCATTTGCAAGCTTAGCAAACAACCAGGGCAATGGTAGCTCTCGGAACAACACACGAGGTGGCCAACAGAAAGGAGTAATCAGTGTACCGTCATGGTCACTGATCCAAAGAAGACTCCTTCTCAAACTTTAGACCTCTCCAAATGGGTGAGGACGGTGAAGATAGCTCCTCAGGAAGGCAAGCAACAACAATCGTACAACTGCGTACCCCCGCCGGCAAACCTTGATCGAGATAATTATTTCACTACGCATAGGAACAAGGTCTACCCCTTTGAGAAGGAATGGGTCCCTGCATTGCTGTGGTTATTATTAGAACATAATATGATTCATCTTCCTGAAGCCAAGTTCCCATAGCGAGCTGGCCTCGACACTCAGCCAAATTATTGAGCTTATCATTGAAGGATTAATCATCTTACAGATGACTGCTACACACTAAAAGATATTATCGAGGCCCTGATTCCGAAGGGTCAGATAAAGCTTGAAGATTTAAAGAAGAAGCCTCTCATGCACTAACCGTCCAAGAGGAAGACGAAGCCCTTAGTATCCTTTATGCATTCTTTGTTATAAGGGTTCAGGATGGTCTAATCACACCGAAACAGGCAAGGCAACCTCGACGCCTTGCTCAAGGGACTGTGGAACATTAGTGCCCGTATCACCAAGTATGGGGCCACTACCTATGGAAATGCACCAGTTTCCATGATAATTCGCAAAGAAAATGCGGGAATGTCAAGAGTTTTACAATGTCCCAGTACGTGATGCCCAAGCCATTGCTCCATCAGTGCAAGAGGAGGACCTCCAAACACAAGACCTTCACAATAATCATTCAGACTCTGCTGAACCCTTGACTTCCCATCCATGGATGGTTCACCACGGGCAAAGCAGACTCAAGTCTTTAAGGTGAGAAGCAGTTTGCCAAGCTAGGGATATTCATAAGCCTAGTGAGACCAAACAAACACCACCTCAGAAAACATAAAGGAGATGGGCACCGAGGGCTGTTTGCCGGAGAAACAAGACGGCTCAACCGCCAGTTGAGCTGGAATTTTTCAAGTCCCTTCCCCAACTACCAACTTTACTGGACTTTATCCTTAGCACTATCCTCCTTCTTTCTCATCGAGAGGACCTCCTAGAGTCATCTTCCACTCAGAGCACATCCAATGAGGGTGACGATGTTAATGGTCTAAGGAAGGGAAAGACGTAAAAGATGCCCTGCACACGTCCAACCCTGACGATGACATAAAACGCTGCCCAAAACAGTCAGATGAGGGGAATGACCTTAAAAGTCCCCCACTTTCTGACCCTTCTATTTCTTCTACTTCTTCTGCTTCTCATTCTTCCTCTTCTATGTCTCTTGTAGATACAACCTTGATATGTCCAGACTTCGAGGCTTTTGATAGAGAACTTGAGGGATCAAACATAACTAAAATGCAATGGAGGCAGTTGAAAAGGACGCTGGCTCAGAAAGCAGGATTCCTAACAGACCCAAGGCAGAGCCATCCTCTTCAAAAAAGAACAAAAGGTCAAAGCCAAAGAAACTCCAGTGGCCTGTTGAGCTTGACTTTGAGCAGAGATTGAGAAAGTCAATGGAGCAAAGTTTCTATTCTCAAGAATCCTGCCACATAGTACAAGTCTACGAAGCACCAGCCAGCATGGGGCAAACACAGCAGGCACCCATGCAAATACCTTGCAATTCATACGAAGATGATTTTCGCCCCATCATCGCTGAATCTCAATTTCCTTGTAACCTTCAAGACAAGTTTCTACGGCTTGATAAGCTTTCGAAGTTTGAGGTTGACCTTTCCATCCCTCGGTTCGAGAAAAGCGCAAAAACCATGGCCTACCCTGGAGTCCTATTGGAGGCAAAGATGTCAGGGTCATGGGTCTTCGCACATGAGGTTGATGAAAAGACCTCTAAAAACAATGAGAAAGAGTTGAAAGCAGCCGCAGAAGAATGGGAAGAAGGCGGTCATGCTACTGTTGACAAACTCAAAGAAATAAATCTAGGGGATGAAGCCGACCCTAGGCTTAATTTCATCTCGGCAAATATGTCTCCAGAAGAAAAGGAAAATTTCACTACATTCTTGCAAGCAAATCGAGATGTCTTTGCTTGTCATTACCATGAGATTCCTGGTTTAGACCCTCAAGTCGTTGTTCATCGTCTCGACATTGATCCGACTGTCAAACCTGTTAAGTATAAATCAAGGATGTTTAGGCCTAACCTCGAAATGCAGATAGATTCTGAAGTGACCAAACTCAAACAAGCAGGCTTCATTCGTGAAGTCAAGTACCCGAAATGGTAAGCAAATGTCGTTTCAGTCAAGAAAAATGGTCAAATTAGGGTCTGTATTAACTTCCACGACCTCAATACCGTCTGTCCTAAGGATGATTTCCCATTTCCATTCACCGGTATGCTCATCGACTGAACGACTCACTATCAAGTCTTTTCCTTCATGAATGGGTACTCCAGGTATTACCAGATATGAATGGTGCCTGAAGATGAAGAAGCCACTGCATTCTTAACTCCAAGAGGGGTCTTCTGTTACACGATGAAGCCTTTTGGATTAAAAAATGCTGGTGCCACATACCAGAGAGCAATGACTACCATCTTCAAAGACATGAGCATAAAGAGGTAGAGTGTTATGTAAATGACTTGGTGGTAAAATCCGAAGAGAAGGATGCTCAACATGAAAGACCTTGAAAAGGTATTTGAGTGACTACATCTTCATTAACTTAAAATGAACACACTGAAATGCACTTTTGGCATTCGTTTGGGAAAGTTCTTGGGATTCATTGTCTGACATCGAGGGGTTGAGGTTGAGCTAGTCATGATTAGGGCAATCCAAGAAATGTCGTCACCAACTACACTTCGAGAACTGCTCTTCCTTCAAGGGTAGCTGGCATACATCCGCCGGTTCATTTCAATCTTTCAGGTCACTGTAAACCCTTCACACACATGTTAAAGAAGGATACCCCATTCATTTGGGATGAAGCATGTCAGGCAGCTCTTGATGACATAAAAAAATATTTACTCAACCCTCTAATTCTCTCTACACCTGTGTTAGGACTCATATACATGAGTTCTCTGGACGAGTCACTCGGGGCATTGTTAGCACAAAATAATGAAAAGGGAAAAGAAAAAACATTGTATTATCTTAGCCGTAGGATGGAAGGGGCTGAGAAGAATTATCCCCCTATTGAGAAAATGTGCTTGGCCTTGATCTTTGCAATACAAAAACTCTGCCATTACTTGCTTGGTCATGAAGTGAAACTTATATCAAAAGCAGATCCTGTGAAATTTCTCATGACACGCCCATGCTTGTCGGGACGCCTTGCTAAGTGGGCATTATTGCTGATGGAATTCGACATCACGTATGTCCAACAAAAGGCCATCAAGGGCCATGCCTTGACTGACTTTCTCGCAGCACACCTCATACCGGCACAATCTCTTCCATCAAGCAACCTCCTTGAAGAAGAAATGCTTTGTACTGCCCTTGCTTATGCATGGGAATTGTACTTCGACGGAGCCTTACAATCAGATCGAGGAGGCACTGGAGTAGTATTCTTGACTCCGAGAGGAGTATTGCCACTTTTTGTCTCTCTCGCTCAGGCCGGTTCTCATAATGAGGCAGAGAATTAGGCCCTTATAATCGGGATGGAGGTAACCTTTGACCTCGACTTGGAGTAGCTCAAGATCTATGGCGACTCTGAGTTGGTTATTCGACACCTCAAAGGGATTTATGATAGGAGAAAAGACATTATCAAGCCTTATCACGATACTACAAAATTGTATATGGCTCAGTTTGAGGACGTATCCTTGAGTCACATCCCCAAGAGGCTAAACTCGACACACTTGCAAAACTCAGTGCTACAATTCAATTGTCATCATCAAGACCCATGCTTGTTTGGGTGGTAGAATGGAGACACATTAAATGAAAAACCGAGGTCGATGCAGATGACGAGAGAAATATCTTCCCAGAGTGTCCTCCTTATCCATTTGGAGCGCTTTTATCAGCTAAGGAAGTAATTAAGATTGAACAAGAAATGGCACGGAGTCAAGGAGCTAAGGGTCGAAACCAAGAACTAGAACTCTTTAACCCAATATGCGTTGAAATTGAACAGGTAGAAGATTTGAGAGATCCCATCACTAGTTTCCTAAAACATGACAGGCTGTCGGAAGATCGTGTTGAATGCAACAACATACGTCGAATGTATACAATGTATACCCTCCTTGAAAGAGATGCTCTGTTTAGATGGTTGTTTGATGGTATTCTTCTTAGATGTATGGACATCCAAGAAGAAAATAAGGTGTTAGAAGAAGTCCACTCAGGCATTTATGGACTACACCAGTCCGGTCCTAAGCTCTGTGAACGAATACGTAGGTTAGGATACTATTGGCCTTTCAGGATCGTCGATTCCTTAAACTATGTTAAAACGTGCCAAGTGTGCTAAATACACTCACGCCTTTTTCACCAACCTCTAAAGCCCTTACACCCTGCAGTGGCATCATGGCCCTTCTCACAATGGGGTACGGACATTATAGGGCCTATTGACCCTCCTCCGGCAATGGGTATTGTTTTCATTCTAGCTGCAACATATTACTTTTCTAAGTGGGCTGAAGCGGTCCCCCTTAAGCAAGTTCCTGAGACAACAATGGCTAACTTCGTTCGACATCACATTATATACCGGTTTGGGGTCCCTGACCGAATTATATCCGACAATGGTCCCCAATTTCAAAGCCACAATATTCAACCAGTTTGGTTTCGAATGGAAGTAATCAACTATGTACCACCCTCGGGCGAATGGATTAGCTGAGGCTTTCACTAAGACTCTGTACAACGTTTTACGAAAATCAGTATCTAAGACGAAAAAGAACTGGCATTAGAGGCTTCCCTAAGCGTTATGGGCCTATTGCACTACTATACGAAATGCTACTGATTCCACTCCTTATTTTTTGTTTTATCGTTCGAAATTTGAATCCCTTCACTGCGAGTCACTATTCACCAAGGAATAACCAAAGATGAGAGAGTCAATCTCTGGTATCAAGAATTGGATGCACTCGATGAAAAGAGGCTTGAGGCTCATCAAAACCGTCAAGAGGCGGATTGTTATGCATGAACATCGTAAAGGGAAGTTTGAACCCTAGTGGGAAGGTCCTTTTATAGAAAAAAAGGTCTCACTAAATGGAGCCTACATATTGGCATATCCTAATGAAGAAGAGGCAATGCCCCCTATCAATGGGCGATACCTAAAGAAACACTATCCGTGATACATATTCAAAGGAAAACGACGCAACGCAAAAATACGCATGATAGACCAAATAAATTCTAGCTCTTTTTATTGTAGTAAAAATGAGTTACAAGTTACAAGCTGAGAAGCCCATTACTAGGGAGGTTACAAGTCTCTTTCATCTTAGGATAAGAGGACGATTACAAACCAAAAGCCTGCACTGTGTCTCTTGCATCTGAGGATAAGAGAACAGTTACAGGCCCAAAAGATTTGCTCTCTTAGAAGAAGCAAAACCACCAAAGAAGCACCCTCATCATGAAGAAGAAGCAAAACCACTTGGAGAGTCAGCTTCAATTCATCTGACGAGTGTCGCCATAAGAGGACGATTACAGGCCCAAAGATGAAGCGAAACCACTCAGACAAGTTAGCTTCAGTTCATCAGACTTGTGTATCAAACATACCGATCAGGCTGCTGTGGCAAGGAACTGGCCTATGATGGAGAGCATACCGTATTCATAGTAGATGCCCTTCCACAGAATAACATGGACTTCACTGTTGAGCTGGAGAACTTGGATTCCAACGGGTATTCGAAGCTATGCCTTACCACCATTCACTACCCTTTGCCGACCCATGATAACGCCATGCATGAATATCGCTGCATGTAACTCATTGCCGAGCTCCGCAAGTCCCGCGTGTAACTTACTGTCACAAGCGAGCAACACTATGCTTGTCATGACGTTCCCCAAGCGCTGAGGAATGCTGTTCGAAGCCAGCACTGGCTGTGTCCTCCAAAGGCTAGTACCGGTTGTGCTCCTAACTCCTAGCACCAACTGCGTTTCTTGAGGATCAGCGTCGACTATATCAGCACCGGTTATGCTTCTAACCTTCAGTGCCGGCTATGTTAATGCCAACTGTGCTTCTGCCAGCACCGGCTTTGTCGTGACTGTTCGCCTCTCAAAACTTCTCATTTTCATGCCCGAAATCCCTTTGCTTCCTTAAAACGGTTGCACAATTTCCAAGTGTAACATCCACCTCCTGCGACGGTTCACCTCCCGTGATCGTTTGTTTCCCCCGACCCGTCGGTTCCCCGTCGGAACTCCTGTTTCATTAACAGAAAACCCCTGCAACCGTTCATCTTCCCTACGACAGCCCACCTTCAGTGACCATTTCGTTTCCCTTGACCCTTTGGTGTCTCTTTGAAACTTCTCCTACACAGTCAAAAACTCACTGAGAGGCTTTTCCCTGCTTGAATCTTGGCCGGGATGTCACCAAAACCCTGCCAGAAACCCTCGGTAACTTCCCCTAAGCTATTAGAAAACTTCCCAAAGCTTGCAGAAATGACAACTGTGGCACTTCTCGCCTCTTCCACCCACGAAGATCACAGCTGGAGTTCTCCTTTTTCTTAGAAAACCTCATGTGCTATCCGAGAAACTCTTGCAACTCCTCCTTTTTTGCCAATATCTTGACCATTGTGTCAAAACCTTCCCTGCAAAGCTTACCGAAACACTTGATCTCTTGCTGGAATCCCTCTGCTTGCCGAAGCTTTCACCAAGAAATCCTCTACTCATTGTTAAAAAACGTTTTTTATCTTCAATGAAAAGTGAAGGAAATGGGGTTTTACCCCCTTATATAGCCAACACTACCTCAAACGCCCCTCACAAATTTGGAATCACAGTCGTGTTCAAGGAAGCCAAACGATGATGAGCTGGGTAGGGCTCTGACCCGAGGCTCGAGGCGCCGCCTGTAAAATCCCAACAAACAGGCTGGACCGAGTTGCGTTTTGAACTGAGGCCTAATAAAAATTTCATTTACCGCCTCATCAAGGCCTGGTCGGGCTTGGGCTATCGCCCGAGTACCAATCCATACACAGCGCCGGCTATGCGGTGGAAGTGACCTAGTGCCGGTTGAGTTTCAACAGGCCTAGCACTGGTCATGTGCTCGATAACCCAGCGCCGGCCATGTTCAAATGATAGCACGGGCCACCCTCAGCGCTGGTTGTGTTTCAACAACCCAGCGCCGACTATGCGGTCGAAGTAACCTAGCACCGGCTATGTTTCAACAAACCTAGCACCGGTTGTGTGCTCGGTAACTCAACGTCAGCGGTGGCACATGTCATCCTCAGTGCCCACTGCATTTTTAACAGCCTAATGCCGGCTGAGTGGGTAAGAGGCAGTGTTGGACGACTTCAAGATTGGGTGTGTTTTCAAAGACTTAGCGCCGGCTGAGTGCTCAATAAATAATGGTTGCTGCACTTGGCGCCAGTTGTATTTTAAGCAACCTAGCCCAAAGATGTACGTGAGCTGTCATCTCAAATGAAGTCAGGAGCAGGCCACTGTCACTCATCCCCAGTGCGGGTCACACCCGTACTGCAGCCCATCATCCTCAGTGGAGTTAGGGTCATTCTTATCTCTTCAATCCCCAGTGGATCAGTTTCACACCAAGTCACTACTCCTTTGCTATATTATCCTCAAGGAGTCGGCTTGCCTATTCTCCATGGAGTCTCATCTTTCACCCCCCGGGAGTCATACTCGCACCTTAATCCCCAGTGAATTCAGCTTCCGTATGCCATCCCTCGTCGGGCCACTATCTCCATCTGAACCCTCTGCTTGTATATGACATTAACCACTTTATCCTCAGGGAGTCAGATTGTCATCCACAAACCTATTTAATATGGAGTCTAACCTACATGGGGACCCAAACGTTGGTCCGTGCTGCATGACCTTAAATTGCATAGCCTTGGTCTAGATGCACAACCCCAAACTGTATTGTCCAAACTACATGACCTCAAACTGTAGCAGACGTCTAGTTACAAGACCTTAAACTGCACGGTCCTAGTTGCATGACTCTAAACTGCATAACCATGGTCCAAACTATATGACCTTAAACTGTAGCGAACGTCTAGTTGCACAATCTTAAACTGCACGTTCCTAGTTGCATGACTCTAAACTGCATAACCATAGCCCAAACTATACGACCTTAAACTCTAGCGGAGGTCTAGTTGCATGACCTTAAACTGCGCGATCCTAGTTGCATGACTCTAAACTGCATAACCATGGTCCAAATTATATGACCTTAAACTGTAGCGGAGGTCTAGTTGCACGACCTTAAACTACACAGTCCTAGTTGCATGACTCTAAATTGCATAACCATGGTCCAAACTATATGGCCTTAAACTATAGCAGAGGTCTAGTTGCATGACCTTAAACTGTATGGTCTTAGTTGCATGACTCTAAACTGCATAACGATGGTCCAAACTATATGGCCTTAAACTGTAGCGGAGGTCTAGTTGCACGACCATAAACTACACGGTCCTAGTTGTGTGACTCTAAACTACATAACCACGGTCCAAGCGATATGACCCTAAAAACATAGTACACGTCCTAGCTGCATGACGATAAACTGCTTTGCACAAGTCTAGGAGGCATGACCATAAACTCGACCCCACATACTCGCACCACTATTACTATCTCCCCAGTGAGTCCATTCCTTTCACCATCCTACATCATTCCCCAGTGAGTCTCAGTTGTGCTCACAAAATGGCCAACTATCCCGCCACCTATACTCATCAAAAGCTAGTGGGTCACCACTGTCCACCTTCCTTTCGTACATCATCCATCTTTTACAAGTAGCCTCGTGTCAATTCCCCAACAGTGAGCTAAACCACTGCCACACTTAGTCCATAGCTCCTAGAGACTACTATCCATCCCCATTATGGTCAAGTTGTATGACCTTAAACTGTAGTGCACGTCCTGGCCGCATGACATTAAAAGGCTTCACACATGTCCCAAGGGCATGACCTTAAACATGCCTTCACAAAAAAACTGATGAAATAACAGGCATGGTGTATACCTGAATAAGGGAACGCTATCAGTAAAAATGTCGGAAGGGCATGGTCACGAAACCATGAGTAAAAGAGTTTCGTGAATAAAAATCGGGCATGGTGAACACCTGAAGGGCATCGAGAGTAAAAATGGATGAAAAGGATGGACATGGCCGAAAGGAAATGGGTAAAAGAGCCCCAAATAAAAGGAAGTTTGTTGAAATTATCTCTATGGCACTGCTTCCCAACTTTAAGTGAAATTCCACAAAGGACGATTGGAACAATAAACATGTTGATGCTGTACTCGTCTCAACATGCAGCTCCAACCCTCACTCAAAAAGACAAAAATCCCTGGTGACACATACCAGGACCCAAAAATACGAGCTTCAAGGAAACGACTCCGATAACCAGAGTTCATTCGCCAAAAAGGACTCGAAGGACAGAATATTTGATAAGAAGGCAAGACAAGGCTCATCACAAAGATCATCATTCTCACAAGGTCACCAACATACTTTGAAGATGTTGAAGATGCCCCAAGGAAGCTAAGTCAACCACAACATTGGAGTGGCAATCAGATGATTATCATAGCAGCAAAGCAGTGGGTAGCTACAAAGCAGTGGATAGGGTTGGTTGTACCCAATGTTGGTCACCTCAATAAACTAAGGTACCCTACTCGCAAAGGAATACACGAAGTAAACGACATCGACGTAAGGCCTTTCAGGATAACATTCACGTAATCCTCGAAACATGACTCAACACCAGAGGATATACACAAACCCAGACCAAATGGGAACAATGGCCTTCAACATGGCACTCAATTGCCAGACGGGCTTGATTTTGATTGACGAGGTCCTCATAAAGTCCTTAGCTTTAAAACCTGAAATAGTCCGCACAAGGGTGAGGAGTTCGATAAGATCCCTCAAAGAGTCTCTTCTCCCACTAAAGTCTCCACGGATGGACCCGCAAAAAATGCATCCCTACGTTTGCGCGTCCTAGTTGCACCATTGCGTGAATCTCCTTGGCGTTCATGTGGTCTTGTAGCTGGGACGAAAAAAAGTAAAAACCGAAGGAAACTTTTCGATTGTTGTCCTTCTCACTACTATTGAAGTGCAACATACGGTGGGGTAAGCTTTTTCAACGCATTTTTAGCACCTTGGTCCCCGATGCGGAATAAAGAGGAAGCAGGTCAATAAATCCTACAAAATAGTGGAAATTTTGATAGTCTCAGAATTTCCCCAGAATTAGTCAAGATCTTCATAAGCACTCCAAAAAGTCATTTGCCAAGTCTCATTGCGATCAGACATGTCTAAGGCAAGGAACACAAAGAAAACATTTCGAAAAAATATGCCTCTAGCACCCTGAACTGGACTTCCTAACTAGAACAATATTTTTAGTGCTTCAAATTGTTGTTGAACCACCACCATTGGATCTGACACAGTTGAAAACCCTTATGGGTCAAGTTTCGCTTAATCGGGTACTCCAAGACAAAGTTATGGGTACAATACCGAAAAGGGTGGGCCACACACTATTCCCATGTGGCCACCTTACACCAAAACACCATTAAAGGTGACTGTTTTTATAGTCATGGGCAGTGACTTTCCGGGCTTATATGTGTCTCGGTCCAATTCGGATCACTCTCAAATTTTTTGAGCATGTTCGTCTCATTTAGACGAGCGTTTCGATATGTGGTATGCCCTGTGACGATGCCCGAGGGGGAGAAAAACTAGAGGGAAGTTGTAGATTCGTGAAGAAAGTTACAGAAAATTCAACAATAGTGTGCCCCACTCCGGAAGCCAAATACGACACTTGCATACCCGATCGACATGAAACCAATTGTATTATGTGCATAAGGTCCGTGGCTATCTTTGCTCAGAACCCCACATACGATGAACGGTTGGATGTCACACACGGAGGTGTTGAAGCTGCTATAAATTCAGGCTGCCAGATTTCATGATTCCGACAAAAAACTCAACTCGACTAAATCTTCATCCGGACACGAAATTGAGCTGCATTTGTTACAAAGTGATCGTGATGGCAAACTCAGTGTGATTCAACAAAGAAAATGAAGAAAACATCAAGGAACAACACACTACCGATCCAAAGTTTTTAAGATTCAACCAAATTCAAGTCTCATGATCATGGATTAAAGACATGATTCATGGCTTGAAATTGGTATCAAATCGATTGTGATGCCAATCCCTACAAGAAAATAATCATCTTTCGATCAAACGGGCATCAAAACAGCCCCGGATCAGTCATGAAAGATCATGCAAGTTCTCGGGCAATAGTAGGGACTATTCTTGAATTCCATAAATTGTTAGGCAAGGGCAAAACAATCCTTTTGAATCCATTTTTAGAATATCTTTTAATTCAATTAAATTGTAATTATCTTAAATTCTAAGAGGTTTTTGGGCGTCCACCTATGTTTAGGTGTGCACTCATGGGGCATTCATTTATTCAATCAATCAATAAAGGCTTCATTTTTGCTTAAGCTTGTGAGTGCATCTTAGAGAGAGAGAGAAGGAGAGAGAAGAAAAGGGTTGTTACCCTTTGATAAGGTAATTTCTCTCTCCTCACCTCTTTTATCATTTCTCTCTCTTCCTCTCTTTCTCTCTCCTCCCCTCTTTCTCTCCTCACCTCTTTTCTCATTTCTCTCTATTCTTCTCATCTTTATCTCTCCCTTTCTCTCCTCTTATGCATCTCTATCTCTTTCTCTCTCCTCTGCTCATCTCTATCTCTTTTTCTCTCTCTTTTACTCGTCTTTTTCTCTCCCTTTCTCTCCTCTTGCTCATCTCTAGATCTCTTTCTCTCTCCTCTTTCTCATCTCTTTCTCTCTCTTCTTCTCATCTTTATCTCTCTCCCTGCTCTCCTTCTAAGCACAGTTCGCGATGTTAGCACCGACTGTGTCCTTTTTCTTCTCTTCCTCTAAATAGAGTTGGTAATACTAGCGCCGACTGTATCTTCTCCATCTAATACAATTGGTGAAGTCTAGCACCGACTGTATCTTCTCTCTCTCTTCCCTATCTAATACAGTCGGTGAAGCCTAGTGCTGACTGTATCTTCTATCTCTTCACTGCCTAATATAATCGGTGAAGCCTAGTGCTGACTGCATCTTCTCTCTCTTCTCTAACCAACCAGCCGACGATGCCCAATACTTATTGTATCTCTCTCTCTCCTCTCTTCTTAAACATAGCTGAAGAAGCCAAGCACTGACTATGTCTTTTTTCTCTCTTCTCTTGCCAACCCAGCCGGTGATGCCCAGCACCGACTGTCTTCTCTTTCCTCTCTTCTTAAACACAGCTGATGAAGATTAGTGCCAACTGTGTCCATCTCTCTCTTTTATTTCCAACCCAGCCGATGATGCCTAGCGCCAACTATGTCTTTCCTTCTCTTCCTCTTCCAACACAGCCGGCCATGCTTAGCGCTAACTGTGTCTTTCATCCTCTTTTCTCCTTCTTCTCTCTTCCCTCACAATCTTCTCCTTCTTTCTTTCTCTTCCTCTCTTTCTTTCTCTTCTCTTCTTATTCTCTTACTTCTTACTCTCTCTTTATGTTTTTCAGTCTCTATTATCCTTTCGTTTGATTAAGAAGGGTTGAGATTAGCCTCTTATGGTAGCCATGTCGTTTAGCTAACAATCGTATCTAGCTAGTCAGTATCGATATTAACGTCTAGTAGTAATCCTGTAGAGCTGGTCTGAGTTACCGAGCTCGTTTTACTACCACGTCAAGCCAATTACGTACCAGCTTAGTCACTGTGTTGATCTCCCCGAGGGGCAGGAGGTTGCCGCCTCGATTGATGTAGCTATGGGAGACGCAGAGGCAGAACACCCTCAGGGATCAGGCTTAGAGGGCTCAAAGGCAACACCTATGACTATAGAGGAGGCAGGCCCTATAAGAGAGCCTGTAGTTGATGTGGTTGCCATGGAAGACAAGGGCGAAGAGGGAGAGGGGGAAGGTGTCGAGTCTATGGTGGTAGAGATAGTTGTTCGAGAAGAGGGGAGACAAGGAGAAGTCACTGCCTCGGGAGAGGTTACTATGGTGCAGCTCGACGCTGAAATAGTGGCTCTAGGAAAGGCAGTTAGCCGTACCCTGGTTGAGGTAGTGGAGCCCATAGAGGGTGCAGCTACAGCATGAGAGAACCGAACCCGAAGTGGACACAGTGGAGGCTTTGAGCAAAGGGGCTGTTGTTGAGGTACCAGGGCAACGTGAGGTTTCTGCTGAACCTAGGGAGCCTGGTGCCTTGGCTGCAGCTAGGGATCCTCCTACTGTGGTTACTCCTATCGTACTGTTCTGACCCACTTTCAATGGGATACCAGACATTTTCTTTGAGATGTTGCAAACAGGCTTCCAGAAGTTGATGGAACTGCCTCTCGAAGAGCTTGGAACAACGCTTTTACTCTTGAGGAGGATCGCCCTAAGAAGTGTCCCTTACTTCGACAGTATCGCCAACAAGCTGAAGGGACAGAGGATGAAGGCTCTGTAGGCAGAGAAGAATGCAAACCGATTGGAGGACTCACAACTATAAGGGCTGGAGAATTCCCTCAGACAGAACTGAGAGTTGGTTGATGCCCAGGTAGGGGAAATAAATGTTACCTTCTCCCAGAGGTCTGCCCTTGTCGAGAAAGTCGTGACGTGCCATGGCAAGATAGAGACCCTGTAGGAGAAAATCGCCAAATCGGCGTAGGCACTTGGGGAGTTGGAGGAGGAAACGACAACTTGGGAAGCCAAAGATAAGGAGTTAGGGCAGAGGCTATTGGACCTCGAGCGTTTCTTGAGGGAGCAACTGACTCTAGTGGATCATGAGGCCAAAATGGTGGCTGAATTAAGGGCTGATATTGAGCAAGTGAAGGCCTCAGTCGAAGAGTGTAAAGGGAAGGTCAATGAAATTGTTGACCATTTTTTACAGCATCTTCTCTCTATCTTTAATGTAAGTAGCAACACTTGTAGTATTCTCTTTTTATGAATGAAATAGTTCTTTTCTTTTTCTATGCAATGCTTGTCTCTAATTTTCCTCCTTTTTCTATTTCATTGCTTCCGCCCTATCATAGCTTGAGATGCAAAAGAAAAGCCCACTCCTTGCTTCATCTTATGGTAGCCTGCTGTGGCTTCAATGACCTCAAGTGGGGGAGAAACTGCTTCCTCACCCCTGAGTGTTTGATTGGATAGGGGCTCATAATTCATGGTTCTCATGATTTGGTAAGCTTGTTCGCTGTAAATACTTCAATCTGAAGGAGCCTTGGCCTCGAGTCGAGGTGCATTGCTTTTGAGATCATCATACGTTTGAATCTTTGTGACGAACCCCTTTAAGTGCTTTGCAGCGACACGCATACCCTCGAATTGATTCTGAAGGCTACGAACCTCACTTCTTAACTTTTCCATGGGGGTCTTGTTCTTGAGGGCCAGAGGGTTGACTCTTGTCCACGTGCATCTCTTCCAGAGCCTCTGAGAGATGTAGGACCTTCTCATAGCTGCTGGTTATCCCTTTGTTCAATGGGGATTCAATTTGGAGTACCATCCTAGGTGGTTGATGTGCTAATTCTTCTTTCAAAAGAGCAATGGGGATATGCAGGACCTTTTGTTGGTCGGTGTATAGGTGACCCTAGGTGCTGGAAGGTCTACCTCTAGGGCTTCATCGGGCTCAGGTGTTACTTCTAACTCATCATTTTGTTCTTGCGATTTATAAGTAAAAGGGGAAGCTTCGTCTTTGGGAGAAGATATCATGACCTCGGAGAGGTGGCAAGGTATACTCAGGTGGATCGGAGTCAAAGGGAGGATCTTGCCTTGTCTTTCCTCTTTTTTGAAAATATCTGGGATCATTCGCCCCAGATCTTCAATATCATCGTGAGGTGAGGGTCATATCTCTCTCACTGGCTTCCAATCATCATCCTTTGACTTTTCTGGCACTGGAAGGTCTGTGAAATAGTACTTATCGTCGACATAGTGAGCCTCAGCTACTAGAAATGGTCTTTTGTCAGCATAAACCTTGTGTTATCTTCCATCTCGGCTGTACTTGAAGCATTGGTGGAGCGTGGAAGGAACCACGCCCTGATCGTGAAGCCAAGGGTTACCAAGCAAGATGTTGTAAGAGGTATCAATGTCGATTACGTGGAATTAAGTGTAATCGTTGAGGTCACCGATCTTTAGACGAAGGCACACTATGCCAGGTGGCTTCTCTCCTAATTGGTTGAACCCTTACACAGTAATGTGGGTAAGAGTGAGGTCGTCAGACCCTAATCTCAATCGGGTGAGGATCCTTCTTGGGATTAGGTTGACTACTGACCCTCCATCCAGCATAATTTGATTGATAGGGCAGGCGTGCAGTTCACCATTCACAAAGAGAGGGTGATTGTGGAACTTGCCTCCCAACTGAAGGTTGTCTTCGGAAAAAGAGATTGCCAAGCACCCACTCAGGATGGCTGGGTCAACTTCAATGGGCTCCACTTTGATCTCATACACCTCTGGGTTGGAAATAGCTTGAACTAGAGCCATACGATAGTCCCTAGACAACAGGAGGGCATCATAGATACTTAGAAAGGCTAGAAGCTTTCTCAAGTGCCCAATTACGTTGTATTTCACTTTATCCTCATTAGTCTTCTATGCTCCAAATTCAATCACTGGTGTAGGTGGTAGGGTAGGCTTAGGAACAGGCATTGGTGTGGTTTTGATTTGTGACACTGGTTGACTTTGTTATTCAACCGGTGCGTTTTGGGTTAATGGGGAAGTAATAGGGACTTGTAATAGGCATGTAGTGGTCTGCGGTTTAGGCTTAGGGAAAAGTGAAGGATCAAGAAATTTGAGGACCTTCAGCTTCTGAGGTATGGGCTGTAACTTCTTCCCTAATCTTTGCCTCATTTTCCCCATGATGGATGGTACTTCCAAGATCTATACCATATGGGAGGCTTCTTTGGAAGAGGATCTTGATGATGGCTCGATTTTCGCTCAGGTTGACAGAATCCAGCCGCTTGGGCTAACATCTCTCTGAGGTGCTCTTGCTATGGCATGATGAAGCTGGTGCCTCCGAACTCTTTGTTTAGAGTATCAAAGTGTATGCACCGTCGAGCTTCACCTGTTGAGAAAATAGAGGAGGAGGGAGAAGAAGAAGAGTTAGAATGTTTCGGGCAGCTTTTTATGTCATCTCTAGAATTTGACGTTTATAGGGGGTATTTAAGGTCTTGTCCCGACTTTGACCGTTGTGGGGTGCTTTTAGCATCGTCACACATATTGGAGGAACCCCGAGCTACTGGTGACTCGGGGATGTTCGCCTGATTGGACAAAAGGACAAGGCGAGCTACGCCTTGGCTGTAGTCTTGCAAGGTCAGCAGAGGAGGAAGAGGCCTGAGAAATTCTTCCTCGATCGGTGGCTGAGGGATACGATTCCTTCCACAGGCTGACCTGGGTGCTCGTTGTCTCCTTCTGGATCCCTAAGGAAGTGTTTGGACTGCCCTGTCAGGCTGATGAGTAGTCCTAGCTTGGTGAAATGCCTCACGCTTCATGGATTTGAGCCTGCTTCGCCCATGGTAGACTTCCCAGGGCTGAGAGGTCGAGGGCTCTAAAGGGTCTAGTGTATGCTCATGAGGAGCTTGTAGTGTGGCTTCCTTTTGAACGGAAGTGACATCTTAGAAGCGTTCTGGGAGAACCGCCCAAATGATGTGGCCTTGCTGGACTTTCTCTACGACTATAGCTTCGAACCTAGAGCATTCTTTCAGCTCGTGGCCCCATACTTAGTGATATGGTCACTAGAGGTTTTTCGTACCCTGAGCAAGGCATTTAGGTTACCTGACGGGCTTGGGAGTGATGATACCCTAATGGAACATTGCCTCGAAGAGGGACTGCATGGGGTCTAGTTCAGTGTTTCCCTAGTCTTGCCACGAGAGGTCTTCTTGCACAGGTGGAAGAGGGACTTGAAGGTGTCCTCCTAGGCTGCCTTAAACTTTTTGACACTACTGCATCTTCTTTGCCAAGAGTTCATAGAAGCCAGTGTATTCGCTGACATCATGGCCTCGTATCTGGTGATATGAGCACTAGAGGTTCTCAATCCCTGAAGGCAGTAACTTGGGTTGCCTTATCGGCTTCGGTGTGATGTGTCCGTCTTTAAGCATTATAGAAAATAGTGCGCAGAGGATAATGGGTGCCTCGTCACCCTCTTGGATTGTCACTATATGAGAGGCCTCAATTGCCCCGAACGGCGTCTTTATCTCTTCGAGCTTTATTTGACCCTTATTAATAAGGGCTTCGATAGTGTCGTTGAGTTTATAACACTCATGAGTAGGGTGGCCCACTCTCTGGTGATAGGTGCAGTACCTCTCATTTGTCTCCTGCCCAGCCGGCTCTGGGGTCTTGACCTCCGGCAGCTGAATCATGTTCTGTTATAACAGCAGTCGAAGCAGTGAAGGAGTCCACTCCTTGTCGAAGGGATAAGCTTTGTTCTGGTGCTGGATCCAGAAGTCATTTCACTTAGATTTTTATGAGGGAGGACTTCATTATAGGACTGCTACTTGCCCTGGGCCTGAGGCATCTGTGCCATGGAGAGGTCCAAGGTTTGAGGAGTCACGCTCTTAGTGTTAGTCATGGTGATGACCGTGTTGATCACTGCCTTTTGGTTGCCCCTACTGTTGGAGCGAGAATTTGAGCCAGAGGACTGCCGTAGAGAGCAGTCATGGTGTTTGAACAATCCCTCAATACAAACTGCCTTAGAGATGAGCTCTGACATGGAGGGTGGATTGGATGCCTTGATATGCAAAGCGATCTCGGGAAGCATATTCCGTATGCAGGTTTGGACCACTTCCTACTCAGTCAAGGGAGTGGCATGAAAGGTTGCCAGCTCTCTCCATCGAGCAATGAACTTGTCAACTAGCTCACCAAGGCCTTGCATCATAGTAAGGAGCTCGATGGTTTCCACGTTCCTTTGGACTTCGTAGAAGTGTTGGTAAAACAACTGCTCCATTTCTTGCTACATGTGCACTGAGTATGGAGGCAGGCAATCATACCACTAGAAGGTTGGCCCTTCGAGAGTCTCGACAAACTGATGGAGGAGAAGTCACCCGTCAGTTGTCGTCTCCCTACAAGCGGCTTGGAAGTGGGCGGTATGCTGGTGAGGGGATGTAGTACTGTTGAATAGGGGAGTTTCCTTTTTGGTAGTTTGGGGGAAACAGCACATGGTCAATGTACGAGGGATATGGCTTCTGGTAGAGCGGTGCCTCCTGCATGCCTGGGAGCTTGTTCTTGAGGCTATGGGCCATCATATCATCTATGTCGGTTTGGGAGACCACACGAAAGGCAGAGCTGTCATGGGAAGCCAGTGGGGGAGTTTACTATGGAACTGTGTCCTCACAGGTCGGGGAATCAACCTCATGGTGAGAAGAAGGCCACTTGAAGGCTTCTAAGCATTCCATCTTCTCGAGGATGGATTGCACCATTAACTTGAACCTGCTCATCCGCTCTTCGTGAGCTTCATCCAGATCATTGATCACCATGACACTGACCATTTCTTCTGGAAGGTCAGACCTAGGTGGCGCAGTGGACAGCCGAGGTTGTCGAGTCAGATGTGGCAAGTCAAACTGCAGGGGCTCAGCTTGCCCCGACTGGACTTCAGGCTTGTATGTCAATCTTATGACGACCAGTTCTTGACGGTCTTGGGACAGTGGTTTCTTAGCAGTTACAACCCAACAACACTCTTGGACTCACTTAGGTTCTGGAGTTTGGAGAGAGAAAAAGGGTTTACGAGGCAATATGGTGAACTCAACTGCCTTAGAGGTTTCTTTAGTCAGGATCAGCGGGCCCCTCCTCTGCTTAATCCTAAGATGGTTGTGGACTCCTAGAACCGAGCCTGAGACCTGGATTGCCCCGCCTTCTATGAACATGCAAGGGCCGTGTCTATGAGTTGGAGCAGGGAGTGGGGTCCAAGGACAAAAGGCAGCTCAGTTTCTGCCTTGGAGACTGAAGGCTTCTTTCTAATATTAGGACACTACCCAAAATCCCGTTGTAAGGCCCGGGTACATGGCTAACCTGAACTGGCTCAAGATGGTACTCTTAGGGAAGACATTTGAATACCAGGGCTCGAGGTGCTTGTCTGGCATAGGGAGAGCAAGGGGGGAAGGAACAAGTCCATGAATCCACCTGAGTTTGAATTGGGGAGGAATCTGCAAGGTTGGTGCATGCGCACCTTTAGGATTAGCCGCCCAGATGACTTGGGGGTCAACCCGGGCTCGGTCAATCAGTTCGACCTTAGGAGGTTGAGACCCACGAGCATGTGTCTATGATGGATGAGGCTGAAGTTCATCTCTCACAAAGTAGAACTGTGTGTGCTAGGAGGGAGGACAGAGTAGTCGGCCCTCCTGTGCTCGAGCTGGCATAGGGCTAGCACTGCCCCGAGCTGTGGAAAGCAAATGCATGGCTCATGCAAGGTTTAACCCGATAAGGCCTAGCCCTGAAAGCGAGCTCAAGGCGACGTGAACGCTTCCCCGAGGTGCAGCTCGATTGGATGTACCACGAGCCCCTTGGGTGTGTGCAGTGTGCGGTAGAAGATGTGCTACCAATGCAAGGGGCCTTGATGGACGAGGAAGAGAGGAGTCAAGGACCATTAAGTCCCCTCTCACACCAACCCAGGAAAGAACCTAAAAGCCAGACTGTGAGTCACGACTCCGCAAGAGAGTAAGGAATGAATCTTGAGCAGTTCGCTTCCCTGGCAAAGTCACAAGTGCGGGGATAAGGAAGTCACAAACTCAGATGAATGGGTTGAACAACTTAGATGCCAAAGAAATTAATGCAGAAAGTAAAAGAGGATACTGGTAAAACAAGAGCAAACCAACTAAGGGGTAGTACGTCCTCAGTGGAGTCGTCAAGCTGGATAGTTTCCTCAATCTCGCCCTCCGAATCTAGATAATCGAGCGGCACGTATCTCAAGTTTCTAGTGAACCCAGGATTTGAGATTGCTCTCTCAGAACCTTACTCAAGTGCAAGGGCAGATATACCCACCAATGAGAGAAGAATTTAAGGTGGGTTCGGGACTAGCGCTAACTCGCGTGGGTGCCCTCTTAGATGACATCGGAAAGCCTCCCCACTGCTTGAACTGGTTCGCAATCGCCTCCCTTGACCTGTAATCTCCTAGTTTTTCTGCACAACACTTCTATGGTTAATTTACCAGTCGAAGAGACCCACCCTTATCGTAGGGCAATGCACATTCGTGTGGCTAAGAATGTGAGAGGTTAGGATGATGGAGTGGAAGTTTCGAGCAAAGGTCAAAAAGAGAGGAAAAATTAATGAAGGAATGAGACCAATCTTGATAGTAAGACAGTGACTGACTCGGAGTGGTAACAGGACAGGCATGGTACTCAGGACCAGCACGGTAGCAAGACAACTCAAAATCGAAGCTGATATGATGGTGCTAGGCTAGGTCCACCCTTAATCAAGTGAGAAGAGGAGAGAATGAATAAATGACACTAGATGGTGGAGAGATACGTTCCTGATTGCACTAAGCGTCGCCACCCACAATCGTGGAGTAGCAGTTTCACGACCCTTAGACGACGCTAGACACTACTACGTGTGGCATGGGGGGAAGCAGTGAACTATGAGTGGCGCTAGGCATTGCCGTTGGCAACACAAGAAGGTAGCGCACCCTTATGAGGGTGGCGATAACCTCTTGTCAAGCACGCTGTAATAGCCGTTTGTGAAGCTTGTCATGATAGTGACGCTAGGGGGGGGGGGGGGGGGGGGGGGGGGGGGGGGGGGGGGGGGGGTGGGGGTGGTGATGAGCACTGAATGCACAAAGGAGGCTCGTAGATGGTGATATGCACCACGTATGCGAAGAAAGCTTGCGGGCCGCAATGGACATTGTCGAGACCTCCCGTGGGGGGTGATAAGCATTGCCGTCTGCAATAGGCATGCGATGGTGGAAGACCCCTGTGGGTAGCAATGAGTTTTACTGTCTATAGTCTTCACTGAGGCGTCGAGGACGTGTCTGTTGACGACGATGAGCAGCACCATCTGTAAGCCTCATTGGGGGGTAGAGATGGACGCTTAGAAGGAGAAAGAGGCTTACGCATGGCACTACCATCGCCATGCGCAACTTGTGAGACCACAGGAGAGGCATGCACGACACTACCACTGTTTTGCATGACCTTTGAGGGGAACTAAGACAGAGAAGAGGAAGGAGAACGAGAGGAAGAGAGAGAAGAAGAAAAGAAAAAAAAGAGAGAGAAGGTGTACCTTTAGCATAGGGGTACCGATTCAAAAGTTGCTCTCACCTTACTCTCTCTCCAAACGTGGCCCAACAGTGAGAAGAAAGAGAAAGTTTATTAAGTAAAAAATCTCTCTTGTGTATTCTTTATGTGTGTGTATTGCCTCGCACGTACAATGATGGTACATGGTATATCAAATTTGCCTCAAACATGGGTGGATGTTCAAAAGTAACCCTAATTGCTAGAATCTAAGATTAATTGAATTAAAAGAAATTAGAAAATAGGATGCAAAATGAGTGATTTGCCCCTTCCTAACAATTTTTAGAATTCCAAACAGTCCCTGTGTTAGTGCATGATTTTTCATGGATGATCAGAGGTCGTTCTGATGCCTGGTTGATCGAAAGACGAATGTTTCTTGTAGGGATCGGCACAACGATTGTTTAGATACTAACTTTGAGTCATGGATTGTCTATTTAGCGCACGATCATGGGACTTGAAATTTGAATGGATCTTGAAACTTCGGATCGATAGTGTGCTCGTTCCTTGATGTTTTGGGGTGATTTCTTCACTATATCACACTAAGCATACCGTTACGATCGCGGGGAAATAAACACAGCTCGATTCCATGCCTGAACGAAGATTTTGCAACTTCAAAATTTTTGCCAGAATCTGGAATTTTGGTGACGAAATTTGCAGTCGCTTCATCGGCTTCGTGTGTAGAATTCGATTGTTCATCATACACGGGGATCGGGTCAGAGATAACCCAAGACCTTACGTACGCGATAGAATTAGTCTCATGTTGATCGAGCTCGTAAGCAACATGATTTGGCCGCTTCAGCGCGGCACGATGTAGCTAATTTTTCTGCACTTTCTTCAAGAATCAACAACTTCTCTCTAGCTTTTCATCACGCTCGGGTGTCATCATGAGGCGTGCTACATACTGAAACGCTTGTCTTTTTGAGACGAATCAGCTCATAAAATTTGAGCTTGATCCGACCTCAGGCAAGTGAGATATGAGTGTCGAAAGTCACTGGTCGTGACCGTCCCTTCAATGGTGTGGAGTTGCAGGGTGGCTGCACGGGAATAGCATGCGGCTCTTCCTGTTTCACTCTTTTGCCTATAACGTCTTCCTGGAGTGTCTGTTCAAGCTGAAATTTGAACCTTGGGGGTTTTCAATAGTATCGGATCCAATGGTGATGGTCCCATAGTAAATTGAGACACCAAAATTTAGCTCTAGTTATAGGATCCATTTCAGGGTGCTAGAGGCCGATTTTGTCGAAACTATTTCTCAGTCTACACTACCTTAGATATGTCGAAATGCAACAAAACTTGGACGAAATATTTTGAGAGTCCTCATGATGAACTGGACCAGTTTTGGGGCTATTATGAGACTGTCCATATTTCCACTGTTTGCTAGGCTTTTATTAAGCGGGGGCCCCAGAATGATGAAATATATCTTCCAACGGTATTAACCCAACAATAATCTTGGACACGCACAAGCTCTGAACTTTGGAGAGGGAAAAAGGGATTATGAGGAAGGAGGTCACCAAGAGTAGTGACCTCAATTGCCTTGAAGGCCTCTCTGGTAAGGATCTACAGGCCTCTCTTATGCTTAACCCTGAGGCTGTTGTGGACTTCGTCCCAGAACTGGGCCAGAGGTTTAGACTGCCCCAATTTCTTTGAGCAAGTCAGGGCTGTGTCAATTAATTGGAGTAGGGAGTGGGGCACAAGGACATAAGGTAACCTGGGCTTTTGCTTTAGAGGCTGGAGGCTTCTGTCAGACATTAAGCCACTGCTCTGAGTCCCTTTGTGAGGCCCCTGATGTGCGGCTAACCTGAGGCTGCCTCAAGATGGTACTCTTAAGAAAAACGTTTGAGTACCAAGTCTCGAGGTACTTTCTCTGTGAAGGGAGAGCAGCATAAGAAGGAGTTGGTTCATGACTCCTCCTGAGTCGAGAGCGAGGAGGAATCTGCAAAGTTAGTGCATGTGCACCTTGAGGGTTAGCCTCCCGGGTGACTTAGGGGTCAGCTCAGGCTCAGTCAACGGGTTCGACCTTGGAAGGTCTGTGAGGGACAGGGTAGGAACCTATCTCTCACAGAATGAAGTGGTGTGTGGTAAGAGGGAGGACGAAGCAGTCGACCCGTTGGTGCTCGAGCCGACACAGAATTGGCACCGCTTCTAGCTGTGGGATGCACGACGCTTGCAGGTTTGGGCCCAAGAGGGCCTATCCTTGAACTTGAGTCCGGGGAAGCATGAAAGTCTCCACAAGGTGTGGCTCGAGTGGACAGACCATGAGCCCTTAGGTGTGTGTCCGGGGTGGAAACCTCAGGATCTCCGCCCTTGTGTGTCGAGCCTCCAGGTGTAGAGGTTCGAGGTAGTAAAGGAGTTTCGGGGTAGCCATGTGGCCTCAGAAGTGATGAAAACTTGCTTACCACTCATGAGAGTGGGTAGGGTAGCAGTTCGGCGTACCTCAGCAATATGACCAGCAAGAGATTTTCTAGTAGCAGGGTGGGTGTTGTGTGAGGTAGCAGACGTGCTACCAATGCAGAGGGCCTTAGTGGAGGGTCCACCAAGGCGAGAAATCGGGGAGGCAGGGACCTCTAAATCCCCGCTTGCACGGATCTAGGATAGAACCTGGGAGCGGGACTGTGAGTTCTGACTCAAAAGGAGGGTAGGGAAGGAAGCTTGAGCAGCCTGCTTCCCTGGGACAATCATGAGTGCAGGGATAAGAAAGTCCCCAACTCGGATGAAAGGGTTGGATAACCCAGGTGCCAAAGGAAGTAGTGCAAAAAGTGAAAGAAGATACTGATCAAACAAGAGCAAACCCATGAAGGGGTAATAAGTCCCCAGTGGAGTCGCCAAGCTGGTTAGGTGCCTCGATCTCACCTCCTCGGATCTAGGTTATCGGGAGACAATGTCTCGAGTTCGGAAAACCCGAGACGTGAGATTGCACTCTCGGGGACCTTATTTAAGAACAAGGGCAAGTATCCAACTAGTGAGAGGAATTTTGGATGTGAGGTGGGGACCAACCTCACATGGGTCCATGACTTACTCGGGCTGACTAGCGTGGGTGCCATCTTAGATCATGACGGAAATCCTCTCAGCTATTTCAGCTGGTTCGGAATCGCCTCCCTTGATCTGCAATATTCTTTTTTTTCTTCACAATACTACTATGGTTAATTTGTAAGACACGTGGGCCAAAGGCCCCACCCTTGTCTTAGGGCAATGCACATTCGTGCAGTTAGGAATTTGAGGGGTGTGATGAGGTAGAAGGTTCGAACAAAGGTTGAAGAGAGAAAAAAACTTGATGAAGGGATGAGACTAGCTTGATAGCCGAACAATGACCGATTTGGAGTGGTAGATATATGGGCATGGTACTCAGGACCAGCATGACGGTAATACTACTCGAAATCAAGGGCGATATGGCGGTGTTAAGATAGGTCAACCCTCAATCGAGTGAGAAGAGGAAAGAATGAAAATAAGGTAATAGATGGCAGAGAAATAGGCTCCACACGGAGCTACACATTGCCACGCACGACAGTGGAGTAGCAGTGCACGGTCTTTAGGTGACGCTAGACACTACTTCTCACGACTCGAGTGGGAACAAGGAACTAGGAACGTCACTAGGCAATGCCGCTGGCAACACAAATAGGCAGCGCACCCTTGCACGGGCAGCAATAGCCTCTCGTGAAGTGCGTGCCGTTAGCCATTTACGAAGCGCACGATGATAGTTCTCTTGAGGTGCACGACGATAGGCGTGGGATGCGAGAGGAATGGTGATGAGCACTGAATGCACAAAGGAGGCTCGTGGATGACTATGAGCAGTGAGCATGCGAAGGAGGCTTGCGGACGACGATACACAGTGCGCATGCAAAGGAAACTCGTGAATGGCGATAGGCACCAAGCACGCAAAGGAAACTCGTAGACAACGATAGGTATCACTCACGCAAATGAAGCTCACTAACGATGATAGGTATTGTTAAGACCTCTCGCGGGCGGCGATAAGCATCAGCATCTACGATAGGCACGAAACAGGGGAAGACCCCTGTAGGTGGCAATGAGTTTCGCCATCTGTGCTCTTCACTGAGGCATTGAGGATAAATCTGATGATGACGCTGACCAGCGCCATCTACAGACCTCACTAGAGAATAGAGATGGACAAACAGAAAGAGGAGTCTCGAGCTTGGTGCTGCCATCGCCATGTGCGACCTGTGAGACCAAAGGAGAGGCATGCATGGCACTGCTACTGCCGTGCATGGCCTTTGAGGGGAGCTCAAACGGAGAAGAGGAAGAAAAAGAAGAGGAAGAGAGAGAAGAAGAAAAGAAAACGAAGAGAGAGAAGATTTTCCTTGAGCCTAAGGGTACCAGTCCAATAGTTTCTCTCTCCTTACTCTTTCTCTCAACGTGACCCAACAATGCGAAGAAAGAGAACTCTGTTAAGTAAAAACTCCCTTTTGTGAAGAGTTTCAACCTTGTTGCATATAATGATGGTACGGTATATATAAAATTGTGCCCCAAACATGGGTGGATGATCAAAAGTAATACTAATTGCTGAAAATTAAGATTAAAATGAATTAAGTGAAATTAGAAAATAGGGTGCAAAATGACAGATTTGCCCCTTCCTAACAAGTTGTAGAATTCTAAAACAATTCCTGTGTTGCCCTAGAACATGCATGAATTTTCGTGGATGATCCGAGATCGTTTCAATGCTTGGTTCATCGAGAGATGACTGTTTTCTTGTAAAGCTTGACATGGGGATCGATTTGATACCAACTTCGAGCCATGGATCGTGTTTTTAGGGTACGATTATATAACGTGAAATTTAAATCAATCCTGAAACTTTGGATCGATTGTGTGCTCGTTCCTTGATGTTTTTCTGTGATTTCTTCATTGGATCACTCTGAGCATGCCGTTTAGATCGTGGGGCAACAAATGCAACTCGATTCCGTGCCCTGACGAAGGTATTATAAGTTTGGGGTTTTGGTCGAAATCTGAAATTCGGGCAATGAAATTTGCAGTCACTTTGTCAGCTTTATGTGTGAAATTCATCCATTCATCATACACGAGGTTCGGACTAGTGACGACCACGGACCTTACACACGCGATGAAACTGGTCTCACATTGATCGGACCCATGAGCGGCATGATTTGGCCACTCAAGCGAGGCACGATGCTGCTGATTTTCCCACACTTTTTCCACATATCAGAGACTTCTCTCTAGCTTTTCTTTGCACTCAGGCATCGTCACGGGACGTGCGACATATCAAAATACTCGTCTTGATGAGACAAATACGCTCACAAAATTTGAGCTTGATCCAACCTCAGACGGGTGAGATATGAGTATCGAAAGTCACTGGTTGTGACTGTCCCTTTAATGGTGTTGAGTTGCAGGGTGGCCGCACGGGAATAGCGTGCGGCTCCTCTTGTTTCGCTCTTTTACTTATAACATTTTCTTAGGATGTCCGTTCAAGCTAAAATTTTACCCTTGATGGTTTTCAACCATGCCAAATCCGATGGCAGTGGTCTCATAGCAAATTGAGACACCGAGAATATAGATGTAGTTATAGGCGTCTGTTTCAGGGTGCTAGAGGTTGACTCTATTGGAATTGATTCTCTGTCTGCGCTGCCTTAGACATGTCGGAACTTGACGAAACATGATAGGAGACTTTTGGGAGTCCTCATGAAGATCTTGACCAGTTTTGGGGCTATTCTAAGACTGTCAGAATTTCCACTGTTTGTTAGGCTTTTATTGAGTGGGGCCCCATGATGATGAAAAACATCTTCGAACAATGAGCCAAGGCAATGGGACCCGTAGAATTAAAAGGGTGAGTGTCAGGTGTCTCCACTACACCCACAAGGGCCGAAGGCGCAAGGAGGTCTACATGACCCTCAGGTAAGAACTCTCTCGCGTCGCCCCTAGGTGAAGATGCTTCAAAGCCGGATGGCACCGTCAAGGGAGGCGACAAAGCCGATAAATCCTTCGTCTTCAGATGCTTCACTACACAAAATAAAACTCCAAGGGGGTCAGGTAAAAATGGCGCATCAGCCATGCACCCAGGCCCAAGCAGACAACATTACCTGGTGGAAGAGAGGGTGGACTTCGATCGGCCATAGGTCCTGCTTGAAAGTACCGCTTTTAAAAAAGGCTAACACTAAAAAGGAGTCCATAAAAAAGGTGCTAAGGGTGATTGATTTTACTTGGGATCTAGACCCTGCGTAAAAGCGAAGAACAAACACCCCTCCTTTTATAAAGTCCGACAACAGGAGGCCTAATCGACGGGCAACACCCCCCAATCGCAAGAGAGCACCGACGGCACACGAAGCAAAGCAAATAAGGCTAAGCACCGAGGCATCGCCAGCTTGCAAATCAAAGCTTCGCACAGGCCAGCGCCACGTGCCCCGAAGATAGGGTCCTACGAACAACATGCCAAGCAACGTACCACACGTGCGAAAGATTACGCTCAGTCCTAAAGAAGCACCAAGGGCACGTAATCGAACCATCGTACGATGTTGATGCCGCCTCTTTTGCTCTGCATTAACTGCTGCATGCATGATGTGGTCTTTCAGGAATGGCATGCCTATCGCCGTCTAAATGCCTCTTAGCTCATGCATACAGCCCAACTCCACTCGGCCCGCCCACAGCACAGGCCCCCTCAGAGTTACCAATGCACGCCTCTACACCACCGTTCTTTGCAGACAAGAGAGCCTCGTTCTTTGTCTCACCCACATATGGGACCCCCTGCTGTCCCTAAAAAGGATAAAAAAAAAAAAAAAAAACAAGGTCTTGCACAAATCAGCAATGAAGCACTCCCCTAGGGTTGAGATGAAAACCGACAAGGGCATCGCAACCATCATCACGCAGCGAGCAGCAACTGCCCCACGGGCACGACAGGCATTCCATTGGCCATTCCTTATCCCCACCATCAGCAGGGATAAGGACTGTGCCGACCCACAAAAAAAAAAAGAAGGTGGGTAGCACATGGCGACAAAAGGCAAAGAAGGGCAATTCAATGCAATAAGGGGATCGCATTTCATGAACAAAAAAAGATTACATTTTTGTCACAATGCATTTTGTGACACAAAAATGTGCGCATCCGTTCTGAAGAGGGTATCCTCTCTTCAAAGGAATCCCCGCGATGGTGGTGCCTTTAAGAGGTGGCATCCATCTCTTCAAGCAAGACTTGAAGAACATGGGGAGTGTTGCCTCCTTCAACTCATCCTCCGATGAGAATGAAAGGCCCCCGACGCCTCATACATGATCGCGGGCCTCACGCCATCGGTCCCGCACAAATAGAGGAGCTCCGCAGGAACAAGCTCACCCTCTATCATGGGTCCATCGTTGCCTCCGCACGGACAAAGGTCTTCACATGGATGCCCAACGCTCTCGCACACCCCAATGGTTGGTGTCAAGCAGTCAGCCCCTATAGCAGACATCGCTCACCAGCCATACTCTTCAAAGAAAACAGAGTCGCCGCGCCGCCTCCCCACAAAGGAGCATCCAAAAATGAACTTCGTCGTAGAGGCGAAAAAGATGCAATCATGCTCTCTTGCCTAACCCCTTTTTAAAGGCCAAGGCTCATCAAACCTTGCTTCTTCCCATGTGCCTTACTTCTTAGTTGCTCGGCCATGTGTCACCACAATAACGCCTTGTTGACCGCGACATTTAAACCTTCTCACGCCTCACCTACCAGGCATTACTCATGAAGCTTCACGGTCAAATCTCGTGCCGTCGCACTCCCAGCCTAGCATATCAATAGATCACTCAAGCAGATCTTACACCGAGGCCCCACCGTCACATGGCATTCTCCATCTGACCTAGCTCAGCATGCAAGTGCCTCGTCAGCAGAACGCTGCCTCTAAAAGCTCGCCCCTTTGAGGCATGTTCATCTCCATTCACCGTCTGCGGGTCCATCTCCATTCACCCCATGTGGGTCCATCTCCATTCACCCCCTTGGGTCCATCTCCATTCACCCCCCACGGGTGCCATCTTCATTAACCCCCTCGCAGGTCCCATATCCATTCACCCCCCGCGGGTACCACCTTCATTTCATCCCCCGCAGGCACCATCGTCATTCATCCCCCCACATGTCCATTTTCATTCGCCCCTTCTGGGCATGTTCATCTCTATTTATGCCTCACAGGTGCCATCTTAACTCACCCCCCACAGGTCCGTCTCCATTCACCCCCCAGCAGGTTCCATCTTTATTCACCCCCCACGGGTACCATCTTTATCCATCCCTCTCAGGTTCCATCCTCATTCACCCCTTGCCGGTCCATCTCCACCCCCCCCCCCCCCCCCCCCCCCCCCCCCTCCCCCGCGTGGGTATCATCTTCATTCACCCCCCTCAGGTGTCCTCTTCATTCATCCCCCATAGGTGCCTCCATCACTTCACGGCCTTGCGGGTACTTTCAATATCCCACCACTACAGGCACCATCCAACATGTCCCGTGGACACCCCCATCATCGACCCTGTATGGATACAAACAATCTGGGTCACCATGAAGCTACTCTTCAAGGTCACCCCCAAAAAAAAAAAAAAGAGACGCCTTGCATCGACCTCGATCCACTACAATCAACCCGAGGCAGAGCCGCACCCTCAAGAATCTTAAGACACCTTGTTTGAAGACATTTTTTAGTACCTTGGGTCCCTGATGCAGAATAAAAAGAGAAGTCGATTAATAAAGCCTGAATTACAGTGGAATTCTTGAAAGTGTCAGAATTTCCCCACAACAAATGGAAATGTTCATAAGGACTTCAAAAGGCTATCTTCCATGTTTTGTTGCAATTCTATATATCTAAGGCAGTAAAGATGAAGAAATAATTTCAAAAAAATCAGTCTCTGACACCCTGAAAAGGACCCTGTAACTAGAACCTTTTTTTTGGTGTGTCAACTTACTGTGGGACCATTGCCGTTGGATCCAGCACTGTCGAAAACCCCTATGGGTCAATTTTTGGTTTAATCGGGCGATCCAGGACAAAGTTATGGGTAAAAGACCAAAAACGGGTAGGCCGCACACTATTCCCATGCGCCCTCCCTGCACTAAATCACCATTAAAGGTCACTGTTTTTATAGTCTCGGACAGTGACTTTTGAGAGTCATATCTCACTCATCCCAAGTTATATCATGCTTAAATTTTGTGAGCAGAGCGTTTTGATATGTGGCACGCCCCGTGATGACGCTCGAGTAGCGAGAAATGCTACAGAGAAGTCAATGATACATGATTGTAGTTGCAAGAAATTCAGCAGCGACATGTCCCGCTCAAGCTGCCATATCACGTCACTCGCGCATCGGATTGACACGAGACCATTTCCATCGCATACGTAAAGTTCAGGGTTACCATTGGTCCGAACCTTGTGCGTGATGAATGGTCGGATTTCACGCGTGAAGCCTATAAAGTTGCTGTAAATTTCGACTGCCGAAATTCAGATTCCAGCTGAAACCTCAAGGCTACAAAATCTTTGTCCAGGCACAAAATCGAGCTGTGTTTGTTGCCACACGATCGTGAAGAATGGTCAGTACAATACAATGAAGAAATCACAAAGATACATCAAGACAAGAGCACACTGTCGATCTGTAGTTTTCAAGATTTGCATGAATTTCAACTCACATGATCGTGGCCTAAAAACACGATCCGTGGCTCGAAATTGGTATCAAATCGATCGCCATTACGAGCCCTACAGGAAAGAAATCATCTTTATTTTGAACAGGCACCGGAGGAACCCTGGATCATCCATAGATGATTACGCACGTTCTAGGGCAGCAACATTGACTTTTTTGAAATTCCATGTATTGTTAGGCAGGGGCAAAACAGTCTTTTTGTATTAATTTTTAGAATTTCTTTTAATTCAAATAAATTTTAATTATCATCAATTGGGATAGTTTTTGAGCATCCACCCGTGTTTGGGCCAAATTATATAAAGAAATGTTAAACCTAATTGTAAGAAGATCCCTCTTATACTTTCAACTCATCAATAAAGTTAAAGTATTTTCATTTAGTTGGATATGCACGTCTTAAAGAGAGAGAGGAGAGGAGAGAGAAGAGTTAAGTTGGTACCCTCTTCTTCAAGGTAATTCTCTCTCTTCCTTTCTTCTCTCTTCTCCTTATTTCTCTCTCTTTTCTTTCTTCTTCTTTTCTCTGTTTTCTCTCTTCTTCTTTTCTCTGTTTTCTCTCTCTTCCTCACTATGTACATTACAGCTGTGGCAGAGCCATGCATGCCTCTCTTTTCCTTTTCTTTCTCTCTTCTCTCTCTTCTTCTTTGTTCTCTCTCTGCTCTTTCTCTTTGCTTCTCCTGTTTGAATGTGGATGGCGATGGCAGCGTCATGCATGAATTTCTCTCTCTGTAACACACACAGCGGTGGCAACACCGTACGTGTTTCCTTCTATCTCTTCTCCTTCTTCTTCTTCACCTTCTTTACTTATTCTCTCTTTGCTCTATCTTTCTCTCTGCTTCTCTCTGTCTAAGCGTGCATGGCGATGATAGCTCCATGTAGTAACTTCTCTCGCTAACACACGCGGTGGTGGCAGCGTCGTGTGTGTTTCCTTCTCTCTCTTTCCTTCTTTCTACTCTGGCTCTTTCCTAATCTCTTTCCTTCTCTTAACTTTTTCCGAATTTCTTTCCTTCTCTTTTCTTCTTTCTCCTTTGACTCTTTCCTAACCTCTCTCCTCACTTTCCTTTTCTCTATCTTCTTTCTTTTCGTCGCTCACTGTTCACTTTCCTTCTCTCTCTAATTTCCTTTCTTCTTTCTCTTCCTTAAACTCCCTTTTCTTCCTCTTTGTCTTTCTTTCGCTCATATTGTTATTCATTTTCTATCTCCTCCCCAGTCATGCATGATGATACCCATTGTCGGGCATGACCTTCTCATTCGTCCCTTTTCCTCTGGAAACATGCACAGTGAGTCGAGCCTTAACTCGAGTTCGGGCCGGGCCTCTGTTCAAGTTTCCTCTTTCCCATGTTGTGCACGACGATGCTCATCATCGCGCATGACATTCCCTTCCTCATTCTTTGACAAGGACACTGAATTGGGCCCTTTCCCGAGTGGCGGGTTGGGTCGTGTTTAAGTCCTTTACAACATGAGCGGCATTGCCTAGCGCCGTGCGTGGCTTTCCCCTTTCTCGTTCCTGTCTCTCTCACTTGACATGGGTAGCGGAACCCATCGCCTTCCATATTCTTTCTCTCTCCATTGTCCTCTGCCATGGGCGACAAAAACCATCATTGTCCTTCTAAGGCCATCCTCCTATCACACCTGGACAATCGGGACACGCCTAGAAAATCCAAGCCATTTCAGTAGGACGTAACCCAAAAAGGTACCTTGCCTGTCATTCTTCTAATTAAACTCCAACACCCAAGGTGAAGTACCCTAAAATGGGACCGCTTCTAAGCCATCCTCCTCTCACGCCTGGACAATCGGGACACACCAAGAAACCCCCAGCCATGCCAGTAGGATGTAAGCCGAAGAGTACCTTTTTTACCTTTTCTTCCTTCATCAACCTTCAAGAATCCAGGTATTGAAGTCCCCCAAAATGGGACAGCCTCGAAGGCCATCCTCCTTTCATGTCTGGATAAGGATAAAGCTCACAAGAAGGGCCGACGCCAACTGAAGTGTCAGGATCTCCCTAAATGGGAAAAAGCTCACAAGAAGGGCCCCCACTAGTTAGAAAATCGGGATTGTGCATTTGAAAATTCGTAAGCCCGTCGGCAGCAGAATATCAGCGTAATCTCCCAAAAAGAAAAACAGATTATGGTGGGACCCAAAGAAAGCCCCTCAACAAGGCACCAGACCACTGGAAGGGACTTTGGTCGGCCCTCAGTCAAGGGAAAAGCGCAGGAAGGTCTACCACTCGAGGATTGCACTGTGCCAATGATCAAGAAAAAAATATCATCGAGGGACAATAAACACATCTTGGAAAGGATTCGTCAGAGGAGCTATGACGTTAAATTTTTTTGAATGTTGCACTTCTCCCTTCTCTCGAAGCACAACATCTAGCGGGGCAAGTTGTTCTACGTCATTTTTGACGTGCTTCCATGAGCCCATACGAAAAGGAGAGAGCCGACGACATTCTTGTCTCATGGGTTCATGAAACTACTACAGGCCAGGATTGTGCCGAGAAATAAAGCCTCCAGCCTAGTGACCTGGGTGCGGTGCCCTTGCCCCAAAGAAAGACCATCCACGGTAGCCCTATGAGAGAGGCTGTAACAAAGCATCATAACATCGCCACTGTACTCCGAACGTTAAAAAACCCCTGATGGCCAAATTTAGGCCTCGGACCCATCTAAAAGGTTTTATGCTCATGTGGCCACGGAACTCATGACTTTTACCTTAATGCGATGCGGCTTCACCAAAAAAATCTCGAAAATGGGGCTGTGTCAAGTTTTTTCTGCTGCAACTTCTCTAACCTATGGCGCCTTTCCCTGAAATCAGACCAAGCTCAAATGTTGACATGTTATAGATTACACCATCCTCATCATTTTGACCTTAGTCATTCACTGTGGTTTGATAGGGAATCCCTATTGCTCTGAAGCGTAAAGCAGCCGAAGAAACCAGGATAAAAAAAGAGGTCCAGCAAGCTTCGGATTCGGTGAAGCATAACTCAAAATCCAGGCCATGGATTGGCGCGAGGAAGAGTTCAAAAAACCCACCTCGCACAGAGCTACATTCTGGTATGACTCTTACATTCAATCCCTTATTCGATAAATGTGAGTCCTCAAGTTACGAAAGAAGCAAATCCAGTCGGTTGTCGGAATCCCCTTCTCAGGTAACCTTCCAAAATAACTAAAGACACAAATCTGCACCAAATGGGCCCTAACTTGGTGCAAAACGATTGCAATGACATCCTCTCTGACTTGCAAGCAGCACCAGGAGCTAAAATGATGCAGGTCAGAGATGCGTCGGCAAACAAAGATCACAAAATTGGCTGGCCTTTCACCCCGGGGAAGAAGGCCACCGCAACATGATTGAAGGGCATCAAAATGCTCGCAACTGAAAGAATAACGAAGATAGGTTGCTGAAAAAGCTGAACAATTTCTGCATGTTGCAGAACTAACTTCCAAGGTCTTCCCATGGTAGAGCAGCCTGCATGCAGGGACGGTCTCATCATTTGATCAAACGATCGTAGGTGCATTTCGGTCATTTTTGTCTAATTTTGGATTTGTTTTCAAAGATTTTAATTATAATTAAGCTTGACTTTTGTGCTTTCACCCCTTTTTGGTGAATCCTCTATATAAGCAGGCTTAGCACATTTGTAAAAGGGCGGATAAAATCGCTCCAAAAGGTTCCCTTTCCCTTTTCGGAATCCTCAATGTAATGACCCAAATTTCCTGAGCCTCGTGAGGTCTTGCTGCACGTCAAGTCGTTGCGGCGCGTATTAAGGAGAAATGTCGTGTGTGAACAAGAAGAAGCATCATGCATGAACGAAGAGAAGAGACTATCACCGTGCATGTAAGGGACTATCGCCACGAGCATAAGAGACTATCGCCACACGCGTAAAGGACTATCATTGCGCGCATAAGAGACTATCGTCGTGTGCATAAGAAACTATCGTCATGCGAAGAACGTCGCGCGGGTCAAGAATGGAGCATCGCGTGTGAAGTAGGCTATCATTGGTTGTCACGCTGCCACCTATATTTCTAACATGCATGGGTTGTGAGTACCACTTGTAGAGTGCATACTCATTTGTAACCACTTGTCCATATTTTAAGCCTTTTGACGCCACTTGGATAGCCACCCCACCTTCATGAGTACTTAAGCCCTCTCTCTCACCCATGCCACTCACTCTTCCCTTATCTCTTCTTTCTTCTCTCTTCGCGGTCTCTCTCTCTAAGGCAAGGTTTGGAGAAATAGTTTTGAAGTGCAGCCATTTTTGAACATGGGGCCCTCGCTCATTAAAGGCCTTGCAAGTAGTGAAAATTTGGACAGTCTTAGAACAGCCTCAGAACTGGCCAAGATCTTCATGAGGTATCTCAAGAGTCTCCTGCCAAGTTTTGTTGCATTTTGACATGTCTAAAGCAGTGCATATTGAGAAACAGTTTCTGCATAATCGGCCTCTAGCACCCTGAAACGGACCCCCATAACTAGTGTTATAATGTCTGCATCTCACATTACTGTGGGGACCACCATCATTGGTCTCGGCACGGTTGAAAACTCCCGAGGGTCAAGTTTCAACTCAAACAGACATTACAGGAAGAAGTTATAGACGAAAGAGTGAAACAGGAGAATCCGCACGCTATTCCCATGCGGCCACCTTGCAACACTACACCATTGAAGGGACAATCACGAAAAGTGACTTTTGACACTTATATCTCACTCTTTCTAAGTCAAATCGCGCTCAAATTTGGTGAGCAAGTTTGTCTAGTCAAGACAAGCGATTTGATATGTGGCATGCCCCGTGACGATACCCAAGCGAGAAAGAAAAGCTAAAGAGAAGTTGTCAATCTGTGAAGAAAAGTGTAAGAAATTCAGCAGCGTCATGCCTCGCTCGTGTAGCAAAATCACGCCGCTCGAGAGCCTGATTGACGTGAAACCAATTCCATTGCGGGCATAAGGTCTCGAGTCATCTCTGACCCAAACTCTGTACATGATTAACGGTTGGATTCTGCACATGAAGCTGACGAATGGACAGCAAATTTTGATCATAATTCCAAACTCGCAAAATCTTCGTTCGGCCACAGAATGGAGCTGCGTTTGGTGCCCCATGTTCGTAGTGGAATGCTCAATATGATGCAATGAAGAAAACAAAGAAAAACATCTAGGAAGGTATACACTATCAATCCAAAGTTTCAAGATCTACTCAAATGTCAAGTCACATGATCATGCAGCAAAAACACGATCCATGGCTTGAAGATGGTATCAAATCGATCACCATGCAGAGCTCTACAAGAAAACAATTATCTTATGATCAACCAGGCACCAGAATGACCTTGGATCAGCCATGCAAGATCAAACAAGTCCTAGGGCAACACATGGATTGTTATAAAATTCCATGACTTATTAGGAAGGGTTACTTTTGATCATCCACCAATGTTTGGGGCATTCTTCTATATATACGTATCATCATTGTACACAAGAGAAGAGGCTGAGGCATACACATACACAAGAGAGAGTTTTCACTTAATACAAGTTTCTCTTTCTTACCATTGTGGTGTCACGTTTGAGAAAGAGTGTGAGGTGTGAGAAACTTTTGACCGGTACTTCTAGGGTTGAGGTAAACCTTCTCTCTCTCCTTTTATTTTTCTTCTTCTCTCTCTCTTCTCCCCTCTCTTCTCCCCTCTCTTCTCCCTCTTCGTCGTTTGAATTCCATGTAGAGGTCGTGCACGGCCATGGCAGTTTCGTGCATGCCTCTCCCTCGGCCTCACAGGTTGTGCATGGAGATAGCAGCACCATGCATGAGTCCCCCTCCCCTTCTATTCGTCTGTCTCTTTCTTCCAGTGAAGTCTGTAGACGACGCTGCCTATTGCCACCCGCAGACGTAGCTGTGACGTGTCGACGAAGAGCCCAAACGGTGAAGCATGTTGCCTCCGGTAGGGGTCTTCCTCTACTGCGCATCTAGCTGAGACGACGATATCTATCGGCACCAGCTAGGGGCTTTAACAACAACTATCACCATCCGCGAGCTTCCTCCGCACTACCAGCGCCCACCTCCATTCTCCATGTGTCCAGTGCCTATCGTTGTGTGACCTAGGAGAAGCAATCACCATGTGCCCCGTCAGGAGTTAGAGCCGCCGACAAGGGATGCATCGTCTCCATGCATTTCCCACCACAATGCTTATTGACGATTGGACTTCCCTTTTCTCTTTGCCGTCTCTTTCTCTCATCTTCACCTCTTACTCCTCTCACTTGATTGAGGGTAGACCTAGCCTATCATCGACGCGCCGACCTCGGTTTCAAGTAGTCTTGCTGCCGTACTGGTCTTGAGAACCATGCCCGTCTTGCTACCACCTCGAGTCGGTAATTTCTGGTTGTCATGCTAATCTCACCCCCACGTCAAGCTCTCTTCTCTTTTCTATCTTTCACCTAACCTTGCACTTCATCGACTCCTCATGTGAATGTGCATTGCTCTAAGACAAGGGTGGGTCCCTTCGACCCACTTGTCTTATAAATTAACCATAAAAGTATTGTGCAAAAAAAAAAGAGGATTGCAAGTCAAGGGAGGCGATTCCTAACCAGCTCAATCAGCTGGGGGGGCTTTCTACGTGATCTAAGAGGGCGCCCATGCGAGCTAGCCAGAGGAAGTCCCAAATCCACCTAAAATTCCTCTCTCATTGGTTGGTATTCCTACCCTTGCCTTCAAGCAAGGTTTTGAGAGAACGATCTCAAATCTCGGGTTCACCAGAAACCCGAGACACGTGCCACCAGATCACTTAGATCTTGAGGGCGAGCTCGAGGCACCTAACTAGCTTGGTGACTCCACTGGGGACTTATTACCCTGTAGTTGGTTTGCTCTTGTTTGATCAATTTCCTTTTTACTTTCTGCACCTTTTTCTATGGCAGTTGGGTTGTTCAACCCATTCATTCCGGTCGGGGACTTCCTTATCCTTGCACTCGTGGCTGTCCCAAGGAAGCGAGTCACTCAAGCCTCCTTCCCTAGTTTCCTTCTGAGTCAGGACTCACGATTTGGTTCCCAGGTTCTCCCCAGGATTGGTACGAGAGGGGACTTAAAGGGCCCTACCGTCCCTCTTTTTTTCCCTGATGGCCTCCGCCAAGGCCCCTTGCATGGGGAATGCTCCTGCTGTCGTGCATCAGCTACTGGCAAATCTCCTACCAGTCATACTATCGCGATATGCCAAAAGGCTGCCCCATCCATCCCTACGAAAGGCAAGAAAACTTTCCTCGCTCTTGAGGCTCGCCGTAAGGCAACCCCCTGTGGTCCTTCACTACTACGAGCCTCCGCACCTGGAGGGTCGGTTCAAAAAGGCGGAGGTCCTGAGGTGTTCACCCCTCGCACACACTCAAAGGCTCGTGGTCAATCAACTCGAGCCACACGTCGGGGCAACATTCATGTTGCCTTAAGCTTGCATTCGGGGCCTGGCCTTCTTGGGCTAAATCCTACATGCACCATGCATTCCCTTTCCACAACTTGGGGCAACACTAGCCACCTCGCGCATAGGAGGGTCGACCATTCTGTCTACCCACCCGGCACACATAGCTTCACCTTGAGAGAGATAAGCTCCCACCTCGTCCCTCACAAACACAACCTCATGGGTCTCGGCCCCCTCAAGTCGAACCCATTGACCAAGCCCGGGCTGACCCCCAAGTAACCCGGATGGCTAACCTTAAAGGTGCACATGCACGATCTTTGCAGGTCCCTCTCAGATCCAGACTCAAGCAAAGTCACGAACAAGCTTCTTCCTTTTTCGCTTCCTCGATGCCAGGAAAGCACCACGAGCCCTGGTAGTCAAAGGACTTCCCTAAGAGTACAATCTTGAGCTAACCCGGGTCAACCGAACACCCGAGCCTAACAAAGGAACTCGGTGCAACGGCTTGATGTCAGACAGAGGCCTCCAGCCTCCAAGATAAGAACCCAAGATGCCCTCCACCCTTGGGCCCCACTCCCTGCTCTAGCTCATAGACATGGCCCTCGTCTGTTCGAAGAAAATGGGGCAGTCCAGGTCTAAGGCTTGATTCTGGAATGAGGTCCACTGCCGCCTCAGGATCAAGCAAAAAAGAGGCCAATAGATCCTAACCAGGGAAACCTCCGAGGCAGTCGAAGTCTCCACCCCTGACGACCTCCTGCCTTGTAATCCCTTCTTCCCTCTTCAAACTCTGGAGCTTCAGCAAGTCCAGGAATACTGTTTGGTGATCACCACCAAGAAGTCACGATCCTAAGAAAGTCAAGAACCGGTCCTCACTGGATAGATGTACAAAGCCCGAGTCTAATCTGAGCACGCTGGACCCGTCTAGATTGACTTGCCATGCACGGCTTGCCAGCCTCGGCAATCCGCTGCATCACCTAACTCTCAAAAGAAACGGTCAGTGTCATGGTGATCAATTACCCGAACGATACTCAGGAGGAGCGGGTGAACAAGTTCGATGAAATGATGCAAGCCATCCTCATAAAGATGGAGCACCTAGAGGCCTTCAGGTCCCCTTCTTCATCTGATTCCTCGACCAGTGAGGACGCAGCTCCTAGGCAGACTCCCCCTCCGGTCTCCCAAGACAACACCTCTTCTCGCAGGGTTTCCCAAACTGAAATAGATGCTATGGTGGCCCATAATGTCAAGAACAAGGTCTCGGGCATGTAGGAGACGCCACTCTTCCAAAATCCGTATCCTTTGTATATTGATCAGGTCTCGTTTCCCTCGAACTACCAAAAAGGGAAACTCCCCCGGTTCAATGGTACCACGTCCCCTCACTAGCATACGGCCCACTTCCAAGCAGCCTACAGGGAGACGACAACTGACAGACGTCTCCTCCTCCGCCAGTTCATCGAGACTCTCGAAGGACCAGCCTTTTAGTGGTATGCTCGGCTACCACCAAACTTGGTGCACACCTGGCAAGAAATGGAGCAGTTGTTCTACCAACGCTTCTATGAAGTCCAAAGGAACATGTCGAGCTCCTCACCTTGATGCAAGACCCTAGTGAGCCGGTTGACAAATTTATTACCCGATGGAGAGAGTTGGTGACCTTTCACGCCACCCCCATGACCGAGAAGGAAGCAGTCCAGATCTGCATATGAAACATGATCCCCGAGATCACCCTACATGTCAAGGCATCCAATCCACCCTCCATGTCAGAGCTCATATCTAAGGCAGTTCGTATGGAGGGATTGTTCAAGCACCACGGTAACCCTCGTCAGCAATCCTCTGGCTCAAACTCTCGCTCCAGCAGTCGGGGAAATCAAAAGGTCGTGATCAGCACGGCCGTCACTGTGGCTGACACCAAAGGCACGACTCCCCTAACTCTCGACCTCTCTAAAGCACCGAACCCTCAGGCCAGGGACAAGCAGTTGTCCTACAATGCAGTCCCGCCTCCTAAAAAACAGTAAGTGAAACGACTACTGGACCCAGAACAAGAATAAGGTTTACCGTATTGAAACGGAGTGGACCCCTACAATACTCCAACTGCTGTTAGAATAGAGCATGATCCAATTGCTAAAGGTCACCACAGTAAAGTCGTCGGGGCAGGAGTCGAATGAAAAGTACTGCGCCAATCACAGGAAAGTAGCCCACCCCACTCATGGCTATTACTATCTCACTGACACTATCGAGGCCCTTATCAACAAGGGCCAGATAAAGCTCGAAGAGTTAAAAAAGGCATTCGGGACAGCTGAGGCATCTCACATAGTCACGATCTTAGAGAAGCAGTCGTCGTGTGCCTCGTCAGGAGCTGGTGCCGTCCACAAGGGATGCATCGTCTCCTTGCATTACCCACCGCAATGCTTATTGATGTCCAGACTATCCCTTTCTCTTTGCCACCTCGTTCTCTCCTCTCTTCCTCTTTCTCCTCTCACTTGACTGAGGGTAGACCTAGCCTATCACCGACGTGCCGACCTTGGTTTCGAGTAGTATTGCCGTCGTGCTGGTCCTGTGAACCGTGCCCGTCTTGCTACCAATCTAAGTCGGTAATTTCTGGTTGTCATGCTAGTCTCACCCCCACATCAAGCTCTCTTTCCTTTTCTATCTTTCACCTAACCTTGCACTTTATCTCCTCCATGCCTAAACATGCATTACCCAAAGACAAGGGTGGGTCCCTTCAACCTACTTGTCTTATAAATTAACCATAGAAGTGTTGTGCAGAAAAAAAAGAGGATTGCAATTCAAGGGAGGCGATTCCGAAACAGCTCAAGCAACTGGGGGCCTTTTTTCATGATCTAAGAGGGCACCCACATGAGCAAGCTCTTGTAAGTCCCATACCGACTTAAACTTTCCTCTCTCATTGGTTGGTATACATGCCCTTGCCCTCGAGCAAGGTTCCGAGAGAGTGATCTCAAATCTCAGGTTCACCAGAAGCCCGAGACACGTGCTGCCAGATCACTTATATCCGGAGGGCGAGATCGAGGCACCTAACCAAGGGCACCATTGTGATTCAGGTAACTGGATCCATCACCATTGCATTATATTCATAAGGATGCATAGATTTTAGGCTTATGAGATGAGCAATGAAAATGTATATGTTGTAGCAATTCCTTATGCCTTGTTAGCTGGAATTTGGGATTTTGTTCTATGAGGAAGAAGGATGCTGAGAATGAATGTATGAATCTTTATTTCGATATGAAATGCATGTTTATATGTGTACATTGTGAGAGAATAGTTGCTATCATGATCTTTATCATGAAATGAAGGTTATAGAGTGTGTTTTGGAGGCATGTCATATAATGTTGTGCAATTCTAGAATTATGTATGTTTTTGAAAGAGGCTTTAGAATAGGTAAATAAGGTCCGATTGACCTCAAACCACAACCATTAGAAATATATGTAAGTCTAGTAAAAATTTTATATTTTACTCAATGTCGAAATTTCTAATAAAAATGAAGTTATGATTCAAAATGTTTGTATAGGTTATTGTTGACTGTTTTTCCAAAATTTTTCACTAAAACTTCTGTGGTCACTAGTTTTAACTAGCCAAACGAAGTCCATTTCCTACAAAACCACAGTCCTTTGAAGATCTTTAAGTGGGCTAAAATTTTCAGGAAGAAGTTATTTTGAAATTCTTCTTAAGATGAAATTTATACACCATTTTATGAGATATGTCACTGTGGACAGTGTTGACAAAATTCACAACTATCACTTTTTTTGGCAAGGATTTTCGAACCACCAAATTGAGCCCAAATGCTTTCAAATTAGCCTTGTTAGAAAGATATATGTATTGGCTTAAATTTTGATTTTGAAACCGTCTCAAGTTTCTTCTCAGATTGCGAATTGTAGTGATATGAAGCAGAGTACGTCGTTGTTCCTTGTACGCAGCAGGGCATAACTAGTTAGCCCCCCCTTCCCCTTGAACCTTTAAGAGGTCAAATGGGGCCTCATTGTCTTCAAAGAACCTTTATTTGATAGATAGGCATGTTTAATATAAATATTGTTTTGGAACCATCTTCAAACTCTAAATAGACCAAAAGTTATGACCCTAATTATGAGCACACGTCATTGCCTATAATTGCCGAAAATTGAGCAGTAAAGCTTAACTGGAATACTGTTATTATTACTGTGATACTGCTACTGTCATATTGTGGTACCCAGTGATGTTGTTATATTGTGATATATATATTATGAGACTGGAAACAATGCAATGGGGCACCCATTAGTAGTTGGTGTTGTTGTAATGATAAACACTGTGATATTTCTATACCATGAACATTCTGTGTGACTAACCACCACGCAATGGGGCACGTATTGGTTGTTGGATACTGTGTGTCGGTAATTGATTACTATGCCTCAACCCTAATGATAGGAATGGGGTTCAGGAAGTGAAACTAGAAAGAGGGTGGGTCACTGCCCCCAAATATTATGGGCACTAGCCATTGGGTCACCCAATGGTAGTGTAACACTCTCTCGCCAGAAGGGCATATGGAGAGGGTCGTGTCTTGCAAGGCCACTGCCTATCAAAAACCCCAAAGCTTGCTGGGGATATGTGGGCATGTGTGAGAGGGAATTGTGAATTGGGATACTCACTTGTCATTGTCATCCCTCCTGATTGAGGGTAGAGGTTTGGTTAACCTGAGCTAGGGAACTTCTACTTCAGGAATAGGCTTTCTTAGTTCTGCAACTGTGTTTTGTTATCCCTACTGCTTTAGTTCTGCAACCTTGTTTTGTTATCCCTACTGCTTTAGTTCTGCAAAGAAGTGATTTATGACTCATGCACTATATATTAAACTGCTTGTTACATAATACTGTTAGAATATTGTAAAGTATACAGGAGGACCCCACTTGATACTCTGTGAATCTGTGTGCACTGCATGTTGTTATCACTGTTATACTAGTTTAAATCCAATGATGTAGATCTTCTTACTGGGTTGTTAGCTCATCCCATCTTATTTTCATGATTGTAGAGTGAAGGGTGTTAGTATTTGCGTTGAAGTCACGTAGCTGTTTTCTGTTCAGGTGGAAGGAAACTCAAAGTTTGAGAAGCTTGGAGAGCCATCTTTCGAATATTCGCATTGTATGTTTTGTTGGCCCTATCACTATGATGTATATGTTATTTTGTGTACTTTTAGGCCAGTAGTGCCTTGATGAATATTGTAAGAACTCTTGGTTATCAATGTGTATGAAATGGCCATACTTTTGGCTTAATACCTGTTTTCTTGTGTATATTATTTTGATTATCATTATTATTATTATTTTATTTTTTTCGTGGTTTACTCATGATTCCGTGTTTTTATTTGTGGAGCCACTCCCACCTAAGAGATGTTCGCGACATCTGGTCGCAATGCTCTGTCGCCCTCCGGTAGGGGTCAGTGGGCGGCGTGACAGTTATGGTATCAGAGTAGCCAGGATAGGACTCTTGGCCTAGAATGTTTCGAAAGAGTCTCTAGAATAGTTTTGAGTAGACTAGTGATTGGGGTGCCCCTGTTGTAGGACCAAGATGCCAAAGACTCGTGCTAATAATGCGAGTTGCAGTAACGAGAACACATAAGCCCTTGGAGAATTCTTCAGAATTTTTGGGGCCATGACACAAATGATGTGAGAATCTATGCCGGCCTCGTTTGCCCCCACCCCTAACTTGAATGATAGTAATTTGATATAACGATTCTAGAGGCTGGCACCCCCAAACTTTGTAGGGCATGGGGGAGTAGAGAAGGCTAAGAGATGGAGAAGATAGATAGAAAAGATCTTTGGAGTTCTAAACTGTACAAACGAGTAGAAGGTTAGGCTTGATACATTTATGCTCAAAGGAGATGCTGAGCATTGGTGGAACTTAGTAAAGAAGTCGTAGGAAAGGTCAGAAGTTGTAATTACTTGAGAGAATTTTCTAGAAGTATTTTATGAGAAGTATTTCCCCGACTCCGTAAGGGAAAGGAAAGAGGTGGAGTGTAAAGAGCTGCAACAAGGAAAGATGTCTGTAGAGCAATATGCAGTGAAGTTTGTTGAACTCTCCAGATATTCACCACATATTATTGACTATAAGGCACAAAAAGCTAGCAAGTTTGAAAGGGGCCTTGGGCCCGATATAAGGGGGAGGATTATTGCAGCAAACCTCAAAACTTTCTCCCCGTTGGTGGACCTGGCCCTAAAAATAGAGAGAGATTGTGAAGATTTTCGGGCTAGAAGAGAAGGGAGGTTGAGCGTCGCACAGTATGGGATATTTAAGAAGAAGATGTGACCACCTCCAAAGAGAGAGTTTAAGGGGAAGAATAATCAAGGTAGTGTTGGGATTTTGGAGGTTGTTCCAAATGATGTAAGGGGCAACCAACACCAATCTACCCTCACTGCGATCTGGGTAATCATTCGGCAGTTGAGTGCTTTAGAAGGACCAGGATCTGCTTTCAGTGCAGTAAACCAGGCTATCTTGTGAAAGACTATCCCGTTAGAGGATCAGAGAATCGACCGAGGACTCAAGAGCGGGTGTTCGCCTTAGCTGAGCAAGAGGCCAAGGCATCAACCTCTGTTATTCGAGGTACGCTTCATGTATGTGGAATTGAAGCAAGAGTTTTAATTGATCCTTGCACTTCCCAATCATTTGTTGTACCGCACTTTGCATTTCACTTGAATGTTAAGCCTGTACATCTTGTTTGGACTCTGGTAGTATGTACGCATATGGGACAATCAACAGAAACTGATGTAGTATATAAACAATGTGGGGTTGTGATTGAAGGGCATGTATTTTCTATAGATTTGATACTCTCATATGTTCAAGAGTTTGATATTATCCTGCGTATGGATTGGTTGTCCACCCACTATGCCACAGTAAACTGTTTTGATAAGACTGTAACCTTTAGACGCTCGAGCCAACCTGAACTACATTTTGAGGGCATCAAGGATGTTTCTCCTTTACACATTATTTTAGCCGTTCGGGGCTGTCGCCTATTGGCCAAAAGATATGTAGGATACTTGGCTTATGTAGTAGAAAACCGGGATGTGCAATCTAAATTGGAAGAGATGGTGAAAGAATATCCAGAGGTCTTCCCCGAAGAGTTAACTTCTCTGCCCCCAGTTAGGGAGATTGAATTTGAAATAATGGCCCCTGTTACTAATCTTATTTCTAAATCCCCTTATAAGATGACCCAAACTGAGTTAAACGAATTGAAAGAGAAATTACAGGAATTGTTGGACAAGGGGTTCATTCGACCTAGTGCGTCACCATGGGGCGCACCGATTTTGTTTGTTAAGAATAAAGATGGACACTTAAGATTATGCATTGATTATAGACCGCTGAATCAAGTCACAGTGAAGAATAAATACTTGTTGCTCAGAATTGATGTCTTATTTGATCAACTGCAAGGGGCCCAAGTATTTTCTAAGATTGACCTCTGGTCAGGGTATCATCAACTGCGGGTTAAGGAAGAGGATATCTCTAAGACCTCTTTCAGGATTCGTTATGGCCACTACAAGTTCGTAGTCATGCCTTATTGATAGACAAACGCCCTGGCTGTTTTCATGGATTTGATGAACATAATCTTTAGACCCTATCTGGATAACTTTGTAGTGGTCTTTATAGATAATATTTTGGTATATTCCAAGAATCAGAAAGAACATGAATGACATTTAAGAGTGGTCCTCCAGACTCTAAGGATGGAGAAATTGTATGCTAAGCTCAATAAGAGTGAATTTTAGCTCCCAAGCATGGCTTTACTCTGGCATCCAAGGGATTGCAGTCGATCTTTGTAAGATTGAGGTTGTGCTTAAGTGGGAGAGACCATCGAATGTATCTGAAATCTGCAGTTTCCAAGGACTGGCAGGGTATTATAGAAGTTTTGTAGAGGGGTTCTCAAAGATAACACTTCCCCGCCTAACCCAAAAGGAAGTCAAGTTTGTATGATTTAATAATTGCGAGAGAAGTTTTCAGGAATTGAAGAAAAAACTGACAACAGCCCCAATACTAACTTTGCCTGAGGGGAATGAAGATTTTATAGTCTACATTGACGCCTCACACAAAGGGCTTGGGTGTGTATTAATGCAATGAGGAAAAGTTATAGCCTACTCCTCCAGGCAATTAAAGTCGTACGAGCAAAACTATTCCATTCATGATTTGGAGTTGGTGGCTATAGTTTTTGCCGTAAAATTTTTGAGATATTATCTGTATGGAGCTCAATTTAAAGTGTTCACCGACCATAAGAGCCTTAAGTACTTGTTTTCTCAGAAAGAATTGAACATGAGACAAAGAAGATGGATGGACTTGCTTAATGATTATGATTATATTATCAACTACCACCCGGGTAAGACCAATGTCGTGGCGGATGCCTTAAGTAGGAAGCATGTGGTGTCTATGGCTCACATGATGGTTCGAGAGATGAAACTACCAGAAGAAGCGGTAGAGTGGCACCCAACTCTACCCTTTGAGGATGCAAAAGGAATAATTTCATGGATAAGAATAGAGCCTCATCTCTTTCAGCAAATGCGAGTAGCACAAAAGAAAGATCCTTAGTGTGGGAGAACTTTTGAGGAAATATGTCGAAAAGTAAGGAGGAATTTATCTTGGGCAGTGATGAAATGTTAAGGTTTAAAGGTCGGGTTTATGTCCCTAACAATGAGAAAATAAAAAGGGTTATTTTGGAAGAGGCACATCATTCTGTTATATAGCGCATCAAGGGAGCAGGATAATGTATCAAGATCTAAAAAGAGTCTTTTGGTGAAATAACATGAAGAAAGATATAAAGCAATTTGTTTCTAGGTGTTTGACGTGTCAGAAAGTGAAGGCTGAACATCATAAACCAGTTGGACGGTTACAACCCTTACCTGTGCCAGTGTGGAAGTGGGACATAATTGTGGATTTCGTGTCTAGTCTGCCTAGATCAAGCATGGGGCTTGATAGTATTTGGGTTATTGTGGACTGACTCACAAAAAGCGCTCATTTCTTGCCTGTCCGTACCACTTATACCGTGGATAAGTTGGCTCAACTATACATAAAGGAGATAGTAAGACTGCATGGGGTGCCTGTTAGTATCATGTCCGATAGGGAATCTAGCTTTACTTCGAGGTTTTGGGGCAGCCTATAGTCTGCTATGGGGACCACACTCGCTTTTAGTACAGCTTTCTACCCTCAGACTGATGGACAGTCAGAAAGGACCATACAGACCCTGGAAGATATGCTGAGGGCCTGTGTCCCAAGTTTTAAAGGGAATTGGGATGATCACCTGTCTTTAATAGAATTTTCTTATAACAACAGTTTCCAAGCCAGTATCCAGATGGCACCTTTTGAGGCATGGTATGGCAGGAAGTGCAAATCGCCTATATGTTGGTATGAGGTTGGTGAAAGGAAACTTTTGGGCCAGGGATTGTTCAAATAACCTCAGAAAAGATCGCTCTAATTTGGGAAAGACTACGAATTGCTCAAAATCGGCAGAAGAGTTATGCCAACAATCGGAGGAGGGACCTTGAATTTGAAGTGAGCGATCGGGTTTTTTTGAAGGTATCACCAACTAGAGCATAATAATATTTGGAAAAAGGGGGAAGCTAAATCCCCGATTTATTGGACCCTTTGAAATTTTAGAAAGAATTGAAGTCGTGGCATATTGATTGCCCCTACCACCCGAGTGGGCTAATGTTCATGATGTGTTTCATGTGTCCTTATTGAGAAAGTATCAACCCGATTCGTCCCATGTTTTGAAGTATAAACCAATCCCGATGAGGGGGGATTTAACTTATGTTGAACAACCTATTGAGATACTGGACAGAAGAATTTAGGTGTTATGCAACAAAGAGATTCTCCTAGTTCGGGTTTTATGGAAGTATCACTCGCGGGAAGAATCAAAGTGGGAATGGGAAGCTGAGATCCGGGATAAATACCCCCATTTATTAAATTGATTAAGTTATTGATTTTGAGGAAAAAATCTATTTTAAGGGGGAGATGATGTCACGACTCAAATTTCCTAAGAGCTGTGAGGTCTTGCCGCACGTGAAGTGTGAAGGAGAAACGTAGTGTGTGAACAGCAAGAAGCATCGTGCGCGAACAAGGAGAAGAGACTATCGCTACGCACGTAAGGGACTATCTTCACGCTAATAAGAGACTATCGTCGCATGTGTTAGGGACTATCGTCGTGTGTGTAAGAGACTGTCATCGCGGGTGTAAGGGACTAACACCATGCATGTCAAGAAAGGAGTGCTGCGTGTGAAGTAGGCTATCGCCGGCTGTGTCGCTGTCGCCTACATTTCTAGCATGCATGGGTTGTGAGTGCCACTTAAAGAGTGCATACTGATTTGTAGCAACTTGTCCAGATTTCAAGCCTTTTGGCTCCACTTGGACAACGACCCCACCTTCATGAGTACTTAAGCCCTCTCTCTCGCCCGCACCACTCACTCTTCCCATATCTCTTCTCTCTTCTCTCTCTCTCTCTCTCTCTAAGGCAAGGTTTGGAGAAATAGTTTTGGAGTGCAGCCATTGTTGGAGTGGGTGAGAGCTGTAAAAGTAGGATTAGTGAGGGTACCATTGTGATTCAGGTAAGTGGATCCATCACCATTGCATTATAGTCATAAGGATGCATGGATTTTATTCTTATGAGATGAGTAATGAAAATGTATGTGTTGTAGCAATTCCTTATGCCTTGTGCACTGGAATTTGGGGTTTTGCTCTATGAGGAAGATGGATGCTGAGAATGAATATATGATTCTTAATTTTTGTGTGAAATGCATGTTTATGTGTGTACATAATGAAAGAATAGTTGCTATCATGATCTTTATCATGAAATGAAGGTTATAGAGTGTGTTATGGAGGCATGTCATATGATGCTGTGCAATTTCATAAGTATGTATATTTTTTAAAGAGGTTTGTGAATAGACAAATGAGGTCCAATTAACCTAAAACCATATCCATTGGAAATATATGTGAGTCTACTAAAATGTTTATTTCTTACCCAATGTCGAAATTCCTTATAAAAATGAAGTTATGGTTCAAATGTATGTATAGGTCGCTATTGACTATTTTTTCATAATGTTTCACTGACACTGCTGTGGTTACTTGTTTTAGCTAGGCAAACGAAGTCCATTTCCATTCAAACCACAGTCCTTTGAAATATATTTGAGTGGGCTAATCGTTTCATGTAGAAATTATTTTGAAATTCTTCTTAAGATGAAAGTTATACACCATTTTATGAAGATATGTCACTGTGGACAGTGTTGAAAAAGTTTACAACTATCACTTTGTTTGGCATGAATTCGAACAACCAAATGGAGCTGAAATGCTTTCAAATCAGCCTTGTTAGAAAGATATACATCTTGGCTTAAACTTTTATTTTGAAATCATCTCAAGTTACTTCTCGGATTGAGAATTATAATGATACAAAGCAGGGTATGTCGTTGTTCCTTGTACGCAGTAGGGCACAACAAGTAAACCCCCGCCCCCCCCCCCTCCCTCCGCCCCCCCTTCCCTCCTTTCCCTTGAACATTTAAGAGGTCAAATTGGACTTAATTGTCTTAAAAAACACTTTCACTTGAAAGATAGGTATGTTAAGTATAAAATTTGTTTTGGAACTATCTTCAAACTCTAAATAGATCAAAAGTTATGAGCCTAATTATGAGCACACGTCATTGCCTATAATTGCAGAAAATTGAGCAGTAAAGCTTAACTGGAATACTGCTACTATTACTGTGATAATGTTACTGTCATATTATGGTACCCAGTGATGCTGTTATATTGTGATATACATACATCTATATATATATATATATATATATATATATATATATATATATATATATATATATATATATATATATATATATATATATATATATATATATATATATATATATATATATATATATATATATATATATAGTGTGAGACTGGTCACTACACAATGGGGCACCCATTAGTACTTGGCGTTGTTTTAATGAGAAACATTGTGATATTACTATGCCATGAACATTTTCTGTGACTAACCACCCCATAATGGGGCACCCATTGGTGGTTGGATACTGTGTGCCTGCAATTGATGACTATGCCTCAACCCCAATGATAGGAATGGGGTTCGATAAGTGAAACTAGAAAGAGGGTGGGTCGCTCCCGCTACAATATTATGGGCACTACGCATTGGGTCACTCAATGGTAGTGTAACGCTCTCTCGCCAGAAGGGCAAAAGGAGAGGGTTGTGTCTTGCCTGGCCACTGCTTATCGAAAATTCCAAAGCACTCTGGGATGTGTATATGTGTGTGTGGGGGAATTACGAAGTGGGACACCAACGTGTCATTGGCCTCCCTCCTGATTGAGGGTAGAGGTTTCTAGCTGTAGGATTGGCTTAACCTGAGGAAGGGAACTTCAACTTCAGGAGTAGGCTTTCCTAGTTCTGCAATTGTGTTTTTCTATCCCTGCTGCTTTGCTTAAAGTGAAGTGATTTATGACTCATGCACTATATATTAAGTTGTTTGTTTCATAATACTGTTAGAATATTGAAAGGTATACAAGAGGACCCCACTTGATACTCTGTGAATCTGTGTGAACTGCGTGTTGCTAACACTGTTATACTAGGTAGAGTTTGTTCTCCAGCCTCTTCACCAGGCAGTCCTTGATCAAGTGGCAAACCTTGCCATAACCAAAACACGCTCCCGGCCTTTTGCGGCACTCAGCTGCAGAGTGGTTGCTCAGTCCACAATATGTGCATGTCAGGTGCTGGTTCGCTCTTACATCACCAGGGAAAGTCTTATGGGTTTTCTTATTTCCCTATTGAATCCTTCCCTTGAAATCTCCCTTGGTCCCAAAATTTCCAAAAAATTTCCAGACAGTGCGAACCTTACACTCCTTTCCTTCCTCAACTGGAACACCTCACAATCCTTCTTTATCTTCATAGCTAGGCCCACCAACGGGGATAACGCCTTAAAGTTGGCTGACATTACTCTCCCTCGAATATCTGGCCCGAGGGCCCTCTCAAATTTGCTCGCCTTACGCGCCTCTGCGTTGATGACATGTGGCACATAGCGAGAGAGCTCCGCAAACTTGGCTACATACTACCCTACCGACAATCTCCCTTGTTGTAGCTCAATAAATTCAACTTCTTTCCTCTCTCGGACAGAATAGGAGAAATACTTCTCATTGAATGCCACTAAGAAGTTCTCCCACATGGCCATTGTCCCTGTCTCCACCGAGGACTGTTTCACCGACCTTCACCAATGCTCGGCGTCCCCTTCTAGCATAAAGGTTCCCAATCTGACTTTTTTCTCATCAGAACATTGTAGAACCTCAAAGATCTTCTCTACTTGCCTCCTCTAGTTTTTAGCCATTTCCACTCCTCCATGTCCCAAGAATGTAGGAGGCGCAAGTCTCTTAAATCTCTCATTCAACCCACTATTTACCTGGTCTGGTGCAGGAGCAGCTGGGGCCGGCATACAATCCTTCATAACTTGAGTCACGACCCCAAGCGTCTTAAATAATTCCCCGAATTCCTCCATGTTTCCATTACTCGAGCTCGAATTGTTGGCACGATTCATCGACATCATGATTAAAATAGGAACACCCAGTTACTAACCTATTCAACATTCTAAAGATTAGGCCAAGAATCCAATCCTGGCTACTTTGATACCATAAACTGTCACAACCCCACCCCCTACCCCCTATCATACTTGTCGGAGGGCAACGTGGTGCAGGACTGTAACCAAAGGAAAAGAATGTCACTCAGGTGGGAGTGCGCTTAATGATTGAAAAGATGGAAATCAAAGCCAACCATGAAATAAAAACTGAACACATGCACATAGCCATAAAAATCCGGACAAACAAGTCCCCAACTATATATAATAGCACCAAAATATTAAGCACAATTTGGTCCAAGGCACAAAGGGTTTACATTGCTTCAAAACAAAAACAACTATATGGCCAAACTGTCATCTAAAACGTACAATCAAACTAAGCTTCCTCAAGAAGTACGGGCTCAAACCGCTAGTTGCGATCACCAAACCGCCCATCCTCAAACCGCTGGCTATCACTCTACGTAGATAAAAGTTAAAAGAGTGATTTATAAAGCTCAGTAAGTAGATTAAGGTGCCATGTATTCCTGCCTACACATAGTAACTCATAACCATACTCAAGATTCATATAAGTCTTACAAACATGGAGTCATATATCAAAATTATATTTAACAATGTGTCGTGAGTGATTCCCTTCATGGTATAACAATCAAAAGCTAACTATATCATTTGAATTAGCAGTTTATCAAATCTTTCTATCATGAGCATCAAACTCAAACAATCCTAATATCACCTACTCCCGAAGTAGAAGCCCTACCCATCAGGCAAAGTCAATCCCATTGCTTAGAACTTCTACCATCACTCAGGAGAGAAGACAATGACAAATAGATGACCCATTTTGTAATGCCTTCACACACACATAATCCCCAGTGCGCTTTGGGGCTTTTGATAGGCTCGTGGCCTTACAAGAAGGCATTACACTACCAAAGGCGTTCACCCACACACCAAAGGTGTTATACTATCAAAGGCATTCACACACACGCACACTCCTAAAGGCGTTCACACACATACACACACACTACCAAAGGCGTTCACACACACTACCAAAGGTGCTACAACACCAAAGGCCTTCACACACACACAGTCTCTGCTAAAAGGCGTTACACTGCCAAAGGGGTCTCAATGGATAGTGCCCATATATATCTTGGAGGGCGCAACCATCTCAAATTCATATCACATCCTAGCTCCCTTCCTATCATCGAGTGTCAGGGAAAGATCTCATCATATGGAAAGTCCATGCTCACATATCATTACTCATCATGTGGCAAGTCCATGCTCATATACTATTACTCATCGTGTGGCAAGTCCATGCTCACGCATTATTACTTATCACGTGGCAAGTCCATGCTCACACATTATTACTCATCATGTGACAAGTCCATGCTCACACATTATTGCTCATCATTTATTCATATCATAACAAAGCATATCTTAATATCGTGCATTCATATCATGGCTGAGCAAAGCATGTCAAGAAATCACATTGCACTTATCACATAACTGACCACACAGGTCTTATCACATAGCTCTTATCACATAGCTGGCCACATAAGTCTTATCAACCACATAGGTCTTATCACATAGCTGACCACACAACTCTTATCACATAGAACTTATCATATAGCTGACCACACAGGTCTTATCAAATAGCACTTATCACATAGCTGACCACACAGGTCTTATCACATAGTATTTATCACATCACAAAATCATGCACACATATCACTGACCATATGGGCCTTTATCACATAGCATATCTCAAAATCATGCACACATATTACAACAGAAAATGTATCACATCATGTCCACATATCACAATAGAGAATGTCTTATTACCACCATGCACACATATAATTTCATTACACTACCAACGGATGACCTGTTGTATAGTGCCATATCGCATAGCATGTTTCATATCATATCAGAGTGTGTACATATCATAGCAGAGAGTGTACATAACATATCAAGGTATACACATATCTATATCATATCAGAGCATGTGCATATCACATCTTTGCAGAGCATGTCTTACTACATGCATTCATATCATAACAGGGAATGCATTCATTTCATGTTCACATCATACTATATAGCAATGTTATAGATATCACAACATTGTTTTTTTGGTTTTCCAATATGAACACAGTTCACCTTCAAAGGCATATCGTGGGATTGAAAAATAATTGTACATGATACTCGTTTTATAACAATCTAGGCTCATATAAACATAACTTTCGTGAAGGGAATAACCCCAATTTTTTGGTCAAAGTTTACCAAACTATTTGATGTTCTTGAACAAAGTTCATGTTTTCTCTGCAAAAAATCCAGGATGATATACTCATAGGAAAATGGGCATAGCTTTCAAACTACAAGGAATTGAATCATGATTCCAAACCATTTTGAAAATGTATTCATTTTTCATTCATTAAGAAGTGGTTTGACCTCATTATGATATGTTTTTGTTAATGAAAAGCTCCACACAAAAATACGTAAAATAGTTGGAATTTCATTTCACAAATCTGACATGCTTCAAAAAATGGCTAATAACTTCAAACCAAAAGAAGTATTGACAAGAGGTATTTTCCATTTTAAAATAGACTCAAATGGATACTTTCGCACAAAATATCATGATCAAAATATATATTTACGATACTCAAACGATTTCACAAATGGGAGTCACAGTTTTGGAAAACAGAGCACGGGATTTCAGTAACATACATCCACACCCATATTCATAATCACATCTATATTCAAACTTGAATTTCATACTTTGATAAACTAAGTAAACAAGCATCAATCAAAAGCAAGAAAACATGAAAACCATATTTTCTTACTTTGCACCAAATGAAACTTCAAAGTTCTCCATAAGTTTCATCTCATCTATCAAGCTCTGCAAGATTGGGTTCGAACTCAAGGGCTTAAGGTTGGGAGAGGTCTCAAAGCTCAAAGTCTTAAGGCAAGAGAGGGAGAAGGGCAAGCATGAGAGACATCATCATGGGTTGGAAGCATGTAATTGAAAAGTGGCATGCAAGATGAGAGAGATGGAGCAAGCATATAAGACATCATGATTGTGGGTGCAACATGCATATTCCACATGGCACACATGCATGGAGAGAGAGAGAGATCATGCAGACATGAGAGAGAAGGATCTCCCTAACTATCGTACACCACCAGCACCCAGCAGCATGCTCATTGGCCCACGCCCTCAACGTGCGTCTAGCCACCCGTGCTCCCCATCACTCTCATCCATCTGCGGTCAACAGCGCCATGTCCACCAGCGCACTCAATGCGCGCATTCGTCCATCCGCGCACATCAGCTCACACATCTGCCCGCGCTCAACCGTGTACTCACTGCGCTCAACAACGCATGTAACTAATCGCACTCTTTACGTTTGCCCTAGCCTAACTGTGCGTTCGATCGTCTGCGCCTAACTGTATGATAGATCGTCCACGCCCAAATGTGTGCTCAGCTCCACCTGTGCTCTTTACGGACTCGTCTACCTGTGCGTACGCTCTAACGCGCATCCTATCTCGCGTATTTACCTGCCCGTGCTTAGCTACACACTCTACCAATACTTAAGTAAATTCTGAATCCTTACAGAAATAGTAGTTTAATTTTTAAAATATTTAATTTTTGAATGGGATAAAAACAAGAAAAAACAATAATTGAGTTATAAACAAGTTATGGGTTGTAATACTAAAAAAGTAGCCCCCTTTTATTTTCTTTTTTTGTTGTCTTTAGTGTCTTTTATTTTTATTAAGATAATAAATAACTTGGCCCAAGGTCTTTAGTATCGTTTGCTTTCATTAAAATAATAAATTAATTTCTAAGCTTCACCGCTCTTTTTATTAAAGGACTATCTCCTCCCGTGAATATATCCTCAATTCCTTAAGTGAAAATAAATTGAATAGATTTTTTTTTTTATGATTTGTTTTATTTTAATATATTTTTATATACAAATATATATTTTATTTATATTAATTGTTTTAAAAACAGCCAAAGTCTTTCTTCCGAATTAATCAAATTGCTTTTATTTTTTTGATCAAACCCACAAAAGTTATGAAAACATTGGCCTCATATCCAAGTAGGATTTGCCTTCCCGTCAGCAACCAAATGAGTAAATAAATATAGAGAAATTTACACCCTCTCCCAAGGGCACTTCCCCTACCCCGGTTATTTAACGTAAAGTTCTATATTTCCGCTTTGCGGAAAATACAAGAGTCGTGCAGGCGGGCAATTTGGCATGTTCTTTTTTTTTTTATCCTTCTTTTTTCTTTTTTTTTTTTGCTATTCAAGGCAATTTCCACTGTGATTTTTTCAATTTTTGGATTTTCAAAATTTTTGGAAAAACGGTTGAGGTTGTGCTAGTTGTAACCCCCACTTTACGCACCATGTTGGGGTTTCCATTCTCACACTGCACACAACTAACACTTTAAAAAAGAACTAACTATTAAATTAATTTAAAAAAAAAAAAAAAAAACTCTTAAAAAAACTAACATTCTAAAACTAGCTGAACACAACTAACACTTGGAAAAGGAACTAACTCTTAAATTATTTAAAAATAGAAAAAAAACTCTTAAAAAAGCTAACATTCCAAACTATTTGAAGTATGTATGAGAAGCCCTTTTTCCTTGTAGGAAAGGAACAGGGGTGATGGTCTAGCACCCTCACTTTCTATTTCTATATTGACATTAGCCCACTAATATTTTCAAAAAATTAATTTCTAGACTATTTGAAAAAATGGGTAGGAGCTGTCTTCCCTAATGAATTACTTAAAAAGAGAGTTGCAAATGGTCCGGGTCGGACTTGGGGTTTTTAGGCCTCAACTAGGGCGACGATCTTGGCTTCAAGTTGGGTAGTAAAATAAACAGTTATTTTAGCCTGGCTATAAATGGAGGCCTGGGTCGGGTTATAAATGGTAGCCTAAATCATGTCCGAAAGGCTGGCACTTATTTGAAACATATTTTTTTGCGTGCTTGTTTTCTTTTTTCCTTCGCTCTCTTTTTTCCCTCACCTCTCCCTCTCTTTTTCCTTTTTTCCTTCTCTTTGAGAACCCAAACAATATATTCCCTCTCCCTCTCTTAACTTGACCTAGGCCTCTGTCTCAATACCCTAACGAAACACCCCTCTTCTATCTCGCCTCACTCTCTCGCTTCTCCTTTTTTGGCCTCTCTCTCTTTTTGTATCATCCCGAATCCTCTTTGAAGAGTCTCAAAAGTGAGAAAGTCGAAGGAGATGATTTCATGCTCTGCCAGTCTAGTGGGAAAGAAAAGGTATGGATTTCTTAAAAAAAGAGATGTAGAATGCATAACGTGAACTTGACCTTGGGGGCCGCGAATTGATCATAGATGAGCGCAACTCTACCATAGAGCGGATAGCTCTCATCTGAAACGGCCAATTGAGAGTAATCGGCTCAAAACTCTTTCTAAGTTGTAGGTGAAAAATCAAGGCCCCACCTCTTTTGCCCCTTCTTCAAAACGCTATAATTATGGCTTGACGAGTAAAGACGGTTTTAAAGAGAGAGAGAGGGATTCAACGAGTAAAGACAGTTTCAAAGAGAGAGAGAGAGGGCTTCAACGGGAAGAGGGATTTCAGATAGAGAGGAAGGATTTGAGAGGTTTTTGATAGTGAAGGAATTTAGAGTATAATATTTGTTTAATGTTCTCGGTACGTATAAAAGAAAGATGTGGGTTCTATTTATAATTGTTATGTATTCATCTTTGATTGACTCAATTAAAGATTTGATTACAACTTGTTTGCTATCGATCAATGTTGTGAGGTAGGAAGATTTTTTGTAAAAATATTAGCAAGTTCGATAGTTGAAACATAATTAAAAGTAATCTCTCCACTTTCAACCTTTTCTCGAATAAAATGATATTCCTGTTCAATGTGCTGGGTCCGTATTTGAAGAATTGGATTAGAGGCAAGTTAAATTGCACTTTGGTTATCACAACATAGAATTGTATGTTGAATTATTATCCCTTATTCTGATAGAATGTGGCTGTATCAAGTGATTTCAGCAGCTGTAGAAGAGATTGCTAGATATTCTGCTTCTGAACTTGTGCGTGAAACAATCTTTTGTTTTTTAATGCTTCAAGACTAGAGATCCTGCAAAGAAAATGCAGAATTAAAATACCGACCTTCTTGTATCGAGATCTCCAATCCAGTCTACATCAGAATAGATGATAAGGTTATCCTATCTTCCACCAATGGGAAAAGAAAGACCATCACTCAGGGTACCCTTCACATGTCGGAGAATCCTTTAAGCTACTATGATGTTCATCTCATTCATCTCATGCATAAATTGACCTACATGAACGACAACATAGGTGATATCTGGTCGAGTGATTGTAAGGCATTGTAGACCCCTAACAAGACTTTTATAGTTTTTTGGATCTTGAATATGATCACCATCTCAAGCAAATAATTTATTTGTTGTCACCATTGGCGTTGGTGAGGGATTACATTTATTCATTCCAAATTTTTCTAATAAATCCAATGCATACTTATGTTGTGTCAATTTCATATCTTGTCTCGTGCGCTCAACTTCCACATCTAGAAAATACTTTAGATATCCAAGATCCTTCATAGCAAATTGTGCTTCGAGCATTATCTTTAGCTGCTTTATTTCATCTTCATCATTCCTTGTCATAATGATATCATCAATATAGATAATCACCATCACCAACTTTTGTCCTTTCCTTTCAAGATATACGAAGTTGTTTACAATATTTCGAGAATAACGCCATGTAAAAAGGGCTTTACAAAAGCTTTCAAACCAAGCTCGTGGGACTTATTTGAGGCCAAATATTGCATTCCTTAATGTACACACAAGATTAGGCCATTTGGATTCTCCATACCCTGGTGGTTGCTCCATGTAGACTTCTTCTGGGTGATCACCATGCAAAAAAGCATTTTTGACATCTAACTAATGTAATCTCCAATCACAAATATTAGCCATTGCTAATGCTAGTTTGACAGTTCTCATCTTCATAATAGGACTAAAGGTTTCTTATTAGTCCAACTCATAATTTTAATTTTGATTATAACATTAGCCACCAATCTCGCTATGTATCTTTCAATAGTGTCATCATTCTTATCCATATTCTTATGTTATACATCATTTTTGATGAACTTGTATCCCCGAGATGCATAAGGAGAGAGCCGATCATAACCTGGTCCCGCCGGTGTTAAAAACGGCGCCAGACGCGGGAACACTATATAAATAAGCCTGATATTGGGTGACCTCATAATAAGTGTCAGAATGGTCTCAAATTGCATGAGAGGGTATTTTTGGATGCCCAAAGGACACCCATAAAGTTTTGTCGCTTCCGACAAGTTTTGAGCTGGGTTTTCAAATCCAATTCCTTTCAAACGGACCATGTAACTTTGGCCATATTTTTGGGGTCTCAGATGAGTACCAAACCACTGTCATTAGATCTGAAATGTCGAAAAAGCTCCAAATACGAAATTTTGGCTCAATTAGACCCTCCGAGGCCATTCTGGGCCTAACTTATAAAAAAATGGTGGTTTTTACACTATTATAGTGTAGCCTCAGTGACTCAATTCTAATTATAGAAACTATGTTTTTTCATTTCAGGATGTATTTCAAATGCTCAGAACGTGCTCATTTTGAGTCCAATTGATCTTAAATTCAGACACATGCTAGATCTCGTCAATACTCTCATTTTGACATATGGCACGTATCATGGTGTGGCTCGAAACGAGAGAATTGGTAGAGATGAGATGGGCTCGAAACTTGAAATTTCAGATTTAATAAAGTAAAATATCTCATTCTTCGGGAGGCTATAGCTCGAGATCCCGATGTCGGATCGTCGCGAGTACAAATCTGTTGCAACCGTGCTTCGAATGGCTTCAGTTTGATGTAATTTTTTGTGCATGATCGGAGGCCGGACGTCACTGAATTTTAAGGTTAAAGAAGACACATTTTTCGATCACCAGAATCCTATTTCTAGACAACCACCCCAACTTGGAATGCGCTCATTGTGCTCATCGAATTCACCCACCTAGGGCATTTTTCCTCTTAGGGTTTCCGGCGTTGTCAGTGAGTTACACAAGCTTGAAACTCGAGTTGAATTTTCTTGCCATGCCACTTAGCTTTAGGGGTTTTACAGTTTGAAAGTTTTATCTTTGGCATTTTCTTTGATCTCCTTAGGGTTTCCTAAGGCTATCTATAGAAAAAGGCCTTCTATAGGAAGATACTTGTATGGCTGAATCCGAAGAGAGAGACGAGGCAGTAGCGCGGTAAACGCGACAACGTGGTAGTCATCATTTATGGGTGTCCAAGCTCCTTCGTTTTAGAAAATGTTTTAGTAATTTTGAAAGTAGGGGGAGATTTGAAATAGAACCAGGAGCGAGGATGGGTTATGATTTTAACAAAGATATTAATGTTTTTGAAATCACAGACATATAGTGAAAATTTTGAAAAGAGAAAGATATTTGAAAAACAAAGTTGGTTAGCAGTTTTAATTCTTACAACCATAGAGTCCTCTAAGCGGTTTAGCATCATGCAGCGATGGACCATACAACCAGCCCTTTTACATCATACGGGGATAGACGTTTGAACAAGGTGGTTGTGCCTTGAACACATTTAACATGGTGGTTGTGCCCTGAACAACATTGAACAGGGAGGTTGTGCCCTGAACACATCCGACATTTTACATCATACCGGGCTAGACGTTACTTGTCTCGTCTCTTTTATGTCGAGTTTGATGTTGAACAGGATATACCCGACCTTTAGCGTCATACTAGGCTAGACATTTGAACAGGGTGGTTGTGCTCTGAACACATTGAACAAGGTGGTTGTGCCCTGAACACATTGAACAGGGTGGTTGTGCCCTGAACACATCTGAGAGTTTACATCATATGGGGCTATATGTTACATGTCTCGACTCTTTAACGTCGCATGAGTTTGAAATTTTCCTCTCTCGGCTCTTTAACTTTGCATGAGTTCGACATTTTTCATGTCTCGGCTCCTTAATGTCGCACGAGTTTGTTGTTTTTTCATTGAAATAGGGTGGTTATGTCCTAGATCAGACTTTGCTTGGCAGTTTAGGCTCATGCCACAGAGAAGTGCTATCTCTTTTTTATTTTATTTTTTATTTGTTTTTAAATTTTGAAACTTGGTTGGAAGTTTAGGGTCATGCCATCACGGAGAGTTTTTATTTTTTTGAAAGTTTCTGGAAAATTGGTTCGTAGTTTAGGCTCATGCGAATGAGGAGCGTTTTCTTTTAAAATTTAATAAATTTTTTTGAAAATGATCATAAAAAAACATGACAAACCATGTTTGATCCTTGGAAGTCCCAAAAATTAAGTGGGGGCATTTTTGAAAAAAACGTTTAAGCGACACAGGGCGTGTCACCGGAGCGGCACTAGTAGTGTCCCCCTGGTTTGGTGGACACAGTTGGTGTCGCCCACCTAAAAAACATTTTTTTGTTTTATTGAAAGTTTGGGAATAAAAACAAATAGGTTTTGAAATAAAAAACTTGGGTTTAAATGAGATATGAGAGATGTGGACACCACGTGGTGTCACCCACACAGGCTGGGCGACACTAGCCATGTAGGCCAAAAAATAAATAAAAATAAAAATAATATATATATATATATATATATATATATATATATATTGGTTACTTTTGGGAGAATTTTGCCCCTGTTGGGACCTGTTGGGAGGTCATTTGCAGCCTTTTCCTTGCTATGGGAAGTTTGAAAAACCGCTTCTCATTTTGTTTGTTTTTTGTTGGGGATTCTTGTAGTAAGTGTGCATTTGATTAATTGAAGCATAGCTGAACGCTTTCCTTCCACCCACTTTTCAAACTGAATTTCTTACAAACTCAACCCCCCTAATTGTAGGGTTTTTGTCTCAAATCTCCTGCTATCGAACCATTATACGCACATACGCAGATGAGCTCACCTCGTTTTGCCTCAGGGGATCTAGTCGAGAGAAAAGCGTTCCCAGACGAGCCAATTTCATCATTGGCAAGTTCACCCATCTCTGATATGTGGTAGTTGGTAGTTATACTCATACAACCATGGAGTGCCTGGCTAGTTTCGAGCATTCATAACATGCATAGGAAGTTGGCTTCGAGAGCGAGGCCAGATTGATTAACAGTTTAGCCCCTTATAGTTAGGGAGGAAGTCCCTTATAAAAGGAGAAAGCTTTTTGAAAATGGATGATTTTAACAATCAAATTGAATCAACATTTTCAAAGGGGATGGGCCTTACAGTTCACCACCTGTGCCCCCTTTGGTGGTCATTTTCTTTGTTATATTCTACCCAAAGATGATGAAAGGATTCCCTTGTGGGATCGTGAGAACTCAAAAATCATGAAGTTGTCTTTTTACCTTTTGTGGTTTCATCCTCTGCTTTGTGGATCCATGACTAGCCCTCTGGATTCTTGTCGGGCTTCCATCTTGGCTGGTCTCGACATTTTTCAGGGTTAGTCGAAATCACTTCGGTTTTCCATTCATGTCACCCTCTTACGTCTTTCTGAGTTGGTTATGTTGGGAACCTATAGGATTTAGGTGGAGTCTTCATCCTCAGGGTCTACTTGTGTAGTATTTTTGGAACTTACAAGTACTTGTTTCTACTTGAGTGTTTTGCAATGAAAGCTCCTTTTTGGAGATCTTTTTATTCCTTTTACCAGTGATGCCTTTTCAAGTTTTCACCATGTCCATTTTTTTTTTTTCTTTATGATGCCTTTTCAGGTTTTCACCACGTTTTTTAGCCCATTACGGGCAGTATTTTCTGATATACATTGCAGTAATGGGGTCGTTGAGTTCGTACCCCTCCTGATTTTTTTTCCTATAAGACTTGTCTGCATGCACTCGGGTAACCACGAATGGCCCCTCTCAGTTAGGTTTGAACTTGCCTAAAGGGTGTGGATTTGCAAGAGTGTGGAAGATTTTCTTGAGTACCATCTCTCCTTCTCTGAATTGTCGAGGAACAACTTTTCCTTAGTATACCCTCTCAATTCTACACTGGTAAGCAACGATATTATGTGTTGCTCATAGTCATTTTTCATCCAAATTAATGAGGGCTACGATTTGTGCTTCGATCTTTTGTTCCTCATCTGAATTTTTATAAATAAAGACTCGGAGAGATGGTATCTCAACCTCGATAGGTTGTACCGCTTCCATACCATACACCAATGAGTCTGGGGTCATATCAATAAGAGCCTTCTCAGTTGTCCGGTAGGCCCATAGGGTGTCATTTAACTTTTCGTGCCATTCTTTCTTGCCTTTTATTATTTTGTCTATGATTCTAAGAAGTGTTTTATTTGTGGCTTCTGTTTGTCCATTTTCTTGAGGGTAGAACGGTGAGGAGAATTTTTGTGTTATCCCAAACCTTTTGTATACCTTAGTGACCTTTTCATTTTTTAGATTGGATCCATTGTCAGTGATGATTGATTCAGGAAGACCAAATCTGAATACGATATTATTCTTTATGAAACTGACAACATGTTGGCCTTCAATTTTAACAAATGATGCAACCTCTACCAATTTGATGAAGTATTATGTAGTCATTAATATAAAATGGTGGTCGTTTGAGGCTTTTGGTGATATAACTCCAATGATACCAAGACCCCACATGGCGAAGGGCTATACGGGCGGTGTTGAGTTGAGTTATACGGATGGTGCATGGATGAGGTCTCCATATAGTTGACATTTGGGACACCTCTTGACAAACTTCCAGCAGTCCTCAGCCATGGTGGTCTAGTAATAGCCTTGACGCTTGATTTTTTGAGTTAAGGCGGCTGCCCTAGAATGACGTCGTTCATTGTTAACTCTGTCAGTACATGGTCAATTTCTGGCTGATCGAGACACCGTAGAATGATGCCAACGAAGGACTTTTTGAATAGGAGATCACTTCTTATCAAGAATCCCATAGAAAACCTTCGAAGGGCTTCTTTTTCCATTTTGGTGGCTCCTTCAGGATACAACCCATCTTTCAACAGGAACAGAACATCGTGGAACCATGGCTTTGCCTTAGCTAACGCACTTGAAGCCACGAGAGATACTTCCCCATCGTTGTCATTTTCTTGTTCTATTTCTTTTTCAATCCTTGGTGGGGAAGGGTCATGTTTGTTCCTGATGTAGAATGATAGCATGGTGATTTCTGGAGGAATATCGACTATTTAAGCAAGGGTTGCAAGGGTGTCGGTGAACCTATTATTTTCCCTAGTTACATGCTGAAAGATGATTTTCTTAAAGTATGGAATCATCTTTCCACCTTTTCTTAATAGGGTTTGAGCTTTTCTTCTTTCACCTTCCAAATCCATTAAACTTGGTTTATGACGAGTAGGGAGTCACCAATCACTCATATTTGCTGAATTTTCATTCTCATGACATTCTCAAGCCCTGCTATCAAGGCTTCATATTAAGCAACGTTATTGGTACATGGGAAATTCAATTTGATGACTGTTGGCATTAAAATCTTCTTACGTGAGCATAGTATGATTCCTATACCTGACCCATATTCGTTCTTTGCACCGTCGAAGTATAGCTCCCAAATCGAGTCCTCAATTATGAAGAGGTTCTCTTCAGGGAGATCCGTGTTAACGGGAATATTGTCTGACAGTCCGTGTTCAGCTAAGTGGTCAGCAATGACTTGTCCTTTGACCAATTTTTGAGTGACTAACTCAATCTCAAACTCTCTCAATAGCATTCTCCACTTCACCAAACGTCCGTTGAAGACTGGCATCTCCAATAGGTACTTGAGTGGGTCAATTTTTATGTGAGATTGACTGAATGAGATAAGGCATAATGTCTTAGTTTTTGCATGGCCCACACAAGTGTTAAGCGGTGTTTCTCCGCATCCATGTATCTTGTCTCATAGTCGACCATGGTTTTGCTGATATAGTATATATTGTTTGTTCTTTATCATGGTCGTTATATTGTCTTAACATTGCCTCCATGGTCTTGTCTTTCACTGACATGTATAGGAACAGGGGTTTATCTGGACTAGGAGGACTAAGGATGAGAGGTTTTGTGAGATACTTCTTTAATTGATCGATCGCTTCTTGGCATTCATTGTCCCATATGAATGGCGTATCCGTCTTAAGGAGTCTATTGAATGGTGCGCACTTATTCGCCAGTTCTGAAACGAAACGCCTTATGGCTTGTATGTGACCTTGAAGCCCACTGATTTCTCTGATGTTCCGGGGAGGAGGCATTTCAGTGATGGCTCATATTTTGGACGGGTCGACCTCAATGCCTCTTTGACTTACTATAAAGCCTAGTAATTTGCTGGATTCAACTCCAAAGGCACATTTTTTGGATTGAGTTTGTGTTGATGTTTCTATAGTCTTTCAAAATGGTTCTCAGGTTGGCGAGATGATTAGACCTGGTCTTTGACTTGACCAGAGTGTCGTCGACATAGTCTTCCATAATGGTATGCATTAGATCGTGGACGATGCTAGTCATTACCCATTCATAAGTTTCGCCTGCATTTTTTAGACTGAAGGGCATCAGTTTGTAGTAGTAGGTTCCCCATTACGTTATGAATGATGTCTTAGTTTGGTCTTCTTCTGCCATGAGGATTTGGTTGTAATCTGAGAAGTCGTCAACATCTCGTGACCCGTAGTGTTGTCGACCAAGGCATATATGTTTGGTAATGGAAAATTATCTTTAGGACATGCCTTATTGAGGTCTTTGTATTCGACACACACTCGGATCCTCCCGTCTTTCTTGGGTATGACCACTATGTTGGCCAACCATTCTGAATAATCGACGGGAGTAATGAACCTCGCCTTGAGTAGTTTGTCTATTTCTTCTTTGATTTTGAGCTCGAGGTGGGTCTTTTGACATCAGAGTTCCTGCCTTACAGACTTTGCCCCTTCGTTGAATATTAGGTGATGTTGCACCAGTATAGGATCTAGCCCTGACATATCATCGTATCACCAAGCGAAGACATCGTCATATTCCTTAAGAAAGGAAATCAAATTTTCCCGCTTCTTAGAAGATAAGGGGGTTCCAATCTTGGTTAATCTTGGGTCCTTCTCAGTTGCTAGGTTTATGTCAATCATCTCTTCGATAATAGTCGTTGGGTCACCATTGAATCTCTTCTTGAATTGCTCAACATGGGGAGTAAGTTCCTCAGGTTGAGAGATTTCTTTAGACTCTTGACTCTCTTGATCTTTATCTTGGTCGTCCAATTCATCATCTTAGGTATTATGCACCGTTATTGGGCTATCTTGACTATGCGTCGTTTTTTAAAATTCTTTTTCATTATTATGAGCTTTATCATGTTTTGAATTTTCCACGGTTTTTGAAATGTCACCAGAGGTATCCCTTATGGGACTGACGAGAGAAATGTTGGGGATCGGACGTAGGGCGGTTAGATGGCCACCCTGTGTATCCGTTTTTTGGCACTTGGACTTGGAGGTACTGCTGATATGCTTCCAGGGATTCTCGAGATAGGGGAGTGATCGACCAATTATGTTCCTGAGTTTGAGTAGGTGGATGAGCATGCTTTAGAGCCAATTTTGCATACCGTCAAATCTAGGTCAGTGAAAAGGTCTTCAATTCCCAGTTCTTGTGTGTGCTGAGATGTGGAAGAAGAGTTATTCCCTGTTGGGAAATCAAGGATCACCTTTGGCTGTTTTGAAGGAACGGCATTGAGAGGATCGAGGCTTTGAATGCCTCCAGATACAAAGACTGGATAGCTTGAAGGCTTCATTCGACTTTGAATAAAGTGAGAGAACACCCGAGTCCTCTTCGATCCCCGTTTTCAGTTTTGGCTTAAGATAATTTAGAAATCGCCTCCGTTATGCCTTGCCCTTGACTCCTCAAGCCTTGGTTTGATTGGAAGCCTTGGGAGAGGAGCATGTGTCAAGCTTCGAGGGACCCGAAACCATATCGATGTTGACATTGGATAATGTCCTCCATAGATGCAGAAGTTTGCAAAATTTGAGTCGCCGGCCTCTAAGTGAATGGTGGCATAATCAGCTTGCTCGAAGGAAGCGAGTGTGATTTCTCCAAGCTCGACCCCTACAGCTAGCTTCCCGTTATGTATGCTAGGATTGAGAAAAGCAGGGGGTTCTACGCATACCTTCGCGGTGCCATTTTTTGTATGAAATTTGTGGCATTGATGGAACGTATAGGCGACCATGAGGTTTTCGTGCAGCCACAGTCTTCCTATAAGAATGTTGAATGAAGGTTTTATGTCTAAGACATAAAACATTATCACTTGGACTACCGGGCCGATCTTAAGTGTCAGAGGTAGTATGCCTTTAGCTTGTCTCTTAGTCCCATCGTACGTAGTGATAGTTAGTTGACACTTCTAAAAGTCATCCGGGCTTTTGTGTATCTTATTCGCCGTTTTCATAGGGCATATGTTTAGGGATGCCCTATTATCAACAAGCATCTCCATATTTCATACCCTTGCATAAAACAGTGATGTGCAAAGGTTGGACATGAAAGCAATTGAAGCTGGCCGGGATGTCATCGTTCGTGAACATGATTGGCGTTAGTGCCATTAGTTGGTTGATCATACTGCACAACTCATTCGGTTGTATGTTGCTTGAGACGTGTGTCTTGGCAAGGACCCTTTCGATTTGGGCCCTGTGTGCTGGTGAGTTGGCGAGTAGCTCCAAGATGGAGATTTGAGCCTGGGTCTTCTCGAGATGAGTCGATAGATTGTTGGTGGTTGTAGATCCTTGAATTTCCTTGTTCAGCTCATGATCTACACCCCTATTGGTTGTCTTTCTCTGGAGGAGTTTCCCTTCCTTTCGTCGAGTGTGTCGGCCATTAATTGAACGGGTCTAAAAACTTGGCCTCTTCAGGTTAGGGAATCAACCTTGCCAGCCTAAGGCTCTATAAGGTCAGCCTTAGCAAGAGTAATGGGAGATTTTGGGGTGTTTGGGAGATGACGCCTTTTCGTGGGTTTTAAGCATATCAATCTCTAATGTGTCAAATTCGTCATTTTGGTCCCACTTGGGAAGGTTGTGGAAGTTTGCAGATGAAGGGCTTCCTCTTAGAAGATCTAATTGATCTTCTTCAAGTTCTTGAAAATGCTGATCACAAGCCAATATGAATTGACAAGGATCTTCTTCTTCGTCTCCACTCTCAACCATGTGAATGACAAAATTTTCTTTTGAGTTGTCTTGAGCTCCCGGCTTTTCGGTTGTGACCATATTTTTAGGGAGAGGGTTTGTGAAGATACCCATATTTTGATTAGGCTCTACAACGCCTTGATTTCTAGGTGCGATAGTGATGTCCCCTCTATTGAGTAACTCCTGAATTACCTGTTTAAATATATGCAATTTTGGGTATCATGTGCATGGTTTTGATACCATTTACACTTCTTGCTCTTGTTCATGAATTGAAATGGTGGTTTAGATGGTGGCAGTAGATAAACCATGTTTCTTGCCAGGAGTAATTTCAACAATTTTTTCAGCGGGTCTTTGAGATGAGTGAAATTATTCTCTCGCCTTTGGTTATTATTTTGAGCTAGGCGGACCCCTTCGGTTTTGGTTCTGATTGTGGTGCTGAGTGGCTGAACCTTGAGCCGGTCCGTTAACGACAATCTCGTTAACCTAACTGGAAGCCTTTCCCTTGTTATTATATTTTCTCTTATTTTGGGGAGTCATTATTGGTTTATTGTCAGGCTTGGTGCTGAGGGGTGTCCCTCTCGCCTTTTCATGTCGTGCCACCCGCTCGATCATGGAGTCAAAAGAGTGGGGGATAAGGCCTTGGCTGAAAAAGGTCATGTATTCAAGAGCAGTGTTCTCCAAGGCCATGGACATTTTTGCTGGGTCGGTCAGTGGGAATTCTACGACCCAAATTGCCCCCTCACGGAATCTACAGATGAAATCCTCGAAGGATTCTCCTGAAATTTGGTTCATTGCACTAACCTCACCAAGGGAGAGAGATCTTAGTGTCGACCCGCTGTAGTGAGAGATGAATAGGTTGAACATTTCGTCTAGAATGATATGTGGTAGAGTGGATATTGTTCTCCGATGCCAGTTCAAGGCCTCGCCGGTCAATGTCTACAAAAATATGGCTTTCAATTGGTTAGGCTTGTCTCGCAAAGATCTCATGGAGAGTAGATATGGGTTGACATGAGCATCTTGATCGCTCTTCCCGTTAAACTTGTTTCTAAATTCTAGGATAACAAATCCTAGGGGAAGTCCTCCATGCCTCCAAGGGTCTCTTGAACATAGGCTTTTGGGGGTAGAATATCGTGCATTCCCATTCTTACGAGCATATCCTGCATCGCTTTTAAAGTTCCCTCTTGTTGGGTGTTTGGCATGACAATAGGCCCAATAATAGGGGGGTTCCCAAGCGTGGACTGATGAGTCAAGATTTGGGGTATACATTGGCCTGCATGGGCCTGCTATTGATAAGCCGTAGTCACCGGTGTAGTTTGATACACTTGCGCCTGAGGGGCATACTGACCCATGGCTGTTGCCATCAGTTGCAGAAATTGCACGGTTTATTGGACCGAATGAACTAGAGGAACCAATTGAAGAATCGGCTGACTCTGGTTGTGCTAAAGGTAGACCTATGCCACTGACTTGATTTGGGTTCGACCTGTAAGCTGGGGCATGAAGAGTGTAACCTGGGTCAATTAGACTTTTAATGGCAGCTTGGACACCTATCTTGCCAAGGGGTCGGTTTAGGTCAAACATTTGTCTCAGACAGTGTTCAAGACATCATGAGCTGTACTATGGCGACTCGAGGTTGAGTTGGATCCCCTAGACCTATGTGGGTCTTGGTCTTGAGATCACTGCACCACAGAGTTATCTCAGTTCGATTTGTGGGAATTGGCATTAGATGCTGCATGAATTTCTTCTCCCACTCGACTCCTAATTTAGTTGCCTAAGACACCTTACAGGACAACTCCAAGTCAGACCCCTTGACTATTCAAATTCTTTCGGGTTGAACCAGCCTTTCGAATCACACCAATTTCAGGATTAGGAGTGGATGCTTGGGACTCGGTAGCTAACTGAAGATCTGTGCACTGGATAATGGATTCGCCTGAGGTCTGTTGATAATTCTAAGGGATTGCAGCATATTGGTCCCTAGGTTTAGGTAGGTTAGACTTAGAGTTGGCCATGGAGTGATCATCATAGTCGCTTTGAGTAACCGACGTGGTGATTCTCTTTGGCGGAGTTCTAGAATCTAGAATTAGGAAAGATCTAAACTCGACTATTTAAGGCAGACCTATCCTAACTCTAGGGGCAAAACCCTGACTAAGACCTAAGCTAAGATTAAACTGGAACCTAGACTTGCTAGACTCAATGGGTTTTGGTTCTCAACCTGAACTAGGGTAAGCTTAGTCTAGCTCTAAAGGCAACTTTATGCATAGACCTATGCTAGAACTTAGACTACATGGTGCACGAGTCTCGGCTCGGACCAAGGGTGGGTCTAGGTTTGGACCGGGGTGTGAGCCTAATTCGGACTTGGACTGAGCTGAGTGAAAGCCTGGGCTTGTTCCTAGAAGGTTTCGAAACTCAGACCGGATGTGGACCCGGATCAAAATTGAACTAGGAATGAGCCTTCGACTAGGGCCAAGAGGGGGCCTAGGTTCGGACCTGGGCTAGGCTGGGTACGAGCCTTAACTTGGACCCAGAGAATTTCATGGTCAGACTAGGCGTGGACCTGGAATCGATCAAAGATGAGCTAGGAACAATCCTTCAGCTTGGACCAAGAGGGGGCCTATGTTCAAGGTGAAACCTAGTTCGGACCAGGGCTAAGCTGAGTATAAACTTGAACTTGGACCCAGAAGCTTCAGCGCAGACCAAAAGTGGGTCCGGACTGGAATCTATGATTAACTGATCAGAAATCAGTAAGCAAGCACACAAAAACATTTGACCTAGTCAGATTATAGGTAGGCTTGACTTGAGAGTGGGTTCCTAACTATTGAAATCAGCTAGGTTGATATAGGTCCTCACATAGGTCTTGGCCTCTTTTTATAGGATGTTCACCATGTCCTATTATATGCAAAGTTGCTTTGAGGCAACGGATTATGCAGGGGTGCTCACAGTTAAAGTTATGTGAATCCCAACCGCCTCAGCTCTCCATGCTACGATCCCCTCATGCCGTTAATGTTGATTTTGGGGGTTTTTGAAATATTTGTTTGTTGGTTTGCCGGACATTCCCGGTCCGATGTGTGCTGGAGTGTGTTAAGAAGCACTCAATAAAAAATATACTCAAGCACACAATGCACACAAAACAAGCAAGGCAATAAGTGAGCGCTTGGCACTGATCGTGCTTAGCGATGAGTGCTTCGAGGTGAAACTCACTCGAAGCACAATATAGATGGAGGGGTAAGAAACCCTTAAGTAGGTAAAGTTAGAATAGTGAGACCAGGCACTGTCCGTGCTAAGTCGAGCACGGCCCGAGTGGAGAGTGACTCGAACGGGACACAGTTCAAGGGGAAATAAGTGTGCGCTCGGCACTGATCGTGCCTAGCGATGCGCACTTCGAGGAAAAACTCGCTCGTAGCACAGTATAGAGGGGTAAGCAACCCTTAAGATGTTGAAGTTAGAACAATGAGACAAAGCACTGTCTGTGCTAGGTCGAGCGCGGCTCGAGTTGAGGGTGACTCGAAAGAGACACGGTTCAGGGTGCAAGCTGCCCCCGATGTATATATATATTTTTTTAAGTTTTAATTTTTTTTTATATTTTTAAAATTTGATGAAAAAAGTTAAACTAAGAATGGTGAAAGTAGGAAAAACATGGTTTCAGTCAAAATTAACTACCTAAAAATAAAATAAAATAAGTCTGAAACAACACTGACCTATTTGACTAAAAATGTTTTTTTATATTTTTAAAAAAATTATTTTGAGTCAAAACTTGGTAAACAGGGAGCCAAAAGTCCCTGGAATGGGTCTGTGAGGTCCCATAATTGTTTTGGGACATTTGCAGTTGGGCAACACGGGTGGTGTCGCCCTTACAGGGTGGGCGACACTGCTAGTGTCACCCAAAATATAATTGTTTTTATATTTTTTTATTGTTAATATTAACGAAATAATACTATGTTAAATTATAATAATCAGGAAAAAATTATATTTTGATGAAATAAATTAAGACAGAGTAAACAGACAAAAGTAGATAGGACCGACCTATATCAAGTAAATTATTTGTTTGGTATTTTTAAGAACTTTATTTCGCTTTGAATGTTTGTGAAACGTCATAAAAACGTCCACATAACATATTTCCAATTTTTTAGAAAATTCTGAAACCTTCAAATTTTGGGCAACACGGGGAGTTTCGCCCTAGATCTGGGCGGCACTGATGGGGTCGCCCAAGCGACACTTCTGGTGTCATCCAGATCAGACAGGGTTTCAAAGTATTGAAACACTGAATCTTGATCCCCGTAGATTCATGGGACTTTTTGTGACTGGTCACAGTGAAAAATTGTGAAATAAAAATGTACTTTGGCGCTTGGATCAAGCTCGAAATGCCCAACGGTAGGCACCAAACTGTTTATGATGACAATCAAACAGATATTCAGATGAAGATCTCTCAATTTTAACAACTTAAACTGAATTAAAATGTAAGAAATAAAATGGTAACGAAAGTGGGACAAATCGAATTCAGATTTGAGGCCAGATCTACCAAAAACCTAGCAGATTTGTTCTCAGATCTATGGTAGGGCTAGCATGATCCTGAGTGTCCAAAATGTGATTTTCAATAAAATTAAAAAAACAGATCAAAATAAAATTAAAATAAGAAAATAATAAGAAAAAGGAAAGAAATGATACCGAATCGGGCCGAATGGCCCGGGACTCTTGAGCCTTTTAGGGCTCGCTCGTATCAGAACCGGTCCTCTTTTGTCTCTTTGATTCGGATGTTTATCGGTAAATATCTTTGGTGTGAAGGCTTTGATTTGGGATTTAGTTTCCTAAGGGTAGATCAAGGGTTTCTCTCAAGGAGTTAAAGCTTCCTGACGCAATTTTCAAGGTTTTCTCTTGTACAGCTCCTTCAGGTTTCTCTTCTCTATCTCTTATATATTTTTCTTTCTCTGCAGGGTTTATGATCTTTATCTCTCTCTATATCCTAGGGTTTTTCTCTCTCACCCATCTCGATCTCTTTCTCGTCCTTTCTCTCTCTTTCCATCCCCTCTAAAGGGTCCAAAAAAGATGCTAAAAAGGGGGCAAAATTTGTTGGGGAGAATATCATCCTGTAACCAACAAGTTTACTCAGTCAAAATGTGCTTTTGGAGGTCTCGGATCAGGGCGACCCCAAAAATTGGCTAAAAAGGCGAAAAAAGCCAGAAAATATCATTTCAGGATAAAAGGGTCTGGGGGACACGGGTGGTGTTACCCAAATAAAATTTTGACAAAATTTTAAAACTTTGGGTGTGTTCCTTTGTCTCTTGTTAAGCTACCAGAAATAATTTGGTTCAAAACAGATTTTTTTACTATTTTTATTAATTTCTTTGGTAAAACAGGGCATTTACAAAATGACTTGGGCGACACTACCAGATTCGCCTCGACGACACCACTGTTGTCTCCTAAACCAAAACTTATCAAAATTTACGTTTTTCACTTTGGGTGTATTCTTCAGCTTCCTGTGAAGCTCTCAGAGAAAATTTGGATCAAAACAGAGTTTTTAGTATTGTTAATTATTTTTTTGGTAAAACAGGGCGTTTATAGAAATCTGGGTTGAAACATGGTTCCAGACAGGCAGACTGGTTCAGGGTCATGGGGTGAGATGTGTGAACTATGGATTTTGGGTTTACTAGGCTAATATGGTCCTAAAAGTTTATAACCCGTAGAATTTGCCAATTTTAAAATGGGGTGTCTACAAGAAGTCAAACGAAAACAAGAAAACCACTCCGAGAAACCAAAGACGCCTCCGAAGGTAAGAAACTGACAAAGCCGTGGAAAACCCACCAGAGACTTCAGGGTGATGCCTCGCCATTAGGTCGCCTCGCCAAAAACCTTCCTTTGCCGACAGCCTTAAACTTCGGGACAGGCTAAGAAAAAGCCCCCGACTAGACCCAACTGATGGAGCCCATGAGGCCACCTTGCCAAATACCTTCCATAGCCGACAGGCCCAAACCTTCGGGATAGGCCAATAAAAAGCCCTCGACAGGACCCAAAAGGATGGGAATAACAGAGGTACCCTGATTGTCAAAACCAAACCTAGTGTAGTAGCAAACAACGCCGACCAAAGGCTCTTTGACTATCAATCTAAAAACAAAGAAACCTAGACCAAATGAGAATAGTTCCCTAAAGCATGGCAGTTGGCCTTCAGATAGGCCTGATTCTGAGCAATGAGGTCCACAAAAAATCCTTAGCTGTCAGAATCACAAATAGTCCCATGAGGGTGAGGACTTTGAAAAGATCCCTCAAAGTCTCTTCTCCCCTTAAAGTCTCCATAGATCGACCTGTACATTGCATTCAAACATCTAAGCATCCTACTTTCAGCATTGCGTGGTTCTCTTCAGCGATCACGTAGTCCTATGGCTATGAAGAAAAAAAAAAAAAAGCTAGAGGAATTTTTTTGAATGTTGTCATTCTCACTTCTTTTGAAGCACAACATTCGGCAGGGCATGCTGTTTTAATGCATTTTTCAGTGCCATGGGTCCCCAATGCGGAATAAAATATAGAAGCCAGTCAATAAAGCCTGACAAACAGTGGAAATTTTGACAGTATCAGAATGGTCCTAGAACTGGCCAAGATCTTCATAAGGACCCCAAAAGGTCTCCTGCCAACTTTCGTCATGATCCGATATGTCTAAGGTAGTGCAGACTGAGAAACAGTTTTGGTAGAATCAACCTTTAGCACCCTGAAACGGACCCCTATCACTGGAACCCTACTTTCGGTGAATCAAATAGATGTGAGACCACCATCATTGGATCCGGTATGGTTGAAAACCCCCATGGATCAAATTTCAGCTTGAATGAACATACCAAGAAGAAGTTATGGGTAAAAGATGAAAATAGGAGGAGCCCCACACCGCACACTATTCCCGTGCGCCCACCTAGCATGTAGTCACCATTAAAGGGGCAGTCACGAATAGTGACTTATGACTTTCATATATCACTCGCTCGAGGAAAGATCATGCTCAAATTTTGTGAGCGTGCGCGTCTAGTCAAGATGATCGTTTTGATATGTAGCACGCCCCATAACGACGCCTGAGCCCGGAGAACAGATAGAGAGAAGTTGGCGATCCCAGAAGAAAGTTGCAGGAAAATCAGCATCGACACGCCTTGCTCGAGCAACCAAATCACGACACTCATGAACCTGATCGGTCTGAAACCAATTGCATCACGTGCGCAAGGTCCATGGCTATCACTGGTTCGAATTCCGCTCATGATAAACGATCAGATTTCTCACACGAAGATGAAGAAGTGGTCGTAAATTCCGGCACCAAAGTTTCAGATTCCAACCAAAACTCAAAAGTTGTGTAATCTTCGTCTGGGCATGAAATCGACCTGCGCTTGTTGTCATGCAATCATGACGGCATGCTCAATGTGATCCAGTGAAGAAATCACAGAAAAACATCAAGGAATGAGCACATTATCGATCCGAATTTTGCAAGATTCATTCAAATTTCAAGTCACATGAGCGTGGCTTGAAAACACCATCCATGGCTCGAAGTTGGTATCAAATCGATCGTCATGCCGAGCCCTAGAGGAAAACAATTATCTTTCGGACAAACGGAAGCAGAGCAACCTCGGGTCATCCATGAAAGATCATGCATGTTCTAAGAGAGCAGCAGGGGCTATTTTGAAATTTTCCCAATTGTTAGGAAGGGACAAATCAATCACTTTTCACCTATCTTCTTATTTTATTTAATTCAATTAAATCTTAATTTTCAGTAATTAAGTTTAATTTTGATCAATTCACCCATGTTTGGGTAAAACTCTATATATATCACGTACTCCCATTGTACATGGACCGAATTTTGCTTAATAAAATCTCCATATTTTCTAATTGTTGGGTCACAACTTGAGAGAGAGAGGAAGGAGAGAGAAACTTTTAGGACGATACCCCTCAGCTTAAGGTAAATCTTTTTCTCGCTCTTCTCTTCTTTCCTCGCTTCTTCTCTCTCTTATTCACTTTCTTCTTCTTGGTCTGAGTTTCCTCAGAGGCTATGCGCGGCAATGGCAGTGCCATGCAGGTCTCTTTCATGGTAATGGCAGCGCCATGCCGAGCTTCTTTGTCCCTCTCTTTGTTTGTCTTTGTCTCTCAATGAGGAGTGCAAAAGGCGATGCATATTACCACCCGCAGAGGTCGCAGCTTGTTGCGCGCCTATCAGATGCGGTGATACCTATCGCCGCCCATGAAGGTTCGCAGCAATACCATCGCCATCTGCATGTTTCTCTCCCGCCCACTGCCTATCACAGATGGCAATACCTATCATCTCCGATAAAGGGTCTCAACGATGCCTATCGCCGTCCGAAAGTTTCTTTTGTGCGCTAGACGTCTATCGCTGTCCTCGAACTTCCCTTATGCACTTGGTGTCTATCGTCGTTCGCAAGCTTCCTTTCGTACGCTCGGTGCCTATCGCTGTTCGCAGGTTTCTCTTGCGTCCCACGCTCACTGTCGTATGCTTCATAAGGAACTATCACCGGGCACTTTGCAGGAGGCTATCGCTGCGTGCTCCACAAGAAGCCGTTTTCACCCGTGAAGGGATGTTCTGCCTTCTCGTTTTCTAACGCTGTCTATAGTTCACTGCTCACACTCTAGCTGTGAGCAGCAGCGTCTAGCGCTGTCCAAGGGCCGCGACACTGTTACTCCACGACTGTGAGTGGCGATGCCTAACGCCGTCGGGAACCCATCTCTTCATCGTCTCACGCCTTCTCTTCATTCTCTTCTCTTCTTACTTGACTGAGGGTAGGCATAGTCTTGCACTATCATAGCGGTCTGGCTGTCGAGCAGTATTACCATCGTGCTGGTCTTGAGGACCATGCCCATCTTGCTGTCACACCAGATGAAGACAGTCAAATCAGCCTTGGTTTCGAGTAGTATTGTCGTTCTGCTGGTCTTGAGTACCATGCCCGTCTTGCTGCCACTCCAAGTAGGTCACTATCCAGCTATCATGCTAGTCTCGTCCATTCATCAAGTTCTCTTGTCTTTTCTACCTTGAGTTGAACCTTCCACTTCATCACCCTAACTTCACCATATGAATGTGCATTGCCCTAAGACAAGGGTGGGTCCTTCAGCCCACTTGTCTTGCAAGCTAACCATGATAATGTTGTATAGAAAACAATGATATTGCAGCTCAAGTGAGGCGATTTCGAACCAGCTAAAGTAGTTGGGGGCTTTTCTTTATGATCTATAAGGGCATTCCCGCGAGTCAGTTCGAGTAAGTCACAAACCCTGGTGAGGTTGGTCACCACCTCACATATCAAAATTCCTCTCTCACTAATTGGGCACCTGCCATTGTTATGTGAACAAGGTTACCAAGAGAGCGATCTCAGTCCCGAATCTTTCGAACCCGAGACACGTGTCACCTAGATGCAAGTAGGAGAGATCGAGGCATCCGACCACCTGGGGAAATCAACAGAAAGGAGTAATTAGTGCAGCTGTCACTGTCAATGATCCAAAGAAGGCTCCCTCCCAAACTTTGGACCTCTCCAAAGGGGTAAACACAGCAAAAGCGCCTTAGGCAGGCAAGCAATAGCAATTATACATCCGGGTACCCCCACCTGCAAACCTTAATCGAGATGATTATTGGACCAGGCATAAGAATAAAGTCTAACCTTTTGAAAAGGAATGAGTCTGTGCACTACTCCGATTATTACTAGAACAGAACATGAACGAGCTGCCGGAGACCAAGTTCCCTGATCAAGCTAGAGTTGACACCCATGCAAATCACTGTGCTTATCATCGGAGGATAAGCCACCGCACAGAGGAATGCTACATGTTAAAATACATCATCGAAGCCCTGATTCATAAGGGTCAGATAAAGCTTGAAGAGCTAAAGAAAGCATTCGGGGCAGCAGAAGCTTCCCACGCAGTGGCAATCCCCAAGGAAGATGAAGCGCCCAATCTCTTTCACGCCTTGTTCGTCATGATGTTTTAAGAAGTCCTCATCACACTAAAACCGGCAAGGCAGCCTTGACACCTTGCTCAGGGAACTAAGAACCACTGGTGCACGTACCGTCAGATATGGGGCCATGACCTGAGCGAGTGCTTCAGTTTTCATGACATAATCATGAAGAAAATACAGGGATGTCAAGAAGGTTGTAACATTCCAAAAGGAGATGCCCAAGTCACTGTTCCACCAGTGCAAGAGGGCCTCTTGACATAAGACCTAGGTAATGATGATTCAGAGCTTACTGAACCCTCAATTGCCCAACAATGGAGAGTCTACTACGGGTGAAGCAGACTCAAATCCTTAAAGCGAGAGGCAGTTTATCAAGCTAGGGCTGTTCATAAACCTAGCGAGACAAATCAAGCACCTCTAATGAAAACCAGGGGAAGACGGGCACTAAGGGCTACTCACCCAAGAAACAAGACTACTCAACCACCAGTTGAGCAAGAATTTCTCAGGCCTCTTCCCCCATTGCCGACCTTACAAGACTTCATCCCAGACGTAATCATCCTCCCTTCCTCATCCCATCAAGAGGATGTCCTTGAGCCATCTTCTACTCGGGGCACGTCTAATGATGACGACATTAAAAGCACTCCCTAGCAGTCTAACTAAGGGAAACACCTAAAAGACTCCCTGCACACGTCCAACTCTGGTGATGCCGTAAAATGCTGCCCAAATTGGTCCAATGAGGGAAATGACCTTAAAAGTCCCTCACCTACTGACCTTTCTTCTTCTTCTTCTTCTTCCCCCTCCTTTATGTTTCTTGTAGGTACAACTCGGGAATGTCCAGACTTCAAGGCCCTCGATAGAGAACTCGAAGGAATCAATATAAGAAAGATGCAATGGAGACGGTTGAAAAAGACTCTAGCCCAGGCAGCTGGATTCTTAACAGTTGCTGACACCTTGGCGGCTCGAACCAGTCAGAGCCATCTTCCTCCACAAAGAAGCACAAGAAGTCAAACCCAAAGAAACCTCAGTGGTCCCCGGAGCCCAACTTTGAGCAAAGACTGAGAGAATCAAGAGGACAAAGCTTCTTTTCTCAGGAAGTCTGTAACATGGTGAAAATCTCAAAAGCATCACCTAGCACGGGGCAAATGAGCTTGAGATCGGGGAAAACCATGTTCCATAACAAAGCCTGGCTAGAAGAATAAATGTTATGAGTGTGGGTATCTTCACTAGAGGTTAATGAGAAGTCCTTCGAAGCCAATGATGAAGAATTGCTAGAAGCCCCAGAAGAATGGGAAGCAGGCGGTCAAGCCACAGCTGATGAGCACGAGGAGATAAATCTAGGAGGAGAAGCCGAACCTAGACCCACTTTCATCTCAACAAATATGTCGTCAGAAGAAAAAGAGAACTTTACTGCCTTTTTTCTAGCAAACGGAGACGTCTTTGCCTGACATTACCATGAGATGCCTGGTTTAGATCCTCAAGTCATAGTCCACCGTCTTGCCATCAATCCATCCGTCAAACCTGTCAAGCAGAAATCATGGAGGTTTAGGCCTGACCTCGAAATGCAGATAGATGCTGAAATGACCAAGCTCAGGTAAGCGAGTTTCATTAGCGATGTCAAGTACCCAAAGTGGCTAGAAAATATTGCTCTAGTCAAGAAGAAGAACGGTCAAATTAGGGTCTGTCTTGACTTCCACGACCTAAATACCGCTTGCCCGAAGGATGATTTCTCGTTGCCGTTTACACAGATGCTCATTGATTCTACAATTCACTGCCAGATCTTCTCCTTCATGGATGGATACTCCGGGTATAATCAGGTATAGATGGCACTAGAAGATGAGGAAGCCACCGTGTTCTTGACTCCAAAAGGGGTTTTCTGCTACACAATGATATCTTTTGGATTGAAGAATGCTGGTGCCACATATCCAAGAGTAATGACGACCATCTTCAAAGACATAATGCATAAAGAGGTGGCATGTTATGTGGATGACTTGGTGGTGAAATCCGAATAGAAAGACACTCACATGAGAGACCTCCAAAAGGTTTTTGAATGGTTACGCCTTCATCAGCTCAAGATGAACCCACTAAAATGCGCTTTTGGCGTGCGTTCAGGAAAGTTCTTGGGTTTCATTGTTAGACACCAAGGATTGAAAGTTGAGCCAGTTAAGATTAAGGCGATCAAGGAAATTCCTTCACCAACAACATTGTGAGAGCTACGATCCCTTCAAGGGCAGCTGGCTTATATCCGCAGATTCATCTCAAATCTCTCAAGTCGTTGTAAGCCTTTTATGCTCCAGTTGAAGAAGAATACCCCATTCATCTGAGATGAAGCATGTCAAGAGAGGCTTCCTGAAGTGTTGTGGGCCTATCGTACTACCACACAAAATGCCACCGATTCCACTCCTTATTCCTTAGTCCATGGGGGTGAAGCAGTTTTACCCCTTGAAATTCAAATCCCTTCACTGCGTCTAGCTATACATCAAGGACTAACCAAAGATAGGAGAGTCAAACTTCGGTACCAAGAATTGGATACACTCGATGAAAAGAGGTTAGAAGCTCAGCAGAACCTCAAACTCAACCAGGGAGAATGAAGAGGGCCTTTAACAAGTTAGTCAAAGTCTGCTCATTCACCCGTGGGGATCAGGTTCTAGATGTAAGAGGCCGATTTTTATGCATGGGCAGCACAAAGGGAAATTTGAACCTAAGTAGGAAGGTCCCTTTATAGTCAAGAAAGTCTCGCCAAATGAAGCTTACATACTGACACATCTTGACGGAGAGGAGGCAATGCCCCCTATCAATGGGCGATACCTAAAGAAGTTCTACCCATGATGCATACTAAAAACGACTCAATGCGCAACAAGAAAGAGTAAAAAAAAAAGGTGGTAAAAAAAAGAGAAGCAAGATAGTTCAAAAAAAGTTAACTCTTTTTATTGCATTAGAAGGAGTTACAAGCAAAAAATCCCATTATTAGGGATGTTACAATTCTATCATGCAGTATTTCTCTCGCATCAGAAGAAAAGAGAGCAACTACGTCAGAATGTCACTCTTGCATCTGAGGAAAATAAGACGGTTGACCCCAAGCGTCGCTCTTGCATTTGAGGAAAAGAAAGCAGTTGACCCCAAGTGTTGCTCTTGCATCTGAGGAAAAGAAAGCAGTTGACCCCAAGCGTTGCTCTTGCATCTGAGGAAAAGAAAGCAGTTGACCCCCTACATTGCTTTTGCATCTGATGAAAAAAGGATGGTTACAAGCCAATACGCTACTCCCGCATTAGTAGGGTAGAAGGGTTTTTGATCGAGTTTATCAGACATACAAAGCAGACCCTTCTGGCAAGGAATTGACCTACCTCTTCATAGTGAGCATCCCTCCACATAACAACATGGACTTCACTATTGTGCAAGAGGACTTGACTTCCAACAGACTTCATAAGCCCGGCCTTACCACTGGACACCACCTTTTGCCTACTCGAGTCATTGACGTGCGTGATTATCAACGCACGTGACTCCGCATCGTGCGTGACCATCGTCGCGCATGACTCAGCGTCGTGCGCAACAATCGCCACACACAACGCATCACCGAGCATGACCATAGCCAGGTGTTTGAAGATATGTTTCATCACCATGCATCCCGGATGCGAAATAAAAGAGAAGCTAGTCTATAAAGCTTGATAAACAGTGGAAATTTTGATAGCCTCAGGTTGACCCTAGAACTGATCAAGATATTCATATGGGCTCCAAAAAGTCTCCTGCCAAGTTTCATCGCATTCCGACACGTCTAAGGCAGTGCAGACTAGAAACCATTTCAGCAGAATCAGCCTCTAACATCTTGCAACGGACCCCCTGTAACTAGAATTATATTTTCTAGAACTAGAACTATATTTTCAAAGATGCAAAATCCTCGTTCGAAGATAAAATCGAGCTACGTTTATTGCCACGTGATCGAGACAGCATGCGCAGTGTGATCTAGTGAAGAAATCACAAAAAAACATCAAGGAATGAAAACACTATCGATCTGAAGTTTGCAAGATTCATCCAAATTTAAAATCACATGATTGTGGCTTAAAAACATGATACATTGCTCGAAGTTGGTAACAAATCGATCACCATGCCGATCCCTACAAGAAAACAACCATCTTTTGGACACACAAGCACCAAAGGAACCCCAGATCATCCGTGGAAGATCATGCACGTTTTAGGGTAGCAGTAGGGACTGTTTTGAAATTTCCCCAATTGTTAACGAGGGGGAAAATCTGTCATTTTGCACCGTATTTTCTTATTTTATTTAGTTTAATTTAATCTTAATTTGCAGTACTTAGGTTTAATTTTTATCAATCCACCCATGTTTGGGTAAAACTCCATATATATCAGGTACTATCATTATACATGGACCGAATTAAATTTCCATCTCTTCTTATCGTTGGGTCAAGTTTTGTGACAGACAGGAAGGAGAGAGAAAATTTTAGGTCAGTACCCTTGAGCTAAGGTAAATCTTTTCACTCTCTTCTCTTCTTCCCTTTCTTCTTCTCTCTCCTCTTCTCTTTCTTCTTCTTCATTTGCGTTTTTCTCAGAGGCTATGCACGGCAGTGGCAGTGTTGTACATGCCTCTTTCTTTCTTTCCCTCCTGCTGTGGTGTCATAGGTCGTGTATGGCGATGGCAGCGCCATGCGTAAGCTTCTTTCTCCCCTCTTTATTCGTCTCTCTCCCTTAGCAAGGTTCGCAGACGGCGCTGCTCATCACCGTCCGCAGGTGTGTCGTTGGAGTCCCGCATAAGCGCAAGACGGTGATGCCTATTGCCACCTGGTAGAGCCCTGTTGCACGCTTATCACAGACGGCGATGCTTAGGGCCGCCCGTGAAGGGTCACGACAATGTGTATCACCATCCGCAAGGTTCTTCCACACCCTCAATGCCTATCGTCGTCCGCCAGCTTCTCTTGCCCCTCACGACTATCACTGTGTGCTTCACGAGAAGCTATCGCCTTGTACTTCACGAGAAGTCATCGTCGTTCGCCTCACCAAAATCTACCACTGCCTGCAAGGGATGTACTACCTTCTCGTGTTGCCAACGGCGATGCCTATCACTGTCTGCAAGCTTCTCTTATGTTCCACGCCTATTATCGTACGCTTCACAAGAAGTTATTGTCATACGCCTCACCAGAAGCTATCGCCACCCGCAAGGAATGTGCTACCTTCTTTTGTTGCCAGCGGCGATGCGTATCATCGCCCTCGAAGGGATGTGCTGCCTCCTCGTGCTGTCAACAGCGAGGCCTAACGTCATCTGAAGTTCACTGCCTACCCTCTTTCGCCGTAAGTGGTAGTGTACAGCGCCGTCCAAGGGCTGCAAGACTATTACTCCATGGCTGTGGGTGGTCATGCTTAATGTCATCAGGACCCTCCCTCTTCGTCGTCACACCCCTTCTCTTCTTCTCATTTCTCATCATTCTCGCTTGACTGAAGGGTAGACTCAGTCTAGCACCGTCATAGCTGTCTAGTTGTCGAGCAGTATTGCCGTCATGCTGGTCCTAAGTATCATGCTCGTCTTGCTACCACACTAGATTAGGATAGTCATGTAGGCCTTAGTTTCGAGTAGTATTGCCGTCGTGCCGGTCTGAGTTACCGTAGCTGTCATGCTACCACTTCGAGCTGGTTATTGTACTGATTCAGCTATCATGCTAGTCTCGTCCCCTTGTCAAACCCTCTTCTCTTTTCTCTCTTTCTTCAAACTTTCCTCTTCACCTAACTTCTCATGAATGTGCATTGCCCTAAGACAAGGGTGGGTCCTTCAGCCCACTTGTCTTGCAAGTTAAGCATGATAGTGTTGTACAGAAAACAAGGAGATTGCATGTCCACAGAGGCGATTCCAAACCAGCTAAGGGCTTTCCGTCGTGATTTAAGAGGGCACCCACGTGAGTCAGCCTTAGTAAGTCACAGACCCAGGTGAGGTTGGTCCCCACCTGACGTTCAAAATTCCTCTCTCACAAGTTGGGCACCTGCCCTTCATCTGTGAATAACATTCCTGAGAGAGCGGTCTCAGATCCTAGGTCTTCCAAATCTGAGACACTTGTCACCCGATAACTTAGATCTTGGGAGGTGAGATCGAGGTACCTAACCAGCTTGGCGACTCCACTAGGGACTAATTACCCCTTCGTCGGTTCGCTGCTGCTTGATTAGCATTGCCTTTTAATTTTTGTGCTGCATTCATGACATCTGAGTTATTCACCCCGCTCATCTGAGTAGACAACTTTGTCCTCCCTCTCAGCACACACAGATCCACCCTGTGAGAGATGAGCTCTCGCTTGGTCCGCCACAGATATGAGCTCGTTGGTCTTGTCCTCTTAAGGTCGAACCAGCAGACTGAGCCTAGGCTGACCCCCAAGTCAGCCGATTGTCTAACTCTGAAGGTGCACACGCACTTGCTTCATAGGTTCCTTCCCAATCTCAACTTAGACAGAGTTGTGAACTAGTTCCTTCTTTTATCACTCTTCCTTCACCGAGCAAGAACCTTGAGACCCGGTATGTTTGAATGTATTTTTCATCACCTTGGTCCCTAGTAGAAAGCAGGTCAATAAAGGTTACAACACAGTGGAAATTCCTGACAGTCTCAGAATGGCCACAAAATTGGTCAAGATCTTTGCCAGCACTTCAAAAGATCACCTGTCAAGTTTTATCATGATCAGATATGTCAAGGCTATGAAAACAAAGAAACAATTGAAGAAAAATCAGTCTCTAACACCCTGAAATAGACCCTACAACTGGAACTACATTTTTCAGTGTGTCAAATCACTGTGGAACCACCTCCATTGGATCCGGTACGGTCGAAAACCCCTATGGGCTAAGTTTTAGTTTAATCGGATACTCCAAAACAAAGATATGAGCCAAACATTGAAACAGGAAAGGCCGCACACTATTCCCGTGTGGCCTCACTGCACCAAAACACCATTAAAGGTGGTTGTTTTTACAGTCATGGGCAGTCACTTTCGGGGCTCGTAACACACTCGTGCAAAGTTAGAACGTTCCAAATTTGGTGAGCGTATTTGTCTCATCAAGACGAACAATTCGATATGTGGTACGCCGCATGATGATGTCCGAGCAGAGAGAAGACGCCAATCCTTGAAGAAGTTCCAAAAAATTCAGCGGCGACACGCCCTGCTTGACGTACCAAATCACGACGTTCGAGCAACAGATCAATGCGAAACCAATTCCATGGTGTGTGTAAGGTCTACCCGGTACATGATGGATGTTCAGATTTCTTGCACAAAGCCGAGGAAGGAACCAAAATTCATGCCGTGGGATTCCAGATTCCGGTCAAAACTCAAAAGTTGTGAAATCTTCGTTCGGGTACCAAATCGCGTCCCGTTTGTTGCAACGCAATCACGAAAGCATGGTCAGTTTGCTACGATGAAAAAATCACAGAAAAATATCAAGGAACGAGGGCATCATTGATCCAAAGTTTTCAAGATTCAAGCAATTTTCAAGTCCCATGATCGAGGTTCGAAACACATCCATGGCTCGAAGATGGTATCAAAACGATCGTCATGCCGAGCCCTACAAGAAAACAAAAATCTTTCGATCAAATGGGCATCAGAACACCCTCGGGTCTGCCATTGAAGATCACACAAGATTTCGGGTAGCAGTAGGGACTGTTTTAGAATTCTACACATTGTTAGGCAGCAGCAAAACAGTCTATTTGCACCCATTTTTAGAATTTCTTTTTATTCAATTAAATCTTGATTTTCAGTAGTTAAGTGTAATTTTGATAAATCTACCCATGTTTGGGCACAATTCTATATACACAGGCGCTGCCTCATTGTAAAAAGATGCTCGATTCCTTCTCTGAGGATTCAATATAATTTTTATTCTTACTTGAGCCTGTGAGATGTCTTAGAGAGAGAGAGGAGAGAAGAAAAGGGTCAGTACCCTTTGAGCAAGTAACATTCTCTCTCCTCCCATCTTTCTCATTCCTCCCCTCTTTCTCTCCTCCTCTCTTTCTCTCTCTTTCTCTCTCTTTGCTCTCTCTTTCTCTCTCTTCTCTCTCTCTTTCTCTCTCTTCTCTCTCTTTCTCTCTCTTCTCTCTATCTTTCTTTTCTCTTTCTCTCTCTTCTCTCTCTCTTTCTCTCTATTCTCTCTCTCTTTCTCTCTCTTCTCTCTCTTCTCTTCTCTCTCTTTTCTCTCTGTTCTCATCTCTATCTTTTTCTCTCTCATCTTCTCTTCTCGTCTCTATCTTCTTTTGTCAATTGACGAGTCCTAGCGTCGGTTGGTCTTCTTTATCTTCTTCTATCAACTGGTGAGGCCGAGCCCCAGTTGGTCCTCTCTTTGTTCTTCTGTCAACTGACGAGGCCGAGCGCCAGTTGGTCTCCTCTCTCTTCTTCTATCAGTCGGCGAGACCTAACATCGGCTGGTCTTCTCTCTTCTTCTTCTGTCAACTGGCGAGACCTAGTGCCAGTTGGTCTTCTCTATCTTCTTCTGTCAACTGACGAGGTCTAATGCCGGTTGGTCTTCTCTATCTTCTTCTGTCAACTGGCCAGGCCTAGCGCCAGTTGGTCTTCTCTATCTTTTTCTGTCAACTGGCGATGTTTAGTGCCGATTGGTCCTCTCTATCTTCTTCTGTCAACTGGTGAGGCCTAGCACTGGTTGGTCTTGTCTCTCTTCTTTTATCGATCAGCGAGGCGTAGCACCGGTTGGTCTTCTCTCTCTTCTTCTACAAGTCAGTGAGACTTGGCATCGGTTGGTTTTCTCACTCTTCTTCTATAAGTCAGTGAGACTTGGCGTCGGTTGGTCTTCCATATCAGTCGACAAGACCTAGCGCCGACTGAATTTCCCTCTCTTCTTCTGTCAGTTGGTGGGACTTTGCACCAGTTGGTTCCCTTCCGTTCTTCTCATCTGACACAATCGGTGAAGCCTACCGCTGACTGCTGCCTCTCTCTCCCATCTCCTGAAACAGTCGGCAATGTCTAGCGCCGAATGCATCTCCTCTTCCTTCTTTTGCCCCCTCTCTTCCTTCTTCTCTCTCCTTCCGTCTATTCCCTTCTTCTCTTTAACCATTCCTCCACTACTCTTTCATTCGACCAGGAGGAAGTGAGGTTAGCATCTCATGACAGTTCTGTCGTCTAGCCGTAATGTTGTTGCACCAGGTTCGCTCGGCCCACTTTACTGCCACGACAGACTGACCATCGTTCTTAGCTAGTCGATATTGGCAATAACGTCTAGTAGGAATCTCGTAAGCCAGCCTCAGTTATCGAGCCCGTTTCACTACCACATTATGCTAATCATCCACTAGCACAGTCACTGCTCTAATCTTCTTGATTTGTCGAATTCTTCTCTCCCCTTCTTCTTTATGAATACGCTTGGTTGGGTATGTTCATCAAAGAGGATAAGGGTGAGGCCTGACCCACCTGTCCCATAACCTTTTTTGAATATGTGGGTGATTGGAGGAAAGCAGAAAACAAGAAGATAACGAGTTAAGGGAGGCGATTTCGAACCAGTTTCATTACTGGGGGGCTTTCTTCGTGATCTAAGAAGGCGCCCATGCGAGTCAGCCAGAGTAAGTCCCGAACCCACCTTTAAATTTCTCTCTCACCGGTTGGTAACACATGCCCCCCTTTTCGAATGAGGTTCCCGAGAGAGCGATCTCACAAACGTCCCGAGTCTCCCTTGAAACTCGAGACACGTGCCACCCAATCATCCAGATCCGAAGGGTAAAATCAAGGCACCTAACCAGCTTGGCAACTCTACTAGAGATTTACTACCCCTTAGTCGGATCGTTCTTGTTTGGCTAGTTTCTTCTTTATTTGCTTTCATTCTCTTTTCACATTCACTTATGGCAGTTAGTTTCTGTAACACATTTATCCGGATCGAGGATTTTCTTATCTCGTTATTCAAGAGCGTCCCTAGGGAACATGGTCCTTCGACTTCATTCTCGATCCTCCTCTAGTGAAAAGACCCCTTAGGTGAATGGCGTTAATGTGCCAACGCCATTAATGTGCCAACCCGTCAAGATCGCAATCCCTGTGTTGCCACTAACGTTGACCCCCATAATAAAACGGTTAGTGTAATAGTCATAAGAGAGCCCAGTGATGCACAGGAGGATCGCATGAAAAAGTTTGAGGATACGGTGCATGCGATGATGGAAACGATCAATCGTAATGACGTTGCATGCCAGTCGATTAACTATGAGGCCAATTCCCATCACTCTGATGGTGTACCTCGAGTTCAGTCGGGGCATGATGACCTTACTGACTGATATACCACGTACCACCCATCAAGCTCGCAAACCCTATGTTGCCACTAAACGTCGACCCCCATAATGAAACGATTAGCGTAATAGTCGTAAGCGAGCCCAGTGATGTGTAGGTGGATTGCATGAACAAGTTCGAGGATATGGTGCACGTGATGATGGAAAAGATTGATCGTATTGACGTTGCATGTCAGTTGGCTAACCATGAGGTCAATTCACATCACTTTGATGGTGTACCTCCACGGCAGCTTCCTCCGTCTACCTCACACGACAATTCTATCCCTCGTCCAGTTTCTCAGTAGGATATTGATGCTATGGTCACCCATAACCTAAAGAATAGACAAATTTCAGGCATACAGGGTGTGACGCCTTATCAAAGACCATATCCTTCCTATATTTATCTTGTCCCGTTCCCCTCAGACTAAGAGAAAGGGAAGTTTCCTCTATTCAGTGGAAGCACCTCCCCAAACTAGCATATCGCCCACTTCCAAGCAGCATGTCAGGAAATAGCAGCTAATGGGAGACGTCTTCTCTGCCAGTTCATTGAGATCCTTGATAGCCCAGCATTCCATTAGTATGCCCGACTTCCTCAAAACTCGGTGCATACATGGGAGGAGATGGAGAAACTGTTCTATCAAAGCTTTTATGCGATCGTGAGAGAAGTTCAAACCATCAAGCTTCTCACCTTGACTCAAGACCCTGATGAGCTCGTAGATCAGTTCATATCAAGATGGAGAAACTTGACTTCCCACCAACCTAATCCTATGCTCGAGAAGGAAGCAGTCCAAACTTGCGTGCAGAACATGCGACCTGAAATCACTTTACATGCCGAGGCATCTGATCCAACCTCCATGTCAGAGTTGATCTCTAAATTAGTTCGCATAGAAAGTTTGTCACACCATCATGGTGGGGCACGACAACCATCTACAAGTTTAGAGAACAACAAGGGCAATGGTGGCTCTCGGAATAACACACGGGGCAGCCAACAGAAAGGGTTAATTAGTGCAACTGTTATGGTCACTAATTCAAAGAAGGTTCCCTCTCAAACTTTGGACATCTCTAAAGAGGTAAGCACGGCGAAGGTAACACCCTAGGCTGGCAAGCAGCAACAGTTGTACAATCGGGTATCTTCACCAGCCGACTTTGATCGGAGTGATTACTTCACCAGGCAGGGGAAGAAGGTCTATCCCTTTGAGAAGGAATGGGTCCATGCGCTGTTGCAGTTATTATTGGAGCAGAATATGATCCAGCTTCCAGAAACCAGGTTCCCTGAGCAATCTGACCTTGACACTCAAGCAAATTTTTGTGCCTACCATTGGAGGATCAATCATGCCACAGATGACTGCTACACGCTAAAGGATATCATTGAGGGCTTGATTCTGAAAGGACAGATAATGTTTGAAGATTTAAAGAAGGCCTTCGGAGCAGCTGAGGCCTCTCATGCTGTAATCATTCAAGAGGAGGACGAAATGCCAGGTATCCTCTACGCACTCTTCATTATAATGCTTCAGGAAGGCATAATCACACTAAAGCAGGCAAGGCAACCCCTTCACCTTGTTAAGGGGACTGAAGATCGTTGGTGTCCCTACCATCAGATAAGAGATCATTACTTGTCAGAATGCACAACTTTCCTTGACATATTCGCAAAGAAGATGTGAGAGTGTCAAAAATTTTACAACCTCCCCGTAAGTGATCCCCAAATCACTTCCTCATCGGGGCAAGAAGATCTCACAAGGCAGGACCTTTTCATCAATGACTCAGACTCTGCAGGACCCTCGACTTCCCAGCCATGGATGATCTACCATGACCGAAGCAGACTCAAGTCCTTAAGATGAGAAGTTGTTCGCCAAGCTAGAGAATTTTCCTCCGCAGCGAGACGAATCAGACATCACTTAAGAAAACCAGAAAGAGACAGGCACCAAGGGCTGCTTGCAAGAAGAAACAAGACTGCTCAACCCACAGTCGAGTAGGAGTTTCACATGCCCCTTCCTCCGTTGCCAACTTTGCTGAACATCATCCCCGGCATGATCCTTTTTCCTTCTTCATCCTGTCAAGAAGATATCCCCATGTCATCATCCAATCATCAAATGTCCGATATGAATGATGATGCTAAAGCACTCACTAGCGATCTAAGAAAGCAAAAGACCTAAAAGACCCCTGCAACCATCTAATCTTAGTGATGACGTAAAAAGCTGCCTAAATCCATCTGACGAGGGAATGACCTTCAATTCTTCCACTTTCTAACCCTTCTAAACCTTCTTCTCCTGCTTCTCATTCTCTTTTTCCTATGTCTTCTTTAGGTACAACCTTGATGTGCCCAGATTTCGAGGCTCTCGACTCGAAATTTGAAGGAATCAATATAAGAAGGACGTAGCGGAAGCGATTGAGAATGACCCTGACACAGGCAATAGGATTCCCAACAGTTGATGATGCCCTGGCAGCTAAAGCTAAGCAGAGCCACCTACCACAAAGAAGTGCAAGAAGTTGAAGCCAAAGAAACCCCAATGGCCACCTGAGCCTAACTTTGAGCTGAGATTGAGAGAGTCGAGGGGGCAAAGTTTCTACTCTTAGGAAACGTACCACATGATACAAGTTTGTGAAGCACCAACCCGTGTGGACCAAACACTGCAGATAGCTGCTCAAAGGCCGAGTGATTCGGATTGGCATACTTCTTGCACTACAATCGTTGAATCCCATATTCCTTGCGATCTTCAAGACGAACTCCTGCAGAAACAACCCTTGTTTATTGTCAAATTGGGAAAGATGCAGAAATTATAATCCACTCTAAGCCTCTATCGAAGGCAGAGATGTCAGGATCATGGGCCTCTACATTTAAGGTCAATCAAAAGATCCTTGAAAACAACGATGAGCAGTTGTCAGAGGCTTCAGAAGAATTGGAAGAAGGTGGTCAAGCCCCAGCTGATGAACTCAAAGAAATAAATCTTGGAGATGAAGCAGACCCTAGATCTACCTTCATTTTAGCAAGAATGTCTCTAGACGAGAAAGAGGAGTTCATTGCCTTCTTTAAAATGAACTGGGATGTTTTTACTTGGCATTACCATGAGATGCTCGGTTTAGACCCTCAAGTCACCGTTCACCATCTCAACATTGATCGGACTGTCAAACCTGTCAAATAGAAATCAAGAAGGTTCAGGCCTGATCTTGTAATACAGATAGATGCCGAGATACCCAAACTTAGACAAGCAGGTTTCATCCATGAAGTCAAGTACCCGAAATGGCTAGCAAATGTCATTCCGGTCAAGAAGAAGAACGGTCAAATTAGGGTTTGTATTGACTTTTGCGATTTGAATACGCTTGTCCCAAGGATGACTTCCTATTGTAATTCACCGAGATGCTCATCGACTCCACAACTCATTGTCAAATCTTTTCCTTCATGGATGGATACTCCAGGTACAATCAGATATGGATGGCTCTTGAAGATGAAGAGGCCACAAAATTCTTAACTCTAAAAGAGGGTCTTCTGTTACACAATGATGCCTTTTGGATTAAAGAATGCCGACGCCACGTACCAGAGAGCAATGATGACCATTTTTTGAGACATGATGCATAAAGAGGTGGAGTCTTATGTGGATGACCTGGTGGTAAAATCCAAAGAGAAGGATGCTCATATGAAGGATCTTGAAAAGGTGTTCAAACGCTTGCTCCTACATTAGCTAAAAAAGAAACCGCTAAAATGCGCTTTTGGTGTGCGTTTGGGAAAATTCTTGGGGCTCATCGTCAGACATCGAGGGCTTGAAGGTGAACCAGTTAAGATCAAGGCAATTCAAGAAATCGTGTCACCAACTTCACTTCGAGAACTGTGCTCCCTCCAAGGACAACTGACATACATTCGCAGGTTCATCTCGAACCTCTCGCGTCGTTGTAAACCCTTTACACACCTACTAAAGAAAGATACACCATTCATCTGGGATGAAGAATGTCAAGCAGCCCTTGACGACATCAAACATTATTTACTCAACCCTCTAGTACTCTTTACACCAATATTGGGAAAGCTCCTCATTCTATATGCGATTGCTTTTGACGAGTCACTTGAGGCATTGTTGGCACAAAACAATGAAGAGGGAAAAGATATTGTGTTATATTACCTCAGCCACAGGATGCAGGGGGCCGAGAAGAATTATCCTCCAATAAAAAAGATGTGTCTAGCCCAGATCTTTGCAATACAGAAGCTCTTCATTACTTGCTTGGTCATGAAGTAAAACTTATATCAAAAGCTGACCTTGTAAAGTTTCTCATGACATGCAGACGCCTTGCTAAGTGGGCATTAGTGCTGATGGAGTTCGATGTCATGTATGTCCCACAGAATGCCGTCAAGGGCTAGGGCTTGTCTAATTTTCTCGCAGCACACCCCGTACTAGCAGAATCTCCTTTAACAAGCGACCTCCCCTTTGAAGAAGTATTTTTTGCTAACCTTGTTCATGCGTGGGAATTATACTTCGACGAAGCTTTCCAATCAGATTGAGGAGGTGCCAGAGTAGTATTCCTGACTCCGAGAGGAGGAACATTCCCACTTTCTTTCCTTCTCGCTCAAGCCAGTTCTTATAATGAGGCTGAATATTAGGCCCTTCAATTTCGACCTGGAGCAGCTTAAGATCTATGGTGAATCTGAGTTGGTTATCCGACAATTCAAAGGGATCTATGCTGTGGGAAAAGACACTCTCAAGCCTTATCACGATACTGTAAAATCGTATATCTCCCAGTTTGAAAAGGTATCGCTGAGTCACATCCCCAGGAGGCTAAATTTGCAGGCTGATGCACTCACAAAATGCGACGCTACAATTTAGTTGTCCTCATTAGGTCCCACACTTGTTTAGGTGATAGAATGGAGACACATCAAACTAAGAACCAAGGTCGATGCGGATGAAGAGAGAAATATCTTCCCCGAGTGTCCCCCTTATCCATTTGGAGCACTTCTATTGGCCAAAGAAATAATCAAAACTAAACGAGCAATAATACATAGTCAAGGAGCTAAGGGTCGAAATCAGGAACCAAAATTCTTTGAGCAAGTGTGTGCAGAAATTGAGAAGGTAGAAGATTGGAGCGAGCCCATCTCCAGTTTCCTAAGACATGATAGGCTTCCGGAAGATCGTGCCGAACGCAAGAGCATACGTCGAATGTCCACCAAGTATACTCTCCTCGAAGGATATGTTCTCTTTAGACAGTCATTTGATGGCATTCTTCTTAGATGTGTAGACATCCGAGAAGCAAATAAAGTGTTAGAAGAAGTCCACTCAAGCATCTGTGGACTACAGCAGTCCGGTCCTAAGCTCTATGAACAAATACGCAGGTTGGCCTTCTGTGATTCTTGATTCCTTAAGCTACGTTAAAAGGTGGAAGGTATGCGAAATACCCTCTAGCCTGGTTGACCAACCTCCAGAGCCCTTGCACCCTAGGGTTGCGTCATGGCCCTTCTCACATTGGGGTATGGACATCGTAGGACCTATTGACCCCCCTTTCGCAATGGGCCATGTCTTCATCCTAGATGCAATAGATTATTTCTCTAAAGGGGCTGAAGTGGTCCCCCTATAACAAGTTCCTGAGACAAAGGTGTCCTACTTTGTTTGACATCATATCATATACCGCTTTGGAGTGCCCGACCAGATCATATCTAAAAACAACCCTCAATTTAGGAGTCATCACATTGATCGTTTAGTTAACCAGTCTGATTTCCAGTAGAGGTATTCGACTATGTACCACTCTCGGGAGAATGGATTAGCTGAAGCTTTCAATAAGACTCTATGCAATGTTCTAAGAAAGTCAATATAAAAAATAAGGAAGAATTAGCATGAGAAGCTTCCCGAAGCACTATGGGCTTATCGTACCGCTACACAAAATGCTCCTGATTCCACTCCTTATTCTCTGGTCTATGGGGGTGAATCAGTTTTACCTCTCAAAATACAGATCCCTTCATTGCGAGTCGCTATTCACCAAGGAATAACCGAAGGTGAGAGAGTCAAGCTCCGGTATCAAGAATTGGATGCACTCAACGAAAAGAGGCTAGAGGCTCAGCAAAACCTTGAACTCAACCAAGGGTGAATGAAGAGGGCTTTTGACAAGTCCTTCAAGATTCGATCATTCGCCCGTGGTGATCTAGTCTTAGCCATCAAGAGGCCTATTATCATACATGACTGACACAAAGGAAAGTTTGAGCTTAAGTGGGAAGGTCCCTTTACAGTAAAAAAGGTCTTTCCCATCAGAACCTACATATTGGCACATCCTGATGGAGAAGAGGCCATGCCCCTTATCAAGGTGTGATACATAAAGAAGTATTATTCATGATGTTTATTCAAAAGAAAGAGACTCAACTTGAAAACAAGAAAGATAGTCCAAACAAAACGCTAACTCTTTTTATGTTTATTGCAGCAAAAATGAGTTACAAGTTACAAGAACCCATTACTAGGGAGGTTACAAGTCTCTTGCGTCTGAGGATAAGAGGATGGTTACAAACCAAAAACTTGTGCTTTTGCTCTTGCATCTGAGAGTAAGAGGACGGTTGCAGGCCAAAACAAATGCCCTTCCCTTGAGGAAGACGCAAACCCACGAAAGGAAGGACCTCCTCCTGAAGAAGAAGCGAAATCACTCGGAGAGTTAGCTTTAATTCATCTGACAAGTAAGAGGATGGTTATAGGGCAGAAGACAAAGCAAAGCCACTATAAGAAGATAGCCTCAGTCCATCCGATGTCAATGTCAAACATACAAGCCAGATACCTCATTTGACGTGTATATCAAACATATTACGTACGATCCATTCGACGTGTGTATCAAACATACAAGATGGGCACCTCTGGTAAGGAGCTGGCCTATGATAAAAAGAACACCCTGTTCATAGTGAAGGCCCTCCCACAGAACGACATGGACCCCAATGTTGTATTGCTGAATTTGGTTTCAAACAAGTACAACAGTCCACGCCACATCCTTCATCACTCTTTATCAGCCCATGAATATAGTCGAGTGAAGCTCATCGCCGAACGCCGCAAACCCTGCACGTGACTTACCGACACACGCGAGCATCATTCATCGCATCGTGATAAACCACATGTGCTGATCAACGCCGATTGAAGCAAGCATCGGCTGTGTCCTCCAAAGGTCAGTGTCAGTTGCGTGCCTAAGCCCGAGCGCTAGATGTTTTGCTTGAGGGTCGGCGTCAGGTGTACTAGCACTCCAAGTCCTCAGTGCCGGTTGTTTCAACGTCAGTTGCATTTCTTCTAGCGCCAACCCTGTCGTGACTGCTCACCTCTCGAGACTCCTCATTTCTCAAAACTTAAGTTTTTGCTCCTCCTTAATGGTCACACGATTTCCAAGGACAAAGGTTAACCGTCACCACGTCTGCAGCAACTGTACGCCTTCCTCCACGACAGTTCACCTCCTACAGCCATACAGCCCACCTTCTACGACCGTTTGTCTTCCAACAGAATTTCTCCCACACTGCCAGAAACTCACTGGAAAACATTCCTGCTTATCTTTTTGGCCTGGACTTCACCAGAACCTCGTCGGGAAACCTCTGCGACACCACTAACAGTGTCGAAAAGTAGATATAACCCTGGTAAACCTCTTGAAAGTGTCCGAAAACTTCTGCAACACCACGAACAATGTCGGAAAACTACCACAACCATCGAGAAACCCCTTAAAAATCCCTAGAAAATTCCTAGGATGTGCGAAAATACTCACTATTGTGTTTCTCGCCTATTCTACCAGAAAGGAAAACTGCAACCGGAATTCCTTCCCTTCCACAGAAAACTTCCTGGAGGACTCTCCTTTCCTTGCTACTACTCTCTCTACAACTTCGCCATTATCTGGGCAAAGTCCGCACGTCGAAGGTACTCTCTGCAAAACCCTTGCCGGAATCCTGATGCCTGCCAAAGAACCTTCCCTATAGAGACTGTTGGTGAAGTCCCACTGCTCACTGGAAACTTCAACCGAGTGCTCTTTCCTCACCGTTAAAGAAAACTTACGTTTAAGTTTTTTTTACCCTTGGAGAAAAATAAAGGAAAATAGGGTTTTACCCCCTTATATAGATTACACTGCCCTCAAAACCCCTTCACAAACTTGAAATTCTAGGTACGTCATAGGGAAGCCAAGCAACAATGAGCCATGTCGGGCTTCGACACAAGGCTTGAGCTAACTCTCATCGATCCATCCCTAGTGCCGGTTGACGCAGCGCCGAGTGAATTTTCAAACAACCCTAGCGCCGATTGACTTAGCCCCGGGTGTGTTTCCAAATACAACCTTAGTGCCGGTTGACTTAGTGTCAGGTGTGTCTCCAAAATGACCTCGACGCCGATTAATTCAACTACGGTTGTCTTCTGATAATACCATGGGTCATTCACAACGCCAGTAAAACAGTGCCGGTTATGTTTTGAAAACTCAGCACCGGTTGAATATTTGCAATAAACCATCAACGCTAAACATGGTGTTGGCCGTATTTCAACCAGTCTAATCCCTATCACTATCCCTAATGGAGTTGTACCCAAGCCATGATGTGTCATCCCTAGAAGACTTGCACTCAGGCCGTTGCACCTAAACTGTGACTTCCCTAATGGATAAAGAGCTGTCCCTCATCCCCCACTAGGAATCACACCCATATTGCGGCCCATCATCCCTAGTGAAGCTAGGGTTATTCTTACTTCCCCAATCCCCAGTGGGTCAGCTTAACACTAAGCTACCTTAACACAGGGAGTCGGGTTACCAGTTATAGAGTCTAATATTTCACCCAGAGAGTACGCTTACCCCCTTTAACCCTAGTGAAGTCCACCACTGTTGATCATTCTTCATCAGGTCGCCATTTCCTTTATGGTTTTCACCCTTTTATCCCCAAAAAGTCGAATTGCCATCCATAGACCTATTCCCCATGGAGCCTCACCAACATGGCAGCCCACACTGCAGTCCATACTGCATGACCCTAAACTATTCAGCCACGGTCCATACTGCATGACCCTAAACTACTCAGCCTCGATCCATACTGCATGACCCTAAATTGCTCAGCTACAGTTCATACATCATGACCCTAAACTTCTCAGCCACGGTTCATATTGCATGACCTTAAACTGCTTAGCCTTTGTCTATACTGCATGACCCTAAACTGCTCAGCCACGGTCCGTACTACATGACCCTAAACATGACCCTAAACTGCTCAGCCACAGTCCATATTACATGACCCTAAACTGCTCAGCCTCGGTCCATACTGCATGACCCTAAACTGCTTAGCCTCGGGACATAATGCACGACCGTAAACTGCTCATCCATGGTCCACACTGCAAGAACCTAAACTGCTCAACCTCGATCCATACTACCCCTAAACTGCTCAACCTTTTTTTAGATGCACGACCCTAAACTGCACAGCCACGGTCTAGATGTACGACCCTAAACTGCACAACCATGGTCTAGTTGTACGACCCTAAATTGCTCGATCCATACTGCATGACCCTAAAATGCTCAGGCTCGGTCCATACTGCTTGACCTTAAACTGCTCATCTTTGGTCTAGTTGTACCCTAAACTGCTTAATCCATACTGCATGACCCTAAACTGCTCAACCATGGTCTAGTTGCGTGACCCTAAATTGCTCAGCCTTGGTCTAGTTGCATGACCTTAAACTGCTTGGTCCATACTGCATGACCCCAAACTACTTGACCTTGGTCTAGTTGCAAGACCTTAAACTGCTTGGTCCATACTGGATGACCCTAAGCTGGTCAGCCTCGGTCCATACTGCAAGACCCTAAGCTGGTCAGCCTCGGTCCATACTGCAAGACCCTAAACTGCTCAGCCTCGGTCGATACTGCGTGACCCAAATGTGCTCAGCCTCGGTACATACAGCATGACCCTAAACTTGTCAGCTTCGGTCCATACTGCATGACCGTAAACTGCTCAGCCTTGGTCCATACTGCATGACGTTAAATTGCTCAGCACCATAGTCCATACTGCATGACCCCAAAGTACTTAGCCTCAGTCCATACTGCATGACCCTAGAGTGCTTAGCTCAGTCCATACTGCATGACCCTATACTACTCAGTCTCGGTCCATACTGCATGACCCTAAACTGCTCATCCTCGTTTCATACTGCACGACCCTAAACTGCTCAGCCTCAGTCCATACTACACAACCCTAAACTGTTCAGCCTCGATCCGTACTGCATGACCCTAAACTTGTCAGCCACGTTCCAAACTACATGACCCTAAACTACCCAGCCACGGTTCATACTGCATGACCCTAAACTATTCAGCCTCGATCTCTACTGCACGACCCGAAACTACTCTACCTTGGTCCATACTACATGACCCTAAACTACTCAGCCACGGTCCATACTGCGTGACCCTAAACTGCTCAGCCTCGGTCCATACTGCATGACCTTAAATTGCTCAACCATGGTCCATACTACATGAACCTAAAAGACTTAGCCTCAATCCAAACTGCATGATCCTAAAAGATGCTCAGCTTCGGTCCATACTGCGTGACCGTAAACTGCTCAGCCTCGGTCCGTACTGCATGACATTAAATTGCTCAGCACCACAGTCCATACCGCATGACCCCAAAGTACTTAGCCTCAGTCCATACTGCATGACCCTAGAGTGCTTAGCCTCAGTCCATACTGCATGATCCAATACTACTTAGGCTCGGTCCATACTGCACGATCCTAAACTGCTCATCCTCGTTTCATAGTGCACGACCCTAAACTGCTCAGCCTTAGCCCATACTGCACAACCCTAAACTGTTCAGCCTCGATCCGTACTGCATGAACCTAAACTTGTCAGCCACGGTCCAAACTACATGACCGTAAACTACTCAGCCACGGTTCATATTGCATGACCCTAAACTGTTCAGCTTTGGTCCCTCCTGCACGACCCTAAACTACTCTGCCTCTGTCCATACTACATGACCCTAAACTACTCAGCCACGGTCCATACTGCGTGACCCTAAACTGCTCAGCCTCGATCCATACTGCATGACCCTAAATTGCTCAGCCATGGTCCGTACTACAGGAATCTAAAACACTGAGCCTCAATCAAAACTGCATGACCCTAAAAGATGCTCAGCTTCGGTCCATACTGCATGACCGTAAACTGCTCAGCCTCGGTCCATACTGCATGACGTTAAATTGCTCAGCACCACAGTCCATACTGCATGACCCCAAAGTACTTAGCCTCAGTCTATACTGCATGACCCTAGAGTGCTTAGCCTCAGTCCCTACTGCATGACCCTGAAGTACTCAGTCTCGGTCCATACTGCACGACCCTAAACTGCTCATCCTCGTTTCATACTGCACGACCCTAAACTACTCAGCCTCGGTCCATACTATACAACCCTAAACTGTTCACCCTCGATCCTTACTGCATGACCCTAAACTTGTCAGCCACGGTCCAAACTACATGACCGTAAACTACTCAGCCACGGTTCATATTGCATGACCCTAAACTGTTCATCTTCGGTCCCTCCTGCACGACCCTAAACTACTCTGCCTCTGTCCATACTACATGACCCTAAACTACTCAGCCACGGTCCATACTGCGTGACCCTAAACTGCTCAGCCTCGATCCATACTGCATGACCCTAAATTGCTCAGCCATGGTCCGTACTACATGAATCTAAAACACTGAGCCTCAATCCAAACTGCATGACCCTAAAAGATGCTCAGCTTCGGTCCATACTGCATGACCGTAAATTGCTCAGCCTCGGTCCATACTGCATGACGTTAAATTGCTCAGCACCACAGTCCATATTGCATGACCCCAAAGTACTTAGCCTCAGTCCATACTGCATGACCCTAGAGTGCTTAGCCTCAGTCCCTACTGCATGACCTTGAAGTACTCAGTCTCGGTCCATACTGCACGACCCTAAATTGCTCATCCTCGTTTCATACTGCACGACCCTAAACTACTCAGCCTCGGTCCATACTATACAACCCTAAACTGTTCACCCTCGATCCGTACTGCATGACCCTAAACTTGTCAGCCACGGTCCAAACTACATGACCCTAAACTACTCAGCCACGGTTTATACTGCATGACCCTAAACTGTTCAGCCTCGATCCTTACTGCATGACCCTAAACTACTCTGCCTTGGTCCATACTACATGACCCTAAACTACTCAGCCACGGTCCATACTGCGTGACCCTAAACTGCTCAGCCTCGGTCCATACTGCATGACCTTAAATTGCTCAGTCATGGTCCGTACTACATGAACCTAAAACACTGAGCCTCAATCCAAACTGCATGACCCTAAAAGATGCTCAGCTTCGGTCCATACTGCATGACCGTTAACTGCTCAGCCTCGGTCCATACTGCATGACCCTAAACTGCTTAGCCTCGGTTCATATTACTTGACCCTAAATATCTCAGCTCCATGGTCCGAACTATATAACCTTAAACTGTAGCGGAGGTTTAACTGCATGACCTTAAACTACATGGTCCTAGTTGTACGACGTTAAATTGCATAACCACGTTCCAGTTGTATGACCTTAAACCATAGTGCACATCCTGACCGCATGATGATAAACCGCTTCGCCCAGGTCATGGAGGCATGACCATAAACACACCCCCATATACGTGCACTTTCACGCATGCCTTCCCTAACCTACTAGTTAGTGTGCACACACCACTTTCATTACCTCTCGAGTAATAACTTTCATTTCATCGCTATACATCATTCCTTAGTGAGTCTCATCCATGCTCACAAAATGATAAACCATTCTGCCATCCATACTCGTTGTAAGTTAGTGCGTCACCATCATCCACTCACATTTCATACATCGTCCATCTCTCATAGGTAGCCTCTAGCCATCTCCACAAGTGAGCCAAACCACCACCATACTCACTCCATGGCCTTCATAGACAGCCATCCACCACTATTACGGTCCAGCTGTATGACCTTAAACCACAGTGCACGTCCAGGTCGCATGATGTTAAACTGTTTCGCACAGGTCCTAAAGGCATGGCTTTAAACACGCCCTCACATAAAAAAATAAAAATAAAAAAATAAAAGAATAATGGTCATGGTGTATAATTGAACATGGGAAAGCTAAAAATGACGAACGGGCATGGTCACGAAACCAGGAGTAAAAGAGTTATGTGAATAAAAACTGGGCACTGCGAAAACCCAAAAGGGCATCGTAAGTAAAAATGGATAGAATGGGTGGACATGGCCAAAAGGTCATGGGTAAAAGAGCCCCAAATAAAAAATAAGTTGGTGCAAACCGTCTCTACAGTGCCACTTCCTCAGTCAAAGTGAAAACCGTCAAAGGGCGCTCAGAACAATAAAATAAGTTTGATGCAACATTAATTTCCATAGATGGCCTCAGCTAGCACTCCCTTCATCATCAAGACGTCCAGCAGGATGTAGATGTTAAAATCATCCCTCATCTTCCTTCTTCGGTCCTGGGTGAATAGGTAGCCTAGTCGACGTCCTTCTTTAGTCCTGGGCGAACAGGTAGCTCAGTCGACATCCTTCTTCAGTCCTTAGTGAACAGGTTACCTAGTTGACATGCTTATTCAAGGCTGGGTGACAATGTAGCACAGTCATTATCCTTCTTTAAGGACCCTCTCCCCATGCATGAAATGTGCATGCCTTAAACTTCTTCAAGGACCCTCTCCCCATGCATGAAATGTGCATGCCTTTTCCTTCTTCAAGGACCCTCTCCCCATGCACATTAACCCTCTCCCCATGCATGAAATGTGCATACTTTGTCTTTCTTCAAAGACCCTCTCCCTATGCATGAAATGTGCATGCCTTATCCTTCTTCAAGGACCTTCTCCCCATGCATGAAATGTGCATTCCTCTCTTTATGAGGCTAGGTGACAAAATAGCCTAGTCATCATCCTTCCAAGGCACGAAACTAACAAAGCCAGGGCGGAACCTACCAGAGACATTAGCTCACCTAGCCGACAGGCCCAAACCTTCAGGATCACTTAACACTGCCCCGACTAGACCCAGTAGATGATACCCAACATGATACTCTGATCGTCAAAAGAAAACCTGGTGTAGTAGCAAGCGCCACTGCCAATTTATCTATTCTCCCCCTAAAGTCTCCACAGATGGACTAGCGAACAATGTATCCCTACATCTGAGCAACCTAGTTACACCGTTATGTGAATCTCCTGGACATTCACGTGGTTTTGTGGCTAAGAAGGAAAAAAGTAAAAGCCCAAAGAAACTTTCTGAATGATTGTCCTTCTTGCTTCTCTTAAAGCACAACAATCGGCGGGGCAAGCAATTTGAATGTATTTTTCATCACCTTGGTCCCTGGTAGGAAGCAGGTCAATAAAGCCTACAAAACAGTGGAAATTTCTGATAGTCTCAAAATGGCCCCAGAATTGGTCAAGATCTCTGTCAGCACCTCAAAAGACCACCTACCAAGTTTCATCATGATCAGACATGCTTAAGGCAGTGAACACAAAGAAACAATTTCAACAAAATCCGTCTAACACCTTGAACCAGACCCTACAACTGGAACTAAATTTTTGGTATCCCAAATTACTGTGGGACTACTACCATAGGATCCAATACGGTTGAAATATGGGCCAAGTTTTGGCTTAATCGGATACTCCGAAATAATGATATGAGCCAAAAATTAAAACAAGAAAGACTGCACAGTATTCTAATGTGGCCTCATTGCACGAAAAAACCATTAAAGGTGACTGTTTTTACAGTCACGGGCAGTCACTTTCAAGGCCCGTAACTCACTCGTGCCAAGTCGGATCGCTCCCAAATTTGGTGAGCGTATTCGTCTCATCCAGACGAAAAATTTGATATGTGGTACGCCCCATGACAATGTCTGAACAGGGAGAAAAAGTAGAGTGAAGTTTCCAATCCGTGAAGAAGTTGCAGAAAATTCACCAGCGACACGCCTCGCTCGATGGACCAAATAATTACGTTCGCGCAACGGGTCAATGCGAAACCACTTCCATTGCGTGCGTAAGGTCTAGACTATCATTGGTCCGAACCCCATACATGATGGACAGTCAGATTTCATGCATGAAGCCGACGAAATAACTGAAATTCATGCTGTTGGATTCCAGATTCATGCCAAAACTCAAAATTTGCAAAATCTTCATTCGGGCTCCAAATCACATCCCATTTGTTGCCACATAATTGTGATGGCATGCTTAGTGCGCTACGATGAAAAAATCATAGAAAAAAAAATCAAGGAACGAGCGCATCATCGATTCAAAGTTTTCAAGATTCAAGAAAATTTTAAGTCTCGTGATCGTGGTTCAAAATACAATCCATGGCTCGAAGATGTTACTGAAACGATCGCCATGCTGAGCCCTACAAGAAAAAAATAATCCTTCGATCAAACGACATCAGAACACCCTCGGGTCAGCCTTGAAAGATCATGCAAGATCTCGGTCAGCAATAGGACTATTCTGAAATTGCACACATTGTTATGTAAGGGCAAAACGGTCCTTTTGCACCTATTTTTATAATTTCTTTTAATTCAATTAAATCTTAATTTTCATCAATTAGATCTAATTTTGATCAATCCACCCATGTTTGGACACAACTCTATTTAAACAAGCACTACCTCATTATAAATGGATGCTCGATTCATTCTTTGAGGATTCAATAAAAGTTCCATTCTTGCTTGAGCATGTGAGTATGTCTTGGAGAGAGAGAGAGGAGAGAAGAAAAGGGCCGGTACTTGTTGGGAATGTAAGATTCTCTCTCCTCCCCTCCTTCTCTCACCTCCCTTCTCTATTCTCTCTCTTTCTCTCTCTTCTGTCTCTTCTCTCTCTTCCCATCTCTATCACTTTCTCTCTCATCTTCTCTTCTCATCTCTATTTTCTTCTGTTATCTAGAGAGGCTTAGCGCTGGTTGGTCTTCCCTATCTTCTTCTATCAACTGTTGAGGCCTAGTGTTAGCTGGTCTTTTATCTCTTCTTCTGTCAACTGACGAGGCCTAGTGTTGGTTGATCTCCTCTCTCTTCTTCTATTAGTCAGTGAGGCCTAGCACTAGTTGGTCTTCTCTCTCTACTTCTATCGGTCGACGAGACTTGGTGTCGTTTGTTCTCTATCTTCTTCTGTCAACTGGCGAGGCCTAGCGCCGGTTGGTCTACTCTTTCTTCTTCTGTCAACTTGCAAGACTTAGCACCGGTTGGTCTTCTCTCTCTTTTTCTGTCAACTGGCGAGGCCTAGCACTGGTTAGTTTTCTCTATCTTCTTCTGTCAACTGGAGAGGCCTAGCACCGGTTGCTCTTCTCTATCTTTTTCTGTCAGTTGACATGGCCTAGCGTCAGTTGGTCTTTTCACAAGGAAAAGCCAAGAAGATAGCTTTGAAAGGTTTGAAATTTTTTTTTTAAAGAAGAGGAGGGTGAGACCCCAAAAACAAGTAAGGCAAAATGGGGGAGAGACATCCCTTTAAAAACCCACCTAGGCTTGGAGGCACGCCTCGTGCCCCCCGGGGGACACGACCGGCGTCGCCCACCTTAGTTCAACAAAAAAAAAAAAAACGTTCATATCGGTGGCACGCCCATTGTCGCATGTCGCCCACCTCAGGTTTTTTAAAAAAAATGTCTCATGCTGCTTGGACGACACCGGTGTCGCCCACCTAAATTTAACAAAAAAAAAAAAAAATTCATATGGGCAGGACCTCCATGTCGCCCTACGTTCAATAACAAAAAAAAATTAAATTAAATCTTCAATATGGGTGGCATGTCTCTTGCCGCCAGGGCAACACGACCCATGTCACCCACCTCAAATCGTTAAAAAAAAAAAAATTCCATATGGGCTGCATGCCTCGTGCTGCCTGGGCGACACTACCCGTGTAGCCCACCTTTGTTTAACAAAAAAAAAAAAAATCCATATGGGCGGCACGCCATGTGCCGCCTGGGTGACAGAACCTGTGTCGCTCACCTCTGATCATAAAAAAAGAAGACGAAGTTTTGCTTAGTAGCACGCCTCGTGCCGCCCAAACGACATGCCCAGTGCCGCCCACCCCATAAAAAAAAAAAAAAAATGAAAACAAAGAGAAGAAAATTTTTTAGGTGGGTGACACGCCTAGTTCTGCCGTGGCGACACGCCCTGTGTCTCCCAGCTTTCGGCGACACACCCTATGTCCGATCCTAAGACATTTTAATAATAAAAATTAATCTTTTTTATAAAATGACTCTTTGAAATAAATTGTTTTTGAAAGATTTTGAAGCACGTTGGTATCAGATATCCTGTCAGATGCTCCATGGTGGCATGAGCCTAAACTGCCAACCAATTTAAAAAATAAAATAAAAAAGACAACGCTCCTCGGTGGCATGATCTTAAACTACCAACCAATCTTTCTAAAAAATTTCAAAAAAATTCAAAAAACTTAAAACGCTCCGCAGTGGCATGTGCCTAAACTACTAACAAAGTGTTAGCCTAAACTATCAACCAAAGTCCGATCCAGGGCACAACCGCTCTATTTCAATGGAAAAACATCAAACTCGTGCGATGTTAAAGAGCCAAAACAATAAAGAAAAACATCAAACTCGTGCAATGTTAAAGAGCTGAGACACGAAATACATTAGACTCGCGCGATGTTAAAGAGCCAAGACAGGAAAAACGTCAAACTCGTGTGATGTTAACATCTAGCCCTGTGTGACGTAAAATGTTGGATGTATTCAAGGCACAACCACTATGTTCAATGTGTTCAGGGCACAACCACCCTACTCAATGTGTTCAGGGCACAACCACCCTGTTCAAACGTCTAACCCCGTATGACGATAAAGGTCGGGTATATCTAGTTAAACGTCAAACTCATGTGATGTAAAAGAGCTGAGACAGGTAACGTCTAGCCCCGTATGACGTAAAATGTCAGATGTGTTCAAGGCACAACCACCCTGTTCAAGATGTTCAATACACAACCACCTTGTTCAACGTCTATCCCCGTATGATGTAAAACGGTCGGGTGTATGGTCTATCGCTGCATGACATTAAACTGCTTAGGGGGCTCTATGGTTGCAGGAGTTAAAACTGCTAACCAACCTTGTTTTTCAAAATATCTTTATCTTTTTAAAAAATTTCACTATATGTCTTGTGATTTCAAAAACTTTAATTCCTTTGTTAAAATCGTAGCTTGTCCCTGCTCTGGGTGCTATTTCAAATCTCCACTTACTTTCAACTTTTCTAAAATGACTTTTAAAACGAAGGAGCTTGGACACCCGTATATGCTGATTACCACGTTTGCCAGGATTGTCGCGTTGCTGCCTCGCCTCTCTATTCGGAATTGATTAGACGAGTCTCGTCCTATAAAAAACTTTCATATAGACAGCTTTAGGAAACTCTTAAGGAAATCGAAGAAATTGTAGGGATTAAAAATTTCAAACTGAGAAACCCCTGAAGTCATGTGGCATGGCTGTAAAATCCGCCTCGAGTTTCAAGGTTGCGAACTCACCGTCATCTCACGCCGAAAACCCTAGGATGAAAATGCCCTAGGTGGGTGAGCTTGGGAGCGCAATGACTTGGAGGGATAGGTGGTATGCCCTCTGCCCCGTGACATCAGGACAAAATCTATCTCTTACATTCTCCTACCCCCTCGAAGGACATGGAATGATAGATTCGACTGTTTTACAACTCACCTCTCCCTCGAAAGATAGGGAGTGCGCATTTGCCTGCCCCTCGAAGGAAAGGGACCATCAGCGTGTCTACTTCTTTGCCACTCTCCTTTCCCTCGAAGGACAGGGAGTGCCAAAGAGGGGCAACAGTAGACACCCCATTTTAAATCTGGTAAATTATGTGGTCTTCTGAAACCCTTAGGACCACACTTAACCTAATAAACCCATATCCATAGTTCACATAGTCTACCTTATGATCCGAAACCAGTTTGCCTACCCGGAACCCTGCAGAAACCCTGTTTTGACCCAAATTCCTGTAAATGCCCTGTTTTACCAAAAATAGTAAAAAACTCCGTTTTGACCCAAATTTTTTCTGAGAGCTTGACAAGAGGTTGAGGAACACAACTGAAAAGAAAAAAAGTTCAATTTTGACAAGTTTTGGTTTGGATGACACTGGGCGTCCCTCCCATGTGACACGCCTCATGCCGCCTAGTTCTGGACCCTCAAAAACGCGTTTTGACTGAGTTTTGATGGTTGATCACGAGAAGATATTCTCCCCAACAAATTTTTACCCCTTTTAGAATCTTTTGGGGACCATTTGGAGGGGGGACGGAGAGAGAAACAAGAGAGAGACTTCAGAGAGAGATATTTTGAGAGAGACAGGAGATTAGAGAGACTGAAACCCTAGACTGTGTGAGAGACACAGAGAGACCCCAAAGAGGAATCCCAGCCTGTGAAACCTTAAACTAGGGCACAATAACCTTAGTCCTAAAATATTTTTCTAGGGCACTAGCACCCTACCATTACCAGAGACTTATTGATCGACATCTAGACCAAAAGGGCAAGAGGAACCGGTTTTGATACTGGAGAGCCCCGAAAGGCTCGGGAGTCCATCTCATTACTGCTTTATTTTTACTTTGATTTGTTTTGATTAATTTCTTTAAAATTCATATTTTTGATATCTTGGATCATGCTGGCTCCGCCACAGATCTAAGAGAAGATATGCTCGTTTCTGGGCCGATCTGGCTTCAGATCTAAATTCCATTTGTCCCACCTTTTCTACCATTGCTTTCCTTTTTATTTATCAGTTTAAAATTGTAGACACCCTATTTTAAATCTGGCAAATTCTCTGATTTTCTTGGACCCTTAGGATGACATTGACTTAGTGAACCCAAAATCCATAGGTCACACAACTTACCCTTGGACTAAGAACCATTCTGCCAGCCCAGAAACCCTGTAACACCCTGTTTGAGCTCAGATTCTTGTAAATGCCCTGTTTTACCAAAACAATCATTAAAAATAGCAAACAAATCTGTTTTGACCCGAATTTTCTCTGAGAGGTCCACGAGAGGCTGTGGAACATATCAGAAGTGAAAAATATTGATTTGTGCCACCCATGTTGCATGACTCATGTCTCCTAGGCGACACAACTTATGCCATCCAGAAGGCACGACTTGTGCCGCCCAAATCTGTGAGCCTCCAAAACACATTTTGATAGGGTGAATATGTTGGCTGTTGGAGATATTTCCCCCTTTTTGGGATCTCTTGGGGGACCATTTAGGGGGAGACTGTAGGGAGAAAGGGGGGGGGGGGTGGGGGGGGGGGGGGGGGGGGGGGGGGGGGGGGGGGGGGTGCGGGGACTAACAGAGAAAGAAAAGAAAAGAGAAAGAAAACCCTAGGAAGGAGACCTGAGAAATTTTAGATATTTTGGGGCTAACAGAGAGAACACCTGAGATAGAGATAGAAGCCTGGGAGAAAGAAAAAGAGAATACAGAGAGAGAAAACCTTAAAATTTACGTGAGGAAACCTTAGCCTCCTGAGAACTGTAGTTCTAAACCAGATCCAGGGTACAACCACTCTATCCAATCAAGACTTGCTGGCTAATATCTGGATCAAAGAGACACAAGAGGAACCTGTTTTGATATGGGTAAACCCTCAGGGGCTTGAGAGTCTCGGGCCATCAGGCCCAGTTAGGTACTCATTCTCCCTTCATGTCTTCTTCATTTTATTTTATTTATTTGGTTTGATTGATTTTTATGTGCTTTGATACAAAAGTCGTATTTTGAAATGCCTTGGATCATGCTGACTCCGCCACAGATCTGAGAGCGGATCTGCTCTTTCTAGGCAGATCTGATCTCAAATCTGAATTCGATTGTTCCCACTTTCTCTACAATTTCTTTATATTTCATATTTATCAGTTTAAAGTGTCTGATTTGAGTGATATTCACTGATAGAATGGTTGATTTTACGTTGTAGACAGTTTGGTGCCCACCGTGGGGCAAATCGAGCGTGATCCGAGCATCAAAATTTCGAAAATATCAGAATCTTTTGAAACTTTGAAGGCATGTTTTAGGTACCATTTTATGACTGTTTCTAGATTTTCAGGTCAAAATAAAATATTTAAATATACAAAAACAACACTTTTCTTTTAGATCTATTGTCCCCTCCCGTCGCTTTATTTGAATTTATTTTCGTCACAAAAAATTTTATTTTCTATTTCTAAAAGTTTAAAGTAATCTTATTTTATCAATATCTACAAGAAAACAATATAAACAAAATAAGGTTTTTTTGGCGACACAAGTTGTGCTGCCCAAACCAAAACATTTTATAATTTCCTGAAAATTTGCAGTATTTTTCCAAGGAATTTTCTATGACTACAACAAAATAATCAGGAAAAAATAAAATTTTTTAAAAATATTTTTCTGTCCTTTCTGGGTCTTTCTCTCTTCCCTTTATTTTAATGTATTTTCAACGAAAAAAATTTTATATGTTGTTTCTCCAAGTTTATAGTAAGCGTATTTTATCAAGATCTATAAGAAAACATATATAAAAAAATAATTTGTTTTTGGGCGACCCAAGTTGTGCCGCCCAGCTTGTATAGGCGACATTAGTTGTGCCACCCGGGCGACATGTTTTGTGTTGCCCAACCCAAAACGTTTTATATTTTTCTTAAAATTTGTACTAGTGTTACAGAGATTTTTTTATGACTGCACAAAAAAATTCAAGTCAAAATAAAACTTTTAAAAATACCAAAAAACTAGTTTGCTTCAAGTATGTCTGCTCTATTCTTGACGTTCTAATTCCATTCTAGTTAGTTAATTTTGGTTGAATTCCTATTTTTCTTGCTTTCATCACGCCTAGTTTAGTTGTTTTTCATCATATATATATATATATATATATATATATATATATATATAAATTTTGTTTGAGGACTGCTTGCAGCCTCCCTGAACCGTGTTCCGTTCGAGTCATGCTCGAATTTGCGTGACCGTGCCTGGTCTCCACTGTTTGACCATACCTTCTTAGGGGTTCCTCACCCCTCCATCTATACTAGGCCTCGATTGAATTTTGTCTCGAAGAGCGCATCACTAGGCGCGATCAACACCGAGCGCTCACTTGCTTTCTTTCTTATTGTGTGCCTGTGTGTTTGACTTTATTTTATTTTGCGTTCTTTACATACTTTAGCATACACCGACCGGGAATCCTAGAAAACCAGAAAACAAATATTTCGAAACACCCAAAATCCACATTAACGGCGTGAGGGAAACCTAGCATTGAGAGCCAAGGCGGTTGGGATTCGCATAGCGTTAACTGTGACCACCTCTCAATAATCCTTTGCCTCAAAGCAACTCTGCGTATAGCAGGACCTGGTGAACATCCTATAACAGGAGGCCAGGACCTATGTGGGGACCTATATCAGCCTAGCTGCATTTCAATAGTTAGGAACCCACTCTCAAGACAAGCCTATCTATAATAAGACTAGGTCAAATGTTTTCGTGTGCTTGCTTTCTTGTTTCTGATCGATTAATCTCAGATTCCAGTCCCGACCCGCTTTTAGTCCGAGCCGAAGCTTCTGGGTCCATGTTCAGGCTTATTCCCAGCTTAGCCCAGATCCGAACCAGATTTCACCTCGATCCAAACCTAGGCCCCCTCTTTGTCCTAGCTGAAGGCTCTTTCTTACCTCGTTTTTTATTCAGTCCAGGTCCACGCTTGGTCTGATCATTAAAATTCTCTAGGTCCAAGTTCAAGCTTATACCTAGCCTAACCGAGGTCGAACCTAAATCCTCTCTTTGTCCGAGACGAAGGCTCGTTCCTAGTTCTTCTTTGATCCAGTCCAGGTCAACGCCTGGTCTGATTGTTCAAATTCTATGGATCCAAGTTCAGGCTTATACCTAGCCTAGCCTAGGTCCGAACCAGGTTCACACACAGGTTCGAACCTGGGCCCCCTCTTGGTCCAAGCCGAAGGCTCAATCCTAGTTCAATCTTGATCCAGTCTGGGTCTACACCCAGTCTGACCTTCAAGCCTAGGTCCAAGCTCAAGCTTGTACCCAACTCAGTTCAAGTCTGAACCAAGCTCACACCCTGGTCCGAACCTAGACCCATTCTTGATCCAAGTCGAGACTCATGCACCGCCTAGTGTAGATCTTAGTCTAGGTTCAGCATAGGTCTTAGCTTAGAGTTGCCTCTAGAGCTAGACTAGGCTTACCTTCGTTCAAGGTTTGAACAAAAACCCATTGAATCTAGCAGGTTAAGGTTACAGTCTAGTCTTAGACTAGGTCTCAATTAGGGTTTTGCCCCTAGAGTCAGGCTAGGTCTGCCCTTAGTCATCGAGTCTAGCTCTTACCCAAGCCTAGATTCTGAAACCCCACCAATTAGAGTCACTATGTCGGTTACTCAAGGCGATTACGATGATCACTCCACGGCTGACTCTAAGCATAATCTGCCTAAACCTAGGGAAATCCCTTGGAATTATCAACAGACCTCAGGCGGCCCAGGACTTTAGTTTGAGACAGAGTCCCAAGCATCCACTTCTAATCCTGAAATTGGAGTGATCCGAAAGGCTGGTTTAGCTCGAAAGACTCTGAATAGTCAAGGGGTCCTACTTGGAATCACCTTGCAAGGGGTCTTAGGCAACCAAAGTAGGAGTCGAGTGAGGGAAGCAATCCATGTCGGATCTAATGCCGATTCCCATAACTCGAACCGAGATAACCCCGAGGTCCAGCGATCTCAAGACCAAGACCCACCTAGGTCTAGGGGATCCAACCCCACCTCGAGCCACCGTAGTACAACATATGATGTCCTGAACACTGTACAAGGCAGAGGTGTTGACCCAAATCGACCCTAGGCGAGATAGGTGTCCAAAAGTCTAGTTGACCTAGGTTACACTGTTCATGCCCCAGCTCACGAGATGATGCCAAACCAAGTTAGTGGTATAGGTCAACACTTAACACAACTGAGTCAGTCGATTCTTCAATCGGTCCCCCTAGTTCATCCGGTCCAACAAACCATGCAATTTCTGCAATAGGTAGTGACGCCCATGGGTCAATACGCCCCTCAGACGCAAATGTATCAAACCGGCCTTCTGATTGCGACTCATCAATCTTCGGCCCATGTAGGTCAACATATACCCCAAATCTCAAATCATCAGTCCACGTTTGGGAACCCACCAGCCGGTTGGCCTACTACCATGTCAAACACCCAACAAGAAGGCACTTTAAAAACGATGCAGGATATTCTCGTAAGAATGGGAATGCATGATATTCTACCCCGAAAGGCTTATGTTCAAGAGACCCTTGGAGGAGTGGAGGACCTTCCACTAGGATTTGTTACCCCAGAATTTAACAGGAAAAGCGATCCAGATGCTCACATGAACGTGTATATCCACTCCGTGAGGGCTTTGTGAGACGGGCCTAACCAACTGAAGGCCGTACTTTTGCAAACATTGACTGGTGAGGCCTTGAACTGACATCGAAGAATAATGTCCGTTTAATCACACACCACTCCAGGTGAAATGTTGAACGTATTCATCTCTCACTACCACGGATCGACACCAAGATCTCTCTCCCTGGACAATCTCAGTGCAAAGAATCAAAATCAAGGAGAATCCTTCGAGGATTGCATCCATCTATTCCGCGATGTGGCGATTCGGGTCCTAAAATGCCCATTAACAGACCCAGCCAAAATCTCTATGGCCTTGGAAAATGCTGCTCTTGAATACAAGACTTTCTTCAGCTAGGGACTTATTCACCACTCGTTCAACTCCATGAAAGAGTGGGTGGCATGACATGAAAGGGTGAGAAGGACACCCCTCAGTACTAGGCCTGATAACAAATCCATCACGACTCCCATGAATAAAAATAAGAGCAATGGTAAGAGGAAAGCTTCCGGTCAGGTTAATGAATAGCCATTAATGGACCAGCTCGAGGTTCAGCCGCGCAGCAAAACAATAGAAACCAATATCGAAGGGGTTCACCTAGAGTAAACACTCAAGGTAACAATAGAAGGCGAGAGGACAACTTCACCCCTCTCAAAGATCTGTTAGAAAAGGCGTTGGAGCTATTGCTGGCCAAAACATTGCTCAACTCCCACCACCATTTGAAGTTAGGGATAAGAGCAGATGGTGCAAGTGGCATCGGAACCATGCCCATGATACCCAAAACTGTTTCTACTTGAAGGCGGTGATTTAAGGGATGATTAATAAGGGCGGCTTCACTGTCGAACCTAGAAATCAACCTGTTGTAAAACCTAATCAAAAGATGAGTACGTTCACAATCCCTCTCCCCAAAAATATGGCCACAACAACCGAAGAAACGGGAGCTTCGAGTAACTCAAAGGAGGATGTTATCATTCACATGATTGAAAACGGAGACGAAGAAGATGATCCCAGCCAATTCGTATTTTCTAGTGATCGTCATCTCCAAGAACTTGAAGAAGATCTTTTGAGTCTTCTTAAAGGAAACACTTCATCCCCGAACTTTGATGATCCTCCTAAGTGGGAGCAGTATGACGAAGATGATAACCTCGAGATTGGCATGGTTAAAGCTGATGAAAAGGGATCATCTTCCAAACAAGGGGCCATCACCCCGAGGTCTCCCATTACTCTAGCTATGGATGACCCTATCGAGCTCCAGGCTGGCGAAGTTGATTCCCTAACTCGAAGAGCTCGAGTGTTCAATCCCATCCAGTTGATGGCGGACACTCTTGATGAAAGAATGAGAGCCACTTCAACAGCCAAACCACCAACAGGGGTTGCGGATCATTAATCTAATAAAAGAACTCAAGGATCTGCAACCCCCTAGGATCTACCGACTCACTTGGAGAAGATCCAGGCTCAAATCTTCATCTTGGAGCTACTCACCAACTCACCGCGACACAGGGCCCAGATCGAAAAGGTCCTTGCCAAGACACAAGCTAGATGCGTTGTGCAGTATGATCAACCAATTAATGGCACCAATGCCAATCGTGTTCACCGACGATGACATCCCGGCCAGCTTCAACCTTTTTCATGTCCAACCTCTACACATTACTGTTTTCATGCAAGGATATGAAATACGGAGAGTGCTTGTTGATAATGGGGCATCCCTAAACATATGCACTATGAAAACAGTAGAGCAGATAGGCAAAAACCTGGATGATTTCTAGCCGTGTCAACTAACAATCGCTGCGTATGATGGGACCAAGAGACGAGATGAAGGCATATTGCCTCTCACACTTAAGATCACCATGGTCATCAAAGTGATAGAGTTTTATGTCTTAGACATAAAACCTTCATTCAACATGCTGCTAGGAAGACCGTGGCTGCACAAAAACCTCGTGGTCTCCTCCACGCTCCATCAATGCCTCAAATTCCAAAAAAAATGGCAACGCAAAGGTATGCGCCGAACCCACTACTTTTCTCAATCTTAGCATACATAATGGGAAGCTAGCAGTAGGGGTCGAGCTTGGAGAAATCCCACTCGCTTCCTTTGAGCAAGCCGATTGTGTTACGCTTAGAGGCCGGCGACCTTGTTCCTCAATTTAGCAAACTTTTGCATAAATTGAGGACATTATCCAATGTCAACATCGATATGGTTTTGGGTACCTCAAATCTTGGGGCATGCTCCTCTCCCAAGGCTTCCATCCAAGCCAAGGCTTGGGGAGTTAGGAGCAAGGTGAAACGGAAGCGATTTCTAAATCACCTCTAGTCAAAACTAAAAACGAGGATCGAAGAGAACTCGAGAGTTCTCTCACCATATTTCAAAGCCGGATGAAGCCTTCAAGCTATCCGGGCTTTGTATCTGGAGGCATTCAAAGCCTCGATCCTCTTGATGCCCGTCCATCAAAACGGCCAAAGGTGAGCCTTGATTACCCAACAGGGTGTAACTCTTCTTCCACATCTCAGCACACAGTAGAACTTGGAATTGAAGACTTTTTCGCTGACCTGGATTTGAAGGTATGCACAATCGACTCTAACATAGCCAAGCGTACCCATGTGCCTATCGAAACCCAGGAACAGAATTGGTCGATCACTCCCCTATCTCGAGAATCGCTGGAAGCATATCGTGGACATCTTCAAGCCCCGGTGCAAAAAACTGGATAGGCGCAGGGTTGCTATCTAATCACCCTGCGTGTCCAGTCCCCAAGTTTTCTCTCGGGAGTCCCATAAGGGACACCCCATGCGACATTTCAAAAATAGTGGAAAATTCAAAACATGATAAAACTAATAATAATAAAAAAGAATTTTAAAAAACGACGCTCACTTAAGATAGCCCAGTAACGGTGCATAATACCAAGACGATGAATTGGATGACCCAGATGAAGATCAAGAGAGTCAAGAGTCGGAAGAAATCTCTCAACCTACGGAACTTACTTCGCATATTGAGCAATTCAAGAAGAGGTTCAATGGTGACCCAATGGTTATCATCGAAGAGACGATTGATGTGAACCTAGGAACTGAGAAGGACCCAAGGTTAACCAAGATTGGAACCTCCATCTTTTGAGGAGTAGGAAAATATGATTTCCTTTCTCAAGGAATTTTGTGATGCCTTTTCCTGGTCATACAACGATATGCCAGGGTTTGATCCCACTTTGGTGCAACATCACCTAATATTCAATGAAGGAGCAAAGCTTGCAAGGCAGAAACTCCGACATCAAAAGACCCACCTTGAGCTCAAAATCAAAGGAGAAATCGACAAACTACTCAAGAGGAGATTCGTTACTTCCGTCGATTACGCAGAATGGTTGGCCAATATAGTGGTCGTACGCAAGAAAGATGGGAGGATCTGAGTGTGTGTCGATTACAGAGACCTCAACAAGGCATGTCTCAAAGACAATTTTTTATTACCAAACATAGATGCCTTGGTCAACAACACTGCGGGGCACGAGATGTTGTCTTTCATGGACGGCTTCTTGGGTTACAATCAGATCCCTATGGCAAAAGAAGACAAAACCAAGACATCATTCATACTGCAATGGGGAACCTACTGCTACAATGTCATGCCCTTTGACCTCAAAAACGTTGGAGAAACTTATCAACGGGCAATACCTAGCATCTTCCACGATCTAATGTATATCATTATGAAAGACTATGTCGACGACATCCTGGTCAAGTCGAAGACCAGGTCCGATCATCTCACCAACCTGAGAACTATTTTCGAAAGACTCCAAAAACATCAACTCAAACTTAATCCATATAAATGTGCCATTGGAGTTGAATTGGGAAAATTACCAGGATTTATAGTAAGCAAAAGAGGCATTGAGGTAGACCCATCCAAAATACCAGCCATCACTAAAATGCCTCCTTCCCAGAATATCAGAGAAATGCATGTGCAACAAGGTCGAAAACAAGCCACAAGACACTCTATTTCACAACTGGCAGACAAGTGCACACCATTTAATAGACTCCTTAAGAAAGATACCCCATTCATATGGGATACTGAATGGCAAGAGTTGTTCGACCAAATTAAGGAGTACCTCACAAAACCTCCCATCCTTAGCCCTCCTTGTCCAGACAAACCCTTATTCCTATACATGTCAGTGAAAGACAAAATCATGGGAGCAATACTAGGACAATATAATGACTGTGGAAACGAACAAACGATATACTGCATCAACAAACTATGGTCGACTATGAGACAAGATACACGGATGTGGAGAAACACTGCTTAACACTTATGTAGGTCATGCAAAAACTAAGACATTATGTCTTATCTCATTCAGTCAAGCTCATATAAAAAATTGACCCACTCAAGTACTTATTGTAGTGGCCAGTTCTCAACGGACGCTTGGCGAAGCAGAGAATGCTTTTGAGCGAGTTCAAGATCGAGTATGTCACTCAAAAATCAGTCAAAGGAGAAGTCATTACTAACCACTTAGCCAAACACGCACTGCCAGACAACATTCCCGTCAACATGGATCTCCCTTATGAGAACCTCTTCACAATTGAGGACTCAATTTGGGAGCTATAGTTTGACGTTGCAAAGAACGAATATGGGTCAGGTATAGGAGTCATACTATGCTCACCTGAGAGATTTTAATGTCAATAGCCATCAGATTGAATTTCCTATGTACAAATAACATCGCTGAATACGAAGACTTGATAGGCGGGCTGGAGAATACTATGAGAACGAAAATTCAGCAAATACGAGTGATTGGTGACTCCTTACTCGTTATAAACCAAGTCCAAGGGATTTGGAAAGTGAAAGAAGAGAAGTTAAAACCCTATCAAGAAAAGGTGGAAAAGATGATTCCATTCTTTAAGAAAATCACACTAGGAAAATAATCACATTGCCGACACCCTTGCAACCCTCGCTTCAATAGTCGATATTCCTTAAGAAATCACCACGCTGTCATTCTACATCAGGAACAAACATGACCCTATCACACCAAGGATTGAAAAAGAAATAGAGCAAGAAAATGAGAACAATGGGGAAGTGTCTTTCATGGCTTCAGATGCACTAGTCAAAGCAAAATCGTGGTTCCACGATGTTTTGTCCTTGCTAAAGGATAGTTTATACCTCGAAGGAGACATCAAAGAGAATATAGAAGCCTTTCGAAGGTTTTCTATGAGATTCTTAGTAAGAAGTTATCTCCTATTCAAAAGGTCCTTCGATGGCATCATTCTACGATGTCTCAATTAGCCAGAAATTGACCAAGTGCTGACAGAGTTGCATAATGAAGGAGGGCATTCTGAAGCAGCCGCCTTAGCTTAGAAAATCAGGTGTCAAGGCTATTATGGGATCACCATGGCTGAAGACTGCTGGAAGTTCATTAAGAGGTGTCCCAAATGTCAACTCTATGGAGACCTCATTCTTGCACCTTCCGTATCACTCCACTCAACACCGCTTGTATGGCCCTTCGCCATGTGGGGACTTGATATCATTGGAATGACATAACCAAAAGCCTCAAACGACCACCGTTTTCTATTAACGGCTACATAATACTTCACCAAATGGGAAGAGGCCATGTCATTTGTTAAAATCGACGGCCAACATGTTGCCCATTTCGTAAAGAATAACATCGTATTTAGATTTGGAGTTCCTGAGTCGATGATCACTGACAACGGATCCAATCTCAAAATGAAAATGTCACTAAGGTGTGCAAAAAATTTGGAAATGGACAAGCAGAGGCCACAAATAAGGGACTTCTCAGAATCATAGACAAATTAGTAGAAGGTGGGAAAGATTGGCATGAAAAGTTAAATGAGGTGTTATGGGCCTTTCGGACAATCGAGAAGTATTGAAGTTAAGATACCATCTCTCCGAGTCCTTATCCATAAAAATTCAGATGAGAAACAAAAGATCGAAGCATGAATCGTCGCCTTCATTAACGTGGATGAAAAACGACAACGAGCAAACACAAAATATCGTCGCTTTCCAGCATATAACCGAGAGGGCATACCAAAGAAAAGTTGTTCCTCGACAATTCAGAGAAGGAGACATGGTACTCAAGAAAATCTTCCACGCTCCTGCAAATTCACATCCTTTAGGAAAATTCAAACCTAATTGGAAGGGGCCATTCGTGGTTACCCGAGTGCATGTAGGAAATTCTTATAAGATCAAAATCAGGGGGGATACGAACTCAACGACCCCATTAATGAAATGTATCTCAAAAAATACTAGTCGTAATAGGCTAAAAAACGTGGTGAAACCTTGTAAAGGCATCACAAAGAAAAATAAAATAAAATATAAAATAAAAAAAATATATATATATAAGAAAATGGACATGGTGAAAACCTGAAAAGGCATCACAGGTAAAAGGAATAACAAAATCTCCAAGAAAGAGCTTTCGATGCAAAACACTCAAGTACAAACAAATACTTGCAAGTTCCAATAATACTGCACAAGCAGATTCTGAGGATGAAGACTCCTCCTAAACCCTGCAGGTTCTCAACAAAACGAACTCAGAAAGATGTAGGAGGGTGACATGAATGAAAAATCGGAGTGATTTCAACGGACCCTAGAAAATGTCGAGAATCTCCAAGATGGAATCCCGACAAGAATCCTGAGGAATCTTCATGGATCTGAGAAGTAGAGGAGGAAAGCTCCAAAGGTAAAAGGCAACTTCGTGATTTCCATGTTCTCACAATCCCACAAGGGAATCCGTTCATCATCTATGGGTAAAACTTAATAAATACAATTACCACAAAAAGGCCCACAGGTGGAAAAACTTTAAGGCCCATCCCTTTTGAAAATGTTGTTTCAATTTGATTGTTAAAATCATCAATTTTCAAAAGATTTCTCCTTTTATAAGGGACTTCCACCATCACTACGAGAGGCTAAACTGTTAGTCAATTTGGCCTCATTCTCGAAGCCAACTTCCTACGTTTGTTATGAAGGCTTAAAACTAGTCAGGCACTCCATGGTTGTATGAGTATAACTATCAACTACCACATATCGGAGATGGGTGAACCTCACCAATGACAATATTGGCTAGTCTAGAGTGTTTTTCTCTCGACTGAATCCCTTGAGGAAAACTGAGGCAAGCTCATCCCCGTGTCTGCGTATGATGACCTAGTAGCTGAAAAATCAGACAAAAACCCTACAACAAGGGGGCTGAGTTTGTAAATATTCAATTTGAAAAGTGTGCAATGAAAGTGTTTTACTATGCTTCGATGAATGAAATTGCACACTTATAGAGCCAAGCTTAGCAAAGACCCCCCAACAGGGGCAATAAATTTTTTTTTTTCAAACTCCCCAAAACAAGGGCAAAAGTTGAGAAAGACCTCACAACAGGGGCAGCAACACTTAATAATAAATAAATAAATATTAATAATAGAAAACAATTTTTATGGGTGACACACCTGGTGTCGTCGAGCCAAAAAAATAAAAAATAACAAATAAAAATAAATAAATAAATAAATAAATTATATTTTTTGAAATGGGCGACACACTTGGTGTCGCCCAGCCTGTGAGGGTGACATGCCTCATGTCACCCAAAAATGTTTTCCCAAAATTTTCCCCACTCAATTTTGGGCGTCTTTTAGGGATCAAATTTGGTTTTTCCATGTGTTTTTACGAGTTCTTTCGAACACTTTAATTAATTTTAATTAATGTTAAATAATTTCAAATGCTCCTCGGTGGGATGAGCCTAAATTGCCAACCAGTTTTCTAGAAAAATAAAAATTTCAAAAAAAATTCAATAAAAAGAATAATAATTTGCCCCATGGTGGCAGGAGCTCAAATTGCCAACCAACTTTCCAGAAAATGCTCCTCGGTGGCATGAGCCTAAACTGCCAACCAAATTTCCAGAAAATTTCAAAAAATTCAAAAAACTAACGACGTTCCTCTGTGGTATGAGCCTAAACTTCCAACCGATTTCAAAATCTTTTACTCCTCAGTGGAATGAGTCTAAACTACTAACTAATTTTAGAAAAATCTTTTGCTCACTGATGGCATGAGCCTAAACTGCCAACAAGGATTCAGATCGTCAAACTCATGCAACGTTAAAAAACCAAGCTAACACGTCAAACGCGTGCAACGTTAAAATCCCGAGCTAAAACGTCAAACTCATGCAATGTTAAAGATCCGACACAGGAAAAATGTCAAACTCATGTGACGTTAAAGAGCCGAGACAGGAAAAAACATCAAACTCGCGTGACGTTAAAGTGCTGAGACAGGTAACGTCTAGCGCCGTATGACATAAAATTTCGAATGTGTTCAGGGCACAACCACCCTGTTCAATGTGTTCAGGGCACAACCACCCTGCTCACACGTCTAGCCCTGTATGACATTAAAGGTCGGGTATATCCAATTCAACATCAAACCCATGCGACGTAAAAGATCCGAGATAGGTAACATCTAGCCCTGTATGACGTAAAATTCCAGATGTGTTTAGGGCACAACCACCCTGTTCACATGTCTAGCCCCGCATGACATAAAATTCTTGGATGCGTTCAGGGCGCAACCACCCTGTCCAGTGTTGTCCAGGGCACAACCACCATGTTCAACTTGTTCAAGGCACAACCACCTTGTTCACACCTCTATCCCTGTACGACGTAAAAGAGTCGGGTGTCTGGTCCTTCGTTGCATAACGTTAAACTGCTTAGTGGGCTCTATGGTTGCAGGAGTTAAAACTGCTAACCAACTTTGCTTTTCAAAATATCTTTCTCTATTCAAAATTTGCACTATGTGTTTGTGATTTAAAAAACTTTCGTTTCTTTGTTAAAATCATAACCTCTCCCTACTCCGAGTTCTATTTCAAATCTCCCCCTACTTTCAAAATTTCTAAAAATGTTTTCTAAAACGAAGGAGCTTAGACACTCGTACATGATGAATACCGTATTTGCCACGTTTACCGCGTTGCTGCCTCATCTCTCTCTTTGGATTCAGCCAGACAAGTCTCTTCCTATAGAAAGCTTTTCCTATAGACAGCCTTAAGAAAACCCTAGGACGATCAAAGAAAATGCTAGGATTAAAAATTTCAAACTGCAAAACCCCTGAAGTTAAATAGCATGGCTATAAAATCCACCTTGAGTTTCAAGCTTACAAACTAGCCATCGTCTCACACCGAAAACCCTAGAGCTTCACGAGAGCCTGAGGAACATATCAGAAGCAAAAAATATCGATTTTGAGTAAATTTGGTTTGTGCGGCATGACTTGTGCCACTTGTGCGGCACGACTTGTGCCACGTAGGCGACACGACTCACTCCAATCATGCGGCAAGACTTGTGTCGTCTAGGCAACATGACTTGTGACACCCTGGTGGCACAACTTGTGCCTCCAAAATCTGTGAGCCTCCAAAACGCGTTTTGACTGGGTGAATATGTTGGTTGCGGGAGATATTGCCCCCAAGATAATTTCCCCCTTTTTAGGATTTCTTGGGGGACCATTCAGGGGGAGACTGGAGGGAGAAAGAAAACCCTAAGAAAGAGACTTGATAAATTTTAGAGATTTGGGGGCTTATAAAGAGAACACCTAAGATAAAGATAGAAACCTGTGAGAAAGAAAAAAAGAATACAGAGAGGCAAAACCTTAGAATTTATGTGAGGAAACCATAGCCTCATGAGAACCCTAGTTCTAAACCAGATCCAGGGCACAACCACCCTATCCAATCAAGACTTGCTGGCTAATATCCAAATTAGAGAGACACAAGAGGAACCGGTTTGGATACTGGTGAACCCTCAGAGGCTCGGAAGTCTCAGGCCATCCGACCATGTCAGGTACTCATTCTCCCTTCATTTCTTCTTCATTTTATTTTATTTAATTGGTTTGATCTGAATTTTATGTGTTTTGATTCAAAAATCATATTTTGAAATGCTTTGGATCATGCTGGCCTCTTCACAGATATGAGAGCAGATCCGCTCTTTTTGGCTAGATCTGATCTCATATCTAAATTCGATTGTTCCCACTTTCTCTACCATTTCTTTATATTTGATATTTATCAATTTAAAGTGTCAGATTTGAGCGATCATCACTAATAGATCGCTTCAATTTTATGCCATAAGCAAAAGTGTCAGATCTAAGTGATCTGCATCGTTAGATCGCTTCAATTTTGCGTGGTAAATAATTGTAGAACTGGATCGGAATCACCTCCCTTGGCCTGTAACCACTTGTTTCTGCAATCACACACACATGGCAAATGTTACAAGATAAGTGGGTCAAGGGACCCCACCTTGCCTTTGGGTGAAGGTACAAAGACGTGCACATTCAAAAAGGAGAAGAGAAGAATGAGAGAATTAAGATTGGGATGAGAAGAATTTGATCATGCGGTGAGATCGGCACAATGGCTTAACTAGTAAGTAATTGACCCAGTATGGCAGTAAAACGGGCTCGGTAACTTTGACCGGAAAAAAAAAATCACTACTAGACGATAATACCAATACCGAATAGCTTTACACGGTGGCTAGTCTCAAACCCCCTTTGATCAGACGAAAGAGTAAGAGAACAGAAAGAGAGAGAGAAGAGAAGATGGAGAAGATAAATAAGAAAAGGAAAAGAAAAGGAAAAGCGAGGTGAGAGAGAATCAGTGAAGGAAGAAGAAGAGAAGAATAGAAGGAACATGACAGAGAGAACGAGAGAGAAGTAGAAAAGCAGGAGGAGTTAGAGAGAAGAGAAAGAGTAAGAGAAAGAGTAAAGGGAAAAGCAAAGAGAAGAAGTAAGAGAGAGAAGGAAGAGGAAGGAAGAAACAAGCAGCAACGAGATGGGGAGAGAGAAAACCAGGCGGCGATGAGCTTCCACCGTTTGTGGGAGAAAGAAAAGGAGAGGGAGAACAAAGGCGGCGATAGGCTTCCTCTGGTTGTGACAGAAGAAAGAGGAGAGAGAAAAAAACACAGGCGGTGATAGACTCCCACCGACTATGACAGAAGGAAATGAGAGAAAGCACAGTCAATGATAGGCTTTCGGCGTTTGTGGTAGAAGAAAAAAGAGAGAGAAAGAATTCAAGCGGTGAATGGTTTCGGTCATCTATGACAGAAGAAAAAGGAGAGAGAGAACACAAGCGGTGATATATTTCCGTCGGCTGTGACATAAGAGAAGAGAAAGAGAGAGAAAAAACATGCGGCAATATGCTTCCGCCGGCTGTGACAGAAGGAAAAGAGAGAAAAAGCACATGCGGTGGTAGGTTTACGCTTGCTGTGATAGAAGAGAGGAAAAAGAGAGAAAACACAAGCAATATGCTTCCGTCGGCTGTGACATAAGAGAAAAGGGAATTTTGACAGAAGGCCAACCCGCCACTCAGGCTGTGGCCCGACTCACTGTTCATGTCTCAGAAGCAGGAAGGAGTCGCACCAGACGATAGTTCTGCCATGCGTGAATGGAGAAAAGAGAGAACTGTAGGGAAAGAGAAAAGTGATAAATCAGACGATGAAGAGACAAAGTGATAGAGATGAGGGAAGGAGAGGGAAAGAAGATAAAGAAAGAGATAAAGATGAGAGACAAAAGAAGGAAAGAGAGAGAGATAGAGATGAGAGAAAAGAAGAGAGATAAAGAGAGATGAGAGAAAGAGATGAGGGAGAAAAGAGGAGGAAGAGAGATAAAGATGAGAGAGAAAAGAGGAGGAAGAGAGAAAAGAGGAGGAAGAGATATAGAGATGAGAGAGAAAAGAGGAGAGAGAAAGTTACCTTATCAAGGGGTACCAACCCTTGTCGTCTCTCTCCTCTCTCTCTCTCCAAGATGCACCCATGAACTTAAGCAAGAATTGAAATTTTATTGATCAATCTCAAGAATGAACCAAGGGGGTTCTTTACAATTAGGTTTTTCTTTTTTATATAGAATTGGGCCCAAACATGGGTGTACGCTGAAAAACTACCGAAATTGATGATAATTAAAATTTAATTGAATTCAAAAAAATTCTAAAACTAGGTGAAAAAGGACCGTTTTGCTCCGGCTCAACAATGAGTAAAACTACAAAACACTCCCTGCTGCTGCCCTAGAACTTGCGTGATCTTCCATGGATGATCCAGGGTTGCTCTAGTGCCCGTTTGATTGAAAGATGATTATCTTATTATAGGGCTCGGCATGGCGATCTATTTGAAACCAACTTCGAGCCATGAATTGTGTTTTTCAAGCACGATCATGCGACTTGAAATTTGGATGAATCTTGAAAACTTCGGATCGATAGTGTGCTCATTCCTTGATGTTTTTCCTTGATTTCTTCATCGTAGTACATTGATCATGTCATCACTATCGCATGGCAACAAACGTAGCTCGATTTGGAGCCCAAATGAAGATCTCACAACTTTTGGGTTTTGACCTGAGTCTAGAATCTGGCGGCCAAAATTTTCAGTCACTTTGTCTCCTTCATGTGAAGAATCCAACCGTTCATCTGTACGGGGTTCAGACCAATGGTATCCCTGGACATTACGCACACGATGGAATTGGTCTCACGTTGATCCGATGCGCGAGAGCCATGATTTGGCTGCTGGAACGAGGCGTGTTGCTGCTGATTTTTCTGTAACTTCTTCATGAATCGGTAACTTCTCTCTAGATTTTCTCCTTGTTTGGACATCATCATGGGGCGTACCACATATAGAAATGCTTGTCTTGATGAGACGAACATGCTCACAAAATTTGAATACGATCTAACTTGGTCGAATGAGATATGGGCTCTGAAAGTCACTCCTCGTGACTGTAAAAACAACCACCTTTAATGGTGTTTTGGTGCTAGGTGGCTATACGAGAATAGTGTGCAGCTCCTCCTGTTTCAATCTTTGGCCCATAACTTTGTCCTGGAGTGTCTAATTAAGCCAAAACTTGACCCATAAGGGTTTTCAACAGTGTCGAATCCAATCGCGGTAGTCCCACAGCAATTTGATGCACCAAAAATATAGTTCTCATTACAAGGTCCATTTTAGGGTGCTAGAGTTTAATTTTTCTGAAATTGTTTCGTTGTGTTCACTGCCTTAGATATGTCGGAATGCGATGAAACATGACAGGTGGCCTTCTGGAGTGCTTATGAAGATCTTGACAAGTTCTGCACCAATTCTGAGACTGTCAGCAATTTCACTGTATGTTAAGACTTTATTGACCTGCTTCCTCTTTATTCCGCGTTAGGGACGAAGGTGCTAAAAAATTTCTTCAAACAGCTTGCCCTGCCGAATGTTGTGCTTCGAGCGAAGAGAGAAGGACAACATTCAGAAACTTTCCTTCAACTTTATTACTTTTTTCTACCTAGCCACAGGACCACGTGAACGCCGAGGAGATTCACGTAGTGTTGCAACTAGGATGCTCAGACGTTTGTATGCAATGTATATGTCCATTCTTGGAGGATTTAAGGGGAGAAGAGACTTTTTTGAGGGATCCTATCGAAGTCCTCACCCTCAAGGGACTAATTGTCATTCTGAAGCTGAGGATTTTGTGCGGACCTCGTTAGTCAGAATCAAGCCCGTCTGGCTGTAGAGTGCCATGTTGAAAGGCATTTTTTCCTTTTGATCTGGGTTTCTTTTTGGATAGACAGTAAAAGAGCCTTTGGTTGACGTTTGTCTGCGTTGTGTACCAGATATTCCTTGATGGGCAGGGTACTTTAGTATATCATGGTGACCAGCTTTGGTTGTAACCCCTACCCACTGTTAGCAGTTTTGCGTAACAGGTCTGAGGTCATGGCTGACTTAGCTTTCTTGGGGTGTCTTTGGCTTGTTGGAATGGGTTCCTTGTTTGTTTGTTCTGGATGGTCTGCTGAAGGGCCCTCTTAGCAAATCTTTTATCTTTCGAGTCCTTTATACGAATGGACTCAGGCTGTCAAAATCGTTTCCTTGAAGATCATATTTTTTTATCCTGTGACATTAGGGATTTTTCTTTGAATGTGGGTTGAAGCCGCCTGTTGAGGCGAGTTCTGCATCAACTTGTGTATTGATCCAAGCATCCTTTGTGAATTTTCACTTGGACTTGGGAAGTGGCACCGTAAAGATGGTTTTCACCAACTTCCTTTATTTGAGGCTCTTTTACTCATGACCTTTTTGCCATGTCCACAATGTTTTTTTCATTTTTTGCTCACAATGTCCTTTCATGTTTTCACCATGCCCAGGTTTTTATTTTCTCGGAAGTCCCTTACTCATGGTATTGTGACCATGCTCGTCCGTCATTTTTACTCTTGGCGTTCCCTCATTTAGGAGTACACCATGACTGTTATTCTTTTTTTTTTTTTTTTTGTGAGGTCGTGTTTAGGGTCATGCCTCCAAGACCTGTGCAAAACAGTTTAAAGTCATACAACCAGGACGTCGACTATAGTGTAGGGTCATACAGCTGAACCATGGTGGAGATGAATGGTAGTCTGTGGAGGCCATGGAGTGAGTATGGAAGTGGTTTTAGCTCACTTTTGGGGAGATGGCGTGAGGCTACCTATGAAAGATGGATGATGTATGAATGGAAGATGGAAAGTGGTGACCCATTAGTTGACTTGTGCAATGTAGTTTATCGTCATGCGGCCAGGACGTGTACTACGGTTTAAGGTCATATAGCTTGGACCGGGGCTGTGCAGTTTAAAGTCATGCAACTTAGACTATGCAGTTTAAGGTCGTGCAACTAGACCTCTGCTACAATTTAAGGTCATATAGTTCGAACCATGGTGCTGAGCCTTTTAACGTCATACGGCTAGGATGTGTACTACGGTTTAAGGTCATATCGTTTAGACCATGCAGTTTAAGGTCGTGCTGCTAGACCTTCGCTACAGTTTTATGGTAGTATAGTTTGAACCATGAAATTTAAGGTCATGCACCTAGACCAAGGCTGTGGGTCACCATGTAGGTGAAGCACCATGATAATAGGTCTTGTAGACTGCAATCTGACTCCCTGAGAATAAAATGGTCAAGACCGGCAAGGGGTTCAGATGGGAAGGCCGATTTCATTGGGGATTAGGGGATGTGTTTCTCTTAGAGGTAAAAGATAGTACTCAGTAGAGAAAAAATGTAAAAATGACCAAACTCCTAGATGATAGGATAACTACATCGACTGGGGGTTTCAGTGATAAGAATGACCCTGACTCCTTTGGGGATAAGGTACTACAACATGAGTATGATTCCTACTGGGGATGAGAAGTCATGGCCTGGGTGGAACGACCTGGGTACCACTCCACTGGGGATAATAGATCACGGTCTAGGTCACGGTCTGGGTGCAACGCCACTGGGGATAACAGTAGTAAGACATGCACGAATTTTAGCATGAAGGGTGTGGCAATGAACATGCGTGAAAGTGAATCGTTAAGAACACAGTCGGCAGGGTACTGCCAACACTATTTCTTGAACACTCAATCGGTGCTGAGTATCTGAAAATGTAGTCGACGCTGAGGACAGCCAATGTTACTTCTTGGACACTTAATCGACGCTGGGTAGTTGAAAACACAACTAGCATTGGGTAGAAAACGCAATCGGCATTGGGTCGAGAATTCAACTGGCGCTGAGTCACAACTGGCGCAGAGTCGAGGACACAACTGGCATTGGGCATGGGTTACATGACCCGAGCCTGACTCGACCCATCTTTCTGTTACATGGTATTTCATGGGCGTCGATAAAATTGCGCTCGGGCCTCGGGTCAGAGCCTGACCCGGTGTGGCCCATCGTCGTTTGGCCTTCTTTGACATGGTTGAGATTCTTAATTTGTAAGGGACATTTAAGGGAAGCCTCAACTAAAAAAAGGGGGTAAACTCCATTTTCACTTTTTCATGAAAACCTTCAAGGTAAAATTTTTGCTTCAACAGTGAGGGTGAGGTTTTCGGTGAGAGCTTTGGTAAATACACAGGGGATTCCGACAAGATTAACAGAGGCTTTGTTGACAAGCAGGGGCAGGTTCTGGCTAAGCAAGGAGACGCCAGCGGGAAAGGAGGCAGGACTTGTCAAGATTGTAGGAGTTTGCAGTAGGAAAAAGGGAGTTCACCGCGTGCCGCGATCTCGCTCTCCGGATCTAGAGGATTAGGCGACACCCGTCTCAGGTTTCAGGGCAACCAGGGACTCGAGATTTCTCTCTCGTGGACCTTGTTAAAAAACAAAGGCAGGAGGACCAACCGATGAGAGTGGAATTTAAGGTGGGTTCAAGACTTACTCAGGCTGACTCCCGTGGGCACCCTCTTAGATCACGAAAATGCCCCCCAATCGTAAAAATGGGTCAGGATCGCCTCCCTTGGCTTGTATTCTCCTAGTTGTGCAATCACACACATCTGATAAATGTTACAAAACAGGTGGGTCAAGGGACAACACCTTGCCTTCAGGTTAACGTACACAGGTGTGCATCTTCAAAAGATGAGAATAATGAGGGGATGACAATTGGGGTGAGAGTCATTAGATCGAGTGGTGAGCCGACACAGTGACCTAACTCATAGGTGATTAACTTATTGTGGTAATAAAATGGGCTTGATAGCTCAGACCGACTCAACAAAGTTACTACTAAATGACTATATCAATACCAATTCGCTGGAGACATTGACTTGTCTATCGTGGCAATAAAGCGGGTACAGTAACTATGACCGGCACAACAACATTACAGCAAGATGACATGACTACCATTGAAGGTCAATATCAACCTTTCTTGATCAAACGAGAGAGTAAAAGAAAGAAGAGAGATCAGCAAGAGAAAGAAAAGAAGAGAGAGAGATGAGGAAAGAGAAGAGAAAAGATAAAAGAGAGAAGAAGAAACAGAGTAGGATAGAAAACATGAGAGAAGAAGAAGAGAGAGAAGTGAAGGAGCGGAGGAGGAGGACGCAGACAGTGATGGCATCCATCGACTGTGAAATAAAGAAAGAAGAAGGAGCAACCAGAAGGCTTTAAGCTTGCACCGATTGTGATAGAAAAGAAGAAAGAAACAGAACCCAAACGGCGCTAGGCTTGCGCTGGCTGTGATAAAAGAGCAGAAAGAGAGAGAACCCAGGCGGTACTAGGCTTGCACCAACTGTGATGGAAGAGCTGAAAGAAAGATAACCCCGATGGCACTAGGCTTGCACCGGCTGGGACAGAAGTGAAGAAATAAAGAGAACGCAGGCGGCGCTAGGCCTACGCCGGCTGGGATTAAAGATATAAGAGAGAGAAGAGAGAAGTTTTTTTTGTCAGAGGCCTTGCCCACCATCCAAGATAAGGCTCGGCTCACTACTCCTGTCTCATGAAAAGAAAGGCATCACACAAAATAATAGATACACCGTGCATGAATAGAGAAAGAGAAGCATAAATATTGAGGCATGATAAACCAAAGGAGAACGAGAGAGAAAGAGATAAAGATGAAAAAGGGAGAAAGAAAGAAAGATAAAGATGCGAAAAGAGGAGAGAGAAGATAGAGATGAGGAAATAGGAGAGAGAAAGAGAGATAAAGATGAAAATAGGAGAGAGAGAAAGATAGAGATGAGAAAAGAGGAGAGAGAAAAGAGGGGAGGAGAGAGAAAATAAGATAAAGAGGAGAAAAGAGGAGAGAGAAAGATGGGAGCAGAGAGATAATTACCTTATCGAGGGGTACTGACCTTTTCTTCTCTCTCCTCTCTCTCTCTAAGACACACACATGAACTCAAGCAAGAATCCAAGTCTTTATTGAATGTTGAAGAATTGTGTCCATTCTCTTTTTTACAATTTGGCTTTGCATGTTTATATAGAATTGGGTCTAAACATGGATGGATGCCCAAAAACTACCTAATATTGAAGATAATTACAATTTATTGAAATTAAAATAAATTTTAAAATGGGTGCAAAAGGATTGTTTTGCCCCTGCCTAACAATGTGTGGAATTCTGGAATAGTCCCTACTGCTGTTCTAGAACTTGCATGATCTTCCATGACTGATCTGGGGTTGCTCTGATGCCTGTTTGATAAAAAAATGATTATTTTCTTGTAGAGCTTGGCATGGCGATCAATTTCATACTAACTTCGAGCCATGAATCATGTTTTTAAGCCATGATCATGAGACTTGAATTTTGAATGAATCTTGAAATCCATGATGTCTTTCTTCTATTTCTTTGTTGAATCACACTGAGCAAGCCGTCACGATCATGTTGCAACAAACGTAGCTCGATTTTACGTCCGGATGAAAATTTCGTTGTCTTGCGTGTTTGGCCGAAATCTTGAAATCTCACGGCCAAAATTTATAGCAGATTTGACGCCTGTGTGTGTGAAATCCAACCATTCCTTGTATGTGAGGTTTGGAATAAAGATAGCCTTAGACTTTACGCACATAATGCAATTGGTTTAGCATTGATCGGGTATGCGATCGTCGTGATTTGGCTGCTGGAGTGAGGCATGCTGCTGCTGAAATTTCTACCACTTTCTTCATGGATCAGCAATTTCTCTCTATGTTTTCTACCTTCAAGGGCATCGTCTGGGGGTGTACCACCTATCGAAATGCTCGTCTCGATGAGACGAATATGCTCATCAAATTTGAGCACGATCTGACTTGAAACGAGTGAGATATATGCTTCGAAAGTCACTATCATTGACTATAAAAACAACCACCTTTAATGGTGTTTTGGTGCATCGTGGCCGCACGGGAATAGTGTATGATCTACTCCTTTTCGGTATTTTACCCATAGCTTTGTCCTAAAGTGCTCGATTAAGCCGAAACTTAACCAGTAAGGGTTTCCAACTGTGTCGGATCCAATGGTGGTAGTCCCACAGCTGTTTGTTGCACCAAAAACATAGTTCTAGTTGTGGGGTCTATTTCAGGGTTCTAGAAGCGGATTTTATCGAAATTATTTATTTGTGTTCACTATTTTAGAAATGTCCAATTAGGATGAAACTTGGTAGGTAACCTTTTGAAGTGGTTATGAAGATCTTGATCTGTTCTAGGGTGATTCTGAGACTATCAAAGTTTCCACTGTATGTTGAGGCTTTATTGACTTGCTTCCTCTTTATTCCGAATCAGGAACCAAGGAGATGAAAAATGTGCTCAAAAAACTTGCCCCACCGAATGTTGTGCTTCGAGAGAAGTGAGATGAACAACATTCGGAAAATTTCCTTCGGCTTCTATTACTTTTTTCTTCCTAGTCACAGGACCACTTGAACGCCGAGGAGATTCACGTAGTGCTGCAATTATGATGCTCAGATATTTTGATGCAATGTATAGGTCCATCCATGGAGCCTTTAGGGGGAGAAGAGACTTTTTTGAGGGACCTTGTCGATGTCCTCACCCTCATGTGGACTGTTTGCGATTCTGAAGTTGTGGATTTTGTATGGCTCTCGTTAGTCAGAATCAGGCGCGTCTGGCAATTGATTGCCATGGTGAACAACATTGTTCCCATTTGGTCAGGGTTTCTTTGTCTTGGATAGACAGCCAAAGAGCCTTTTGTAGGTGATCGCCTGCATTGTGCACCAGTTAATCCTTGGTGAGCAGGGTACCTCAGTTTATTGAGGTGACCAGCCTTGGGTATAACCCCTACCCACTGTTAGCAATATCACGTAACAGGTCGAAAGTCATGGTTTACTTAGTCTTCTTGGGGCATCTTTGGTTTGTCGGAGTGACTTTCTTGTTTGTTTATTCTGGATGGTCTGCTGAAGAGCCTTTTGGTGTCGTGCATCAGTAATTCCATAGTGGGTAGGGTACCTCAGTTTATCGAGGTGACAAGTTTTGGGTATAACCCCTACTTGCTGTTAGCAATCTTACGTAACAGGTCCAAAGTCATGGCTGACTTAGCCTTCTTAGGGCGTCTCCAGCATCCTTGGATTGTGTTTAGTAACCTCCTGGGAATGATGCTCTTCTTCATGAGACTTGTTTTTCCTTCTTGGTGAGTCTTTGTCTTTCGAGTCCTTTTTACAAATAGAATCAGGCTGATAGAATCTTTTCCTTGAAGCTCATATTTTTGGATCTCGGTATTATGACACCAAGGATTTTTCTTTTGAGTGCGGGCTGAAGCTGTTGAGGTGAGCACTGCATCAACTTGTTTATTAGCCCAAGCATCCCTTTTGGATTTTCACTTGGACTTGGGAAGCTGTGCTGTAGAGACGGTTTTCGTCAACTTCTTTATTTTATTTGAGGCTCTTTTACCTATGACCTTTCAGCCATGTCCACCCTTATTTTTCCATTTTTTCTCACGATGTCCTTTCGGAGTTTTGATCACGCTCGATTTTTTATTCACAAAACGCGTTTACTCATGGGTTCGTGACCATGCTTGTCTATCATTTTTACTCATGGTGTTCCCTTATCCAGATATGCACCATGCCTGTTATTTTGTGTGAAGCCATGTTTAGGGTCATGCCTCCGGGACCTATGTGAACCCTTTTAACGTCATGTGGCTAGGAAGTGCACTCTAGTTTAAGGTCAGGCAGCTAGACTGTGGTGGTGATGAATGGTAGTCTATGGAGGCCATAGAGCGAGTATGGTGATGGTTTGACTCACTTTGGGGAGATGGCACATGGCTACTTGTGAAAGATGTATGATGTGTGAAAGGTGTGTGAAAAGTGATGACCCACTAACTTACGACGATTATGGGTGGCGGGATGGTTTGCCGTTTTGTGAGCATGGATGAGACTCACTGGGGAATCGTGGGGTATGATGTATGAAAATGTATGAAAAGTGGTGTGCGCACACGGACAGGTCGTTTAGGGAGGACGTGCATGAAAATGCATGCAAAAGGTGTGTGCCCGTATGAGGGGGCATGTTTAAAGTCCTGACTCCTAGACCTGTGCAAAGAAGTTTAACATCATGCGGCCAGGATGTGCACTATAGTTTAAGGTCATATAGCTTGGACCGTGGTTATGTAGTTTAAAGTCATACAACTAGGACCATGCAGTTTAAGGTTGTGCAACTTAGACATCAGTTACAGTTTAAGGTCATCTAGTTTGGACCGTGGCACTATGCCTTTTATCATCCTGCAACTAGGATGTGCACTATGGTTTAAAGTAATATAGTTTGGACCTATGCAGCTTAGGGTCATGCAACTAGACCTCTGCTACAGTTTATAGTGGTATAGTTTGGACCATGCAATTTAGGGTTGTGCACCTGGACCACGGTGCTAATCCTTTTAATGTCATACGGCTGGGATGGACACTATGGTTTAAGGTCATATAGTTTGGGACTATGGAGTTAGGGTTGTGCAGCTAGAACTTCGCTACAATTTATGGTCGTATAGTTTGGACCATGCAATTTAGGGTCATGCACCTGTACCACGATGCTAGGCCATTTAACATCATACGGCTAGGACGTACACTATGGTTTAAGGCTAAATAGCTGGGACCAATGCAGTTTTGGGTTGTGCAGCTAGAACTCCTATACAGTTTATGGTCGTATAGTTTGGACCATGCAATTTAGGGTCGTGCACCTGAACCAAAGCTATGAAGTTTAAGGTCATGCAGCCAAGACCGTTGTGTGGATTGCCATGTGGGTGACACTGCATGGGGAATAAGTCAGTAGATGTGAATTTGACTCCCTAAGGATAAAGCGGTTAAGATCAGCAAGGGGTTAAGATGGGAAGAATGACTTCATTAGGGATAATGGGAACAAATGTGGGTCCCTTAGAGGTAAAAAATGGTACCCAACCCCTAGGTGTGAGGCAGACCACTGGGGGTTGCAATGGTAAAAATGACCCTAACTCCATTAGGGATAATGAGCTGCAGTATAAGTATGACTCCTATTTGGGATGAGAAGTCATGGCCTGAGTAGAAAGACCTAGGTACCACTCCGCTGGGGATAATAGGTCATGATCAAGGTGCAACTCTACTGGGGGTAATAATAGCAAGATGTGCACGACTTTTAGCATGGAGCGTGTGGTGATGGACTGTTTATAACACAGCCAGCGTTGAAAACGTCCACCACTATTCCTAGGACACTATACCGGCGTTGAACCTTTTGCAAACATAGCTAGGGCTAAGAACATCCACCAATGTTCCTTGGATACTCAACCGGCATTGAGCCTTTTGAAAATGCGGCCGACGCTGAGAACGTTCCCAATGTTCCTTGGACACTCAAACGACACTGAGCCTTTGGAAAACGCTGAGAATGTCCATCACTGTTCCTTGGATAATGAGCCGACACTGAGAACATCGAACCACTGTCTCTTGAACACTCAGTCAGCGCTGGGTTGTTGAGAACATAGCCGGCGCTGGGGTTACTAAAAACACAGCATACGATAGGTAGTTTTGACAACATAGCCGACGTTGGGCGTAGATTATGATTTGGGATCTTACCCGAGCCGGACCCAGTTCTGGTCTCTTGTTGCATAGTATTTTGTGAGCGACGGTAAAAACTTTTGCCTCGATCCTCTAGACAGAACCTGACCCTATCCCGCCCATTGACGTTTGGCCTTCTTGAACATGGCTGGGATTCCCAATTTTCGAGGGGCATTTGAGGGAAGGATCCACTTATATAAGGGGGTAACTCCCATTTTGACTGTTTCACCAAGGGTTAAAAACTTAAGGTAAAAACTTTCAACAGTGGGAAGGAGATTTCCAACAAAAGCTTAGGTGAGCACGTAGAGGGTTCTGACAAGGGCAAGCAGGGAAGACTGTGCCTTGCAAGAGTTCGCGGTGCAAGGTAGTGAAACAACCAGAGAGCTTGCCGGAGTTTTGTCGGAATTGTAAGTGTCGCTAGTGAGAAAAGGGAGTCTAGTAGGAAGCAGGGGAATTTCGGCCTTGGTTTCGAGGGTACGATAGAGGGAAAGAAGGGATGAAAGTTGCGTCAGTGAATTGCCCAGGGACTCTCGCAATCTTTAACGGTTTTTCAAAAAAAGAAGGTGATTTTCCAAGTGACATGGGAAAGAGCTACAGAGGTCTTCCGTTTGTGGAGGAGGGTTCCGGTGAGAAATGGAGGGGTCAAGGGGAGATAAACTATCGTTGGAGGTGGACGGTTGCCCTCGAAAATTATGCAACTGTCAAGGAGGCAAAGAGACTTTAGTCAGAAAACAAGGGGCCTCAAGAATCGAGGAGACGCATGAGAAAACGAAAAGCAACTGAGAGGCGAACAGTCACGGTGGCCAAAGACCTTAAAACACAGCCGACACTGACTCAGGATATGCAGCCGGCATTAGCCTTTAAGATACACGGCCGACAATAGGCATTAAAGACGCAGTCGGCGCTGACCATTTTAGAAGCACAGCCAGCGCTGGTCCTCACGAAAGACGGCCGACATTGAGAGTTAGCAGCACAGTCGGCGCTCTCCTTTAGAAGACACAGTTGGCACTGGTCTCAGATGATGCTTATCACGGCGTTGCTCGCATGCTGTAATGAGTCGCATGTGGGACATGTTGCGCATGATGGTGAGTCATGTGGGGCAATGTTCATGCACGACATTGACTTGGGTAGACAAAGGGTGGTGCAGAGTGGTAAAGCCTGGCTTATGATGCCCGTTGGAAGCCAAGTCCTCTAGCACAACAGTGAAGTCCATATTGTTCTGTAGAAGGACATCCCCTATGAACAGGGTATGCTCTTCATCATGGGCCAGTTCCTTGCCAAAGAAGTCTGCTTTGTATGTTTGACATATTCGTCAGATGAATTGAAACTGACTCGGAAATGTTTGGCTTCTTCTTTTGGCCTGTAACCATCCTCTTTGAAGACACTCGTAAGATGAATTGAAGCTGACTCTTCAAGTGGTTTTTCTTTTTCTCCATAACGAGGGTGTTTCTTTGGTGGGTTTGCTTCTTCTTTGTAAGGAGAGCATTTCTTTGGGCCTGTATCTGTCCTCTTATCCTCAGATGCAAGAACAAATACTATGGGTTTTGGTTTGTAACTATCCTTTTATCCTCAGATACAAGAGCAACACTTTTGGTGTCAATTGTTCTCTTTGGCTCAAATAAAAGATACTTGTAACCTCCCTAATAATAGGCTTTTTTCTTGTAACTTGTAACTGCTTTTTACTGTAATAAAAAAGTTAAACTTTGTTTGGACTGTCTTGCGTGCTTTGCATTGAGTCTCTTTTCATGAATATCCATCACGGATAGTACTTCTTTAAATACAACCCATTGATAGGGGGCATTGCCTCCTCTCCATTAGCAAGTGCTAGTATGTAAGCTCCATTTTGCGATACCTTTTTTACTATAAAGGGACCCTCCCATTTGGGTTTAAACTTCCCCTTACGCCCCGGCCATGCATAATAATAGACCTCTTGAAGGCTAGGACTAGGTCCCCACGGGCAAATGAGTGGACCTTGATTGACTTTTCAAAAGCCCTCTTCATGCTCCCGTGGTTGAGTTCGAGGTTCTAGCTGTTGAGGGCAGAGGCCAGATGGTAGGAACCATGGCTGAGGCTGGATCGATGATCGACGAAGGCCAAAGAGAAGAGGCAGTTCCTGAACTTGCCAATGCTGACATGGCAGTTCAGGAGGGTCAGAAATAAGGGGAGGAGGCATCTATGGAGCCCATTAGGATAGAAATGGAGGCCCCAATAGGTGCGGGAGAAGGTGATGAGGCAGGTATTGAAGAATCCAGGTAGGTCGAGGCTGAGGCTGCCTCCGAGTCTGAGGTGCACGATGCTCTGGTGCTTCGCATCATTTCAAAAGAGTAGGTAGCTCAGATGACTATCACTTCAACAAGCTCGGTTCTTGAAGCCAAAATCTCTTCAGCAGTAGCAATCCCAACAACATCATCTAAGCCTATTTTTAGTGGGGTTTCTAGTATGATTGCAAGCATGCTTCGTGCAGGCCTTCAGGGTTTAAGGGAGCTGCCTTTCGATGAGTTGGGCGAGGCTTTGGCCAAGCTGAGGGAATTTGCTACCATGACTACTATGGTTGAGAGTGCGTAAGAAGTCCTTTCCCATTTTGATGCAACCCTAAATGAGCTGGAGAGTTGGCGGTCGGGAATACTGCATCGTGAAGCAGAGACCAGTAGGCTAGCCTGCTTGGAGGATTCAAGCTTGAATCCTTGCGAGGAGATAGATTTCTTGTACTGAGAAGAAGGCGATTATGATTGGTTGTTAATTGGATCTCAAGAGAGAGGTGCAAGTTTGCTTCAAGAGGATGGTCGGAATAAGAGAAGAGAAGTGAATATTAAGGCAGAGATTCGCTGAAATTGAGAAGGAGATGATTTAGAGGAGGGTCATGGTGGCCTCTTCGATCGCGGACTTATCAGAACTCACACGTACCATTGAGTACAAAACTGTGGTGATGGGAGATGATATTCAAACGGTGGCCGAACTGAAGGAACGTGTGTAAGACACCAAGAATTTTATTGTAGCATGCAGAGCGAAGATCAATAAGATCATTAATCATTTTTGAAAATGTCTTTTCTTTGGCCACCACTTGTAAAAAGTTTGAACCCATGAATAAAATGCTTCTTTTTCTCTTCTGACGGACTTTGCTGAATGATTTCATTCTATTCTTTACTTTGTTGTACCTCATGTACTTTTTCTTTGGGGCTTGAGCGCCTCTCGACATATTTATTGTCCCAAGGGGCTAATATACTAAGCCTTTTTAGTCTCGTGACGAGTTGTTGTAGCTACAATAACTTCGAAATGGGGAGTCATTGCTTTTCCTCCTCTTAATGTTTGATTGGCCAAGTGCTCATAATGCATTTTCCTCTTCATTTGGTGAGCCTGATCACTATAGATAGTCCAATCAAGAGGGCTTTGGCCTCCGTTAGTGGTGCATTCACTTCAAACCCATCATAGCTTTTGGTCTGAGGTACGAACTCCTTGAGATGTTTTGAAGCAATACACATAACCTCCAATTGGCTCTGGAGACTGCAAACTTCGCTTTTTAACTCTGCTAGGGGATCATACTCTTGAAGGGAAGAAGTTTGTTCTTTCTCAAACTGTTCTCCTCCCTCAAAACCAGAGAGGTCCAAGACTTGTGGCTGGTCACTAATCTGTACTGTCCTGTTGTAGGATGAAGAGCATCATTTATGCTTATAGAAACCTGATTTTGAAATATATTTTGTGGCTCTTGGCGCCCCACTTCTCCTTTCAAGAGTGCAATAGGGATATGAAAGACTTTTTGCTGGTATGACGTATAGGTGATCTTTGGAGCCGGGAATTCTATCCCCATGACTTGCTCAATCTCAAGAATTACCTCTGGTTCATCTTCTAGCCAAGGTGGCTCAGAACTGGGGCAGAGGACTAGGACTCCTCTTCAAGTGAAGATTGAGTTTCTTCATGGATGATTATAGTGATGCTAGAATTAATATGAGTTAGTGGGAGAATGCTGCAATGGCTTTCTCCCTCTTTGAACATGTTTACCAATGTTCTCCCCACATCCTCAACATCCTCGTGAGGCGAAGATTGTGTCTTCATTGTAGACTTGTGATCCCCATCATTCAGCTTCTATGGCGAAACCAGATCTGTGAAGTAATACTTAGCATCAGTGAAGTACGTTTCAGCTATACGAAACGATTTTTGTCAACATACACCGTATGTTGTCTCCCATCTCGGCTATACTTGAAGAACTGGTGTAATGTTGATGATACCACTCCCTGGTCATGGAGCCATAACCGATCGAGGAGAATGTTGTAAGAGTTTTCAGTGTCGGTTACATGACACTAAGCGTAATCATTCAACTCACTGATCATAAAACGAAGACGAACTCTGCCAGCTGGCTTCTCTCTTGACTGGTTGAACCCTTGAGAAAAGGTTGATTGTCGACCCTCCATCCAACATAACTTGGTTGATGGGGCATGCATGTAATTCACCTGTCACGAAGAGAGGGAGATTATGAAACTTTTCTCTTAATTGCAAGTTGTCCTCTGAAAAGGTGATTGGCATACATCCTCCTAAAATCACCGGGTCCACCTCAATGGGTTCCACTTTGGTCTCGTACACCTCTTGGTTAGAGAGAGCCTGAACCAAAGCCATCCAGGAATCCTTAGAGAGAATGAGGGCATCGTAGATACTAAGAAGGGTTGGAAGCTTCCTCAGATGCCCTATCACGTCATATTTCACCTTTTCGTGGTCAATGCTTTGTGCTACAAGTCTTGCCACTGGTTTGGGTGGTATGCTGGGTTGAGGAGTAGGTTTGGGTGGAAGAGGTTTATTTGGCCCGCTGGCTGACTTACTGCACAACGAGCTTTGTTTGGGTGATGGAGGTTTGAGGTTTTGGAGGCGATTGATCAATAGGTATCACAGGGAATTGGAGAATAGGTGGACTGCTTAGGGTATTTGGATTGACAATGAGCCCTGGGAGCTGGAGGATAGGAAAATTGGTATTTGGATTAGGGTGGAGTGGTGAACTAGGAAACTTCAAAGTGCCTAACTTCTGCGGTGGAGGTTGCAGCGTCATCCCCGATCTGAGGCTCATTTGCCTCATGGTTGGTGATGCTCCTAAGATTTGCACCATATGAAAACCTCTTGAGAATAAAAGCTCTGCCCCCTTGATTCTTCAGTCTCTGCTCAAAGTCGGGCTCAGGGGGCCACTGGGGTTTATTTGGCTTCAACTTTTTGTGCTTCTTTGAAGAAAGTGGCTTTGCTTTGAGTTTTAAGGTTGTTCCCCTCATTGGACCGATCTGGGCAACTTTCATGTCATCACCAAGGATGGACGTGTGCAGGGGGTCTTTTAAGTCTTTCCCTTGCTTAGACTGTTGGGGAGTGCTTTTAACGGCATCATCCTCATTGGACGTGCTCCGAGGAGAAGATGACTCGGGGACGTCCTCTTGATGTGATGGAGAAGGAAGGAGGATCGTTCCAGGGATGAAGTCCATTAAAGTTGACAAAGGACGAAGGGGCCTGAGAAATTCTTGCTCGACTGGTGGTCGAGCCATCTTGTTTCTCCGGCGAGCAGCCCTTGATGCCCGTCTCCTTTTGGTTTTCTGTGGTGGTGCCTAATTCATCTAGCTAGGCATGTGAATAACCCTAGCTTGGCAAACTGCTTCTCTCCTTAAAGACTTGAGTCTGCTTCACCCATGGCGGACTATCCATGGCTTGGAAGCCGAGGGTTCCGCAGGCTCTAAATCATTATTATACGAGTCTTATGTTGGGAGGCCCTCTTGCACCGATGGAGCAGTAGCTTGGGGATCACTTAATCGAACATCATACGACTCTTGACATTCCTGTGTTTTCTTTGTGATTACATCATGGAAACTGGTACATTCGCATAGGTACTGCCCCCATATCTAGTTGTATGGGCATCAACGGCCCTCAGTTCCCCGAGCAAGGCGTCGGGGCTGTCTTGCCAATTTTTGTGTGATTAACGCTTCCTGAAGCATTATAACGTAGAAGGCGTGAAGGATACCAGGGGCTTCGTCTTCTTCTTGGACGGTTACCGCATGGGAGGCTTCTGCTGCCCCAAATTCCTTCTCTAAGTCCTCAAGCTTGATCTGACTGAATCAAGGCCTAGATAATATCCATTAGCATGAAGCAGTCATCTGTGGGATGATTGATCCTTCGATGGTAAGCACAATAATTTTCCTGAGTATCGAGCTCAGCCTACTCAGAGAAATCATGTTCTGTTCCAGTAATAATCGGAAGAGCATAGGAACCCATTCCTTCTCAAAGGGGTAGACGTTGTTGCTATGCCTGGTCCAATAGTCATCCCGATTAAGATTTACAAGTGGGGGTGCTCAGTTGTATGAATGTTGTTGCTTGCCTACCTGAGGCATTGTCTTTGTTGTACTCATGCCCTTGGAGTGGTCCAAAGTTTGGGAGGGAACCTTCTTTAGATCAGTGACCATGACAGCTGCACTGATCACTTCTTTTTGTTGGTTGCCTCGTGGGTTAATCCAAGAGCTACCATTGTCCCTATTGTTCCCTGAGCTTGCAGATAGTTGTCGTGACCCTCCCTGGTGGCATGATAGGCTTTCTAAGCGGACCAATTTAGAGATCAATTCTGACATGGAAGTTAGATTGGAGGCCTCAACATGTAGAGCAATTTCATGTCATCCGCACACAAGTTTGAACTACTTCCTTCTCAAGCATGGGATTGGGATGGCAATGAGCAAAATTTCTAGATCTTTTTATGAACTACTCCACAGGCTCATCAGGGTCTTGGGTCAGGGTGAGATGCTCAATGGTTTGAACCTCTCTCTCGACCTCATAGAAGCGCAGGTGGAAGCGTTTCTCCATTTCCTCCCAAGTATGCACCGAGTTTGGGGGAAGTCGAGCATACCACTAAAAAGCCAGGTAATCAAGGGTTTCAACAAACTAACGGAGAAGGAGTCTCCCGTCAGCCACTATTTCTCGACATGCTGCATGGAAATGAGCGACTTGCTGGTTCAGGGACATGGATCCGTTGAATAGGGGAAACTTCCCTTTCTTGTAATCTAAGGGAAACGGAACCTGGACAATGTATGAAGGATACGGCGTTTGATAAGGCGTTACACCTTGTATCCCCAATATTTGTCTATTCTTTAAGCTATGGATAACCATAGCATCGATGTTTGCCTGTGAGATAGGGTGAGGTACAGAATTGTCCTTGAGGTAGAGGGAAGGGGCTGCCTTGGAGGTGCTCCATCTGAATGGTGGGAATTGACCTCATGATTAGCTGATTGTCATGTGGTATCTATTCAATCAATCTTCTCCATCATCGCGTGCACCATATCTTTGAATTTGTTCATGAGGTCTTCCTGCGAGTCAGGTTCGTTTATAACCATTACATCGATTATTTCTCTAAGAGGGTCAGCCTTAGTTGCAATTGAGGGCTTACGAACTTGACGGATCGCGCACGACAGATCAGTCAGCAGGGGTTCAGCATGCTCCGACTGGACTTGATTTTTATACACCGATCACTTGAGGACCGGTTCTCGATGATCTTGAGACCGTGGCTGCTGAGTGGCTGAGTCATCTTCTACGACACTAACCACCGTGGAGGGCGCATGTACTTCTTCTTCAGGCTTCGTCATCTGAAGAGGGTAGAAGGGATTCAGGTGAAGAGGGTCATCAGAGCTGGGCCTCGACAACCTTGGTCACTTCCTTGGTCAGAATTTGAAGACCCATATCGCATTTAGCTTTGAGGTTTTGATAGACCTCACGTCAAAACTGTGATTAGGACTATGGCTGATGAGCTCTTCTTGTACAAGAGAGAGTTTTCCCCTTCAGGTGCGGCAAAGGATGGGGGCCTAGGACTGGAGTCATCCTGAGCCAGAGAGGATGAAGGATTCCATCTTCCATCAGGTCTTTGCCCTGAGCTCTCTTATGAGCTCTAGAGACACGACCGAGATGACAAGGCTGGTTCAGGATGATACTCTTGGGGAAAGTCTCCGAGTATCAAGGCTGGAGGTGCTTGCTCGAAGAAGGAGTAGGCAAGAGCCGGCTTGACTAATGAGGACGTCTGAGTCGAGGGTGAGGGGCATTTTATTGCAGCAAAGAGTGTGCGCCTCTGAAAGAAGGATCACAAGTGACCTGGGGGTCAACCAGGGCTCTAGTAAGTGATCTGGCCTTAGGAGGCCAAGAACTGCGAGCAAGTGTCTGTAAGAGAACAGGTGGAGGCCTGCCCCTTACTGGGTGTGCAAGTGTGTGCTGTGTAGGAGGGCGAGAAGGTCGCCTCCTGTGTACTTGGGTTAACAGAATGATGGTGTTGCCCCGAGCAGTGGGATGCATATGAACAACGTGTATAGGACCCAGTCTTGGGAGGTCTGATCCTGGACGCTGACTAGAGGAAACATAGGGGTTGCCCCGAGGTGTGGCTCGAGTGCATGACCCATGTGCCTAATGGTGTGTGTGAGAGGTGGAAGCCCCAGGGTCTCTGCCTCGATGTGTCATGCTTGTTGGGATAGAGACTCGTGGTGGTGCAAGAATGTGGGGGGTAGCCTTGTGGCAACACACAGCAGTAATGGCAAGTGGTTTGTCGTTTACAAAAACGGAGTGGGCAGTCTTCCGGCATACCTCAGCAATACGATCGACAAATGACTTGCCAGAGGCAGGGTGCATGCTGTGTGCAGCAAGAGAAGTGCTGCTGATGCAGGGTGCCTTAATGGAGGTTCCACCAGAGCTAGGAGATGGGGAGTTAAGGACACTCAGGTCTCTGCTCATGCCAATCTAGGTTAAAACTTGAGAGTTAGAAACCAGGGTTGGGAACAAAGTTTGAGGAACTGGTTCCCTAGGGACACTATCAAATGCAGGCATAAGAAAATCCCCGATCCGGATGAATGAGTTACAAAACTCGAAAGCCATAAGTGTAGATGCAGAAAATAAAAAGAGAAACTTAGCCCAACAAGCATGATTCGACTAAGGGGTAGTAATTCCCCAGTGGAGTCACTAAGCTGGTTAGGTGCCTTGATCTTGCCACACGAATCATCGATTTCAGGGGAACCCGGGACTTGAGATCGCTCTCTCGAGAACCTTGTTAAAAACAAGGGAAGGTAGACCAACCGATGAGAGAGAAATTTAAGGTGGGTTCGGGCCTTACTAGGGCTGACTCACGTGGGTGCCCTCTTAGATCACGAAGAAAGCCCCCCAGCCATAAAATAGGTTGAGAATCGCCTCCCTTGGCTTGTATTCTCTTATTTCTATGATCACACAAATATGGAAATTGTTACAAGACAGGTGGGTCAAGGAACTACGCCTTGGATTCAAATGAGCGTACACAGGCATGCACATTCAAAAGATGAGAAGAATGAGGGGATGAAGATTGGGGTGAAAAGAATTTGATCGACCGGTGAGACCAACTAGTGGCCTAACTAGTAGGTAATTGACCTGTTGTGGTAATAAAAAGGGCTCGGTAGCTCAGATCGGCTTAACAGAGTTACTACTAGAGGACTATACCAATACCGACTAGCTATACATAATGACTTGCCTGTCGTGGCAATAAAGCAAGCACGGTAACTATGACCGGCACAACAACATTATAACTAGACGTCATGACTACCATTTAAGGCCAGTCTCAACCCTTCTTGATCAAACAAGAGAGTAGAAGAAAGAAGAGAGATCAGAGAGAGAAAGAAAAGAAGAGGGAGAGACGAGGATAAAGAAGAAGATAAAAGAGAGAAGAAGAAACAGAGTAGGACAGAAAGTTATGAGAGAAGAAGAAGAAAGAAAAGGGAAGGAGAGGAGGAGGAGAATACAGACGGCGAGGATTCCACCGACTGTGAAAAAAAGAAAGAAGAGGGAGAAGCTAGGCAGCTCTAGGCTTGCGTTGTTTGTGACAGAAAACAAGAAAGAAAGAGAAATCAAATGGCGCTAAGCTTACTCCGGCTGTGACCGAAAAGCAGAAAGAGAGAGAACCTAGGTAGCCCTAGGCTTGCGCCAGCTGTGATAGAAGAGCAGAAAGAAAGAGAACCCAGACAGTGCTAGGCTTTCACCGGCTGAGACAGAAGAGAAGAAAGAAAGAGAACCCAGGTGGTGCTAGGCTTGCGCCTGCTGGGATGAAGGAGAAGAAAGAAAGAAAACCCAGGTGGCGCTAGGATTGCACCGACTAGGACAGAAGAGAAGAAAGAAGGAGAACCCAGGTGGTGCTAGGCTTGTGCTTGCTAGAACTAAAGATAGAAGAGAGAGAAGAGAGAGAATTTCTTTTGATAGAGGTGCGGCCTGCCATTCAGGATAAGGCCCGGCTCACTACTGCTGTCTCATGAACATGAAGGCATCACACTAAACGATAGATACGTCATGCATGAATAGAGAAAGAGAAGCAAGAAGATTGAGTCATGATAGACCAAAGGAGGAAGAGAGAGAAAGAGATAAAGATGAAAAAGGAGAGAGAAAGAAATATAACGATGAGAAAAGAGGAGAGAGAAATATAGAGATGAGGAAAGAGGAGAGGGAAAGGGAGATAAAGATGAAAAGAGGAGGGAGAGAGAGATAGAGATGAGAAAAGAGGAAGGTGAGATAGAAACAAGAAAAGTGGAGAGAGAAAGATTGGAGGAGAGAGAAAATTACCTTTTCAAGAGGTACTGACACTTTTATTCTCTCCTCTCTCTCTCCAAGACACACACATGAACTCAAGCAATAATCCAAGTCTTTATTGAATGTTGAAGAATTGTGTCCATTCTCCTTTTTACAATTTGGCTTTGAATGTTTATATAGAATTAGGCCTAAACATGGGTGGATGCCCAAAAAATACCTAAAATTAAGATAATTACAATTTAATTGAATTAATAGAAATTCTAAAAATGGGAGCCCACTGCTGCCCGAGAACTTGTGTGATCTTTCATGACTAATCCGGGGTTGTTCTGATGCCCGTTTGATCGAAAGATGATTGTTTTCTTGTAGACCTAGGCATGGCGATCGATTTGATACCAACTTCGAGCCATGAATATTGTTTTTAAGCCATGATCATGAGACTTGAATTTTGGATGAATCTTGAAAACTTTGGATTGATAGTGCACTCGTTCTTTTTCCTTTTGTTTATTCACTGAATCACACTGAGCATGTCGCCACGATCACGTTGCAACAAACGCAGCTTGATTTTGCGTCTGGATGAAGATTTCATCGTCTTGATTTTTTGGTCGGAATCTTGAAATCCGACGACCAGAATTTATAGCAAATTCAATGCATCCATGTGTGAAATCCAACCGTTCATCATACGCGAGGATCAGACCAGATATATCCTTGGACCGTACGCACATAATGCAATTGGTTTTGCATTGATCGGTATGTGAATGTCATGATTTGGCCATCGGAGTGAGGTGTGCTGCTATTGAATTTTCTGTAACTTTCTTCATGGATCAACAACGTCTTTCTAGTTTTTATCCCTGCTTGGGTTTTGTCATGGCGCGTACCACCTATCAAAATGCTCGTCTTAATGAGACGAACATGCTCACCAAATTTTATCGTGATTTGACTTTGAACGAGTGAGATATAGGCCCCAAACGTCACTGCACGTGACTGTAAAAACAACCACCTTTAATGGTGTTTTGGTACAGGGTGGCCACACAAGAATAGTTGTCACAACCTCGATTCCTAACCCCTGCTGGAGGCCGATAGAGCATGGGATCACGACTGGAGGTCATGAACACCACTCAGGTGGGAGTGACTCAACGCATAAAAACATGGAATCGAGAGCAAACCACAGATGAAAACTATAATAAATCCATGCATCAAACAAGAATCAAACCAAAGGTACGGCCATTTCATTCAATATCAAAAAGTCTTTACAATTCTTAGAGGCCCTACGGGCCCAAAATATATAAAATGAAGTACACGTCATGCTGTTGAAATCACCAAAACATACTGTGAAAGTCTTCGAAAGACAGCTTCTCAAACTTCTTAATTTCGAGTTTCAAGCCCTCAAATTGCCACCCACATTTGGTACAGCTGCCACCACCCTTCACTCTACAGTTATGAGATTAATATGGAATGAGCTAAAAGCCTAGTAAGTAGATTACTACCCTTACATTCCCGACTAACAGTATAGATACATGATAACATGCCCATAGTTCATCAGAAATTGCATTTGTCTTACGAGAGTGTAATCACATATCAAATTATACATGAATGCTATATAACGAGGGTAAGAATCAGTTAACAGAGCATTACTTGTCCTCAAGATGACATTTACCAGTTATCGTGTCTTACAGAATACATAATTCAGATAAGCAGAATAGATTAATTTACTCCCGAAGTAGAAGCCACATCGATTAGGCTAAGCCAATCCTATAACTTGGGACTTCTACCCACATTCAGGGGGGAGGATAATGAAAAGTGAGTGCCCCACTTCGTAATATCCTCACTTACACATACATCCCCAGTGCGCTTTGGGGTTTTCGATCGGCTGAGGCCTTGCAAGACACGACCCTCACTTGTGCCTGAGGCAAGAGGCCGTACACTACCATTAGAGGACCCAATCGTAATGCCCATGACAATTCGGGGGGCACGAGTTATTTACTGTTACATCCCGACTCCACTCCTACCATAGGAGTTGAGGTATAGAATACCTGACTACCAATGGAGTACCCATTGCATAATGGTCACAGAATCAGAATATGCACTACCAATGGAGGACCCATTGCGTAGTGAACGAAAATCATATATAATAGAATTTATGTAACAGAATCAGAATATCCACTACCAATGGAGAACCCATTGTGTAGTGGTAAGAAATTACAGAATATCAGTTTTCATGTAACAAGATCAGAATATTCACTACCAATAGAGGTCCCATTGCGTAACGGCCAAGGCATATAACAAGATCAAAATGACAAAATCACAATTTCTACTATCAACGGAGGACCTACTACGTAGTGGCGATAAATCTTTATTCATATAGCAGAATCAGATAGTATCAGTATCACATTTGTAACAGTATCAAATCCATATTATATTAGTATCAACATTACATGATCACATTATCAGAGTAACAGAATCTTAGTGTCGTTGTCACATTTCTTGTAATTTCAAGCAGAGACATTTAGTCAAAACATGGTCATAACCCCCAATTCCTTTGAAAGTTAAGGATAATTTCAGAACTAATTTTCCAGTAGACACTCCTACCATTCAAATGAGAGTGGTTTAAAGACAAATGGGCCCCGTTTGACCTCATAAAGGTTCCAAGAGGTGAGGGCTAACTAGCAGCACCCTGCTGTGTATAGTGGACAGTACGGTACCCTACTTCATATCACTATAACTTTTAAACCTTGAGGTAACTTGTGACAGTTTCAAAATCAAAGTTTAAATCAACACGAATATATTTCTAACAAGGTAAATTAGAAAGCATTTTGATTTGATTTGGTGGATCAAAAGTTCGTACCAAATAGGGTGATCTTTATGAATTTTATCAATACTGCCCACAGTGACATATCTTCATAGGCTGAAGAATAAATTTCAATCTAAAAATAATTTAAAAATATTTTCTTCAATAAAATTTTATCCCATTCAAAGATCTTTCACATGCTTGTTTTCGGAAAGAAATGGACTTCATTTGATTAGTGAAAACCAGTGACCACATCAGGGTTAGTGAGAAATCGAGGGAAACAGTCAACAGAGAGATACTCTCTAGTTTTGAAATGTAACTTCATTTTCATGAAGAATTTCAAAGTGGCCAAATATAAAAATTTTACTAGACTCCTACATATTTCCAAAGGCATAAATTTGAGGTCAATCGGACCCCATTGGCCTATTCAAAAGCCTATATCAAGAACACATATATATCTAGAATTTCAGAGTGGCATATAACATGTCTTTAGAGCACATTCCATGACCTACATTTCATAGTGAAGTACATGATTACAACCATTCTCTCACAATGTACACACATAACATGCATTTCTTACATAATTTAAGAATCATTCAGCTATTTTCAACATCCATCATTATCATAGAATAAAAGCCCCAAATTCTAGTGAAAAAGGTGTAAAGATTTTCTACATCACATACACTTCTATTGCTCATATCACATGCATAAATTCTCATGCATCCTTATGAGTACAATGCAATGGTGACAGATCTACTTACCTAAATAAAAATTAGGCCTTCTCCAATCCTCTGCTCACAGTTCTCACCCACCCAACGATGGCTTCCCTCCAACAATCACTTCTTCAACGCTCCTGTCTCAGAGAGAGGAGAAAATGAGGGAAGAGTGAGTGTCGTATGTGAGAAGGGAGGCTTAACTACTCTTATGTTTGGGGTGGTGGTCCAAGTGTCATCAAAAGACTTAAAATCTGAACAAGTGGCATTCACAGCAACATGCATCAAACAAGTGGCACTCATAATCCATGCATATCAATAACGTAGCCGGCGCTGGTCTCCTGCACACAACACAGCCGGCACTAGCCTCGTTCTCCTACATAGCCGGTGCTAGCCTCTACACATGGCATAGCCGGTGCTAGTCTTTGTGCACGACACAGCCAGCGCTAATACTTCTTCTCCTACATAGCTAGCTCTAGCCTCTGCACATGGCATGGCTGACACTAGTCTCTAGTCTTTGTACACAACACAGCCAACGCTGGTCACAACTTAGCTGGTGTTGACAACTCTTCTCTTCACAACCGCCACTGCTCACAACTCAACCGACACTGACACTTATTCTCTGCACAGCCGGCGCTACTCACAACTTAGCTGATGTTGATACTTTTTCTCTGCATAGCCAGCGCTGCTCACAACTCACCTGACACTTGCACTTCTTCCCTTCACAGCCGGCACTGCTCACAACTGAACTAGCACTGGCACTTCTTCTCTCTCTATCCCGCCATACATTCGAACTGGCCAGGAAAATTTTGGGTCGTCACATCATCCCCCTTTAAAAAAATATTTTGTCATCAAAATCGTTAATCGAATAAATGGGGGTACAACTCTCGAATTTCATCTTCTTTCTCCCACGTTGAGTCCTCCCGTGATTGATACTGCCATGAAACCTAGACCAGAGGAATCTCTTTGTTGCGTAAAACATGAACCCTTCTTTCTCAAATCTCAATTGGCTGCTCAACATAAGTTAAATCTTCCCCGATTGGGATTAGTTCATATCTCAAGATGTGGGACGGATCGGGTTGATACTTCCTCAATAATGAAACATGAAAAACATCATGAATGTTGACCAATTCGGGCGGTAAGGTCAGCCGGTATGCCGCGACTCTGATTCTTTCTAATATTTCAAAGAATCACTGACTTAGCTTCCCTTTCTTTCCAAACCTTATAATTCCCTTTGTTGGAGACACTTTTAAGAATACCTAATCACCTATTTCAAATTCAAGGCCCCTTCGGTGATTATCGACATAACTCTTTTGTCGACTCTGAGCTGTTTTAAGCCTTTCTTGAATTAGGGTGATCTTCTCTAATGTTACTTGAACAATTTCTAGCCCTACGAGTCTCCTTTTGCCGATTTCATTCCAACACACCGACGATCTGCACTTTGTCCCATATAAAGCTTCGAAAGGTGCCATTTGAATACTGGTCTGGAAACTATTGTTGTATGCAAATTCTACTAAAGGTAGGTGATCGTCCCAATTTCCTTTGAAGTTGGTAACACAGGCCCTTAACATATCTTCTAGGGTCTCAACATTCATCTCTGACTATCCATCAGTCTGGGGGTGAAAAGCACTATTGAAGGTAAGTCTTGTCCCCAAAGTTGAATGTAGACTGCTCCAAAACCTTGAAGTAAATCTAGAGTCTCTGTTGGACACAATACTGACAGGTACTCCATGCAACCTTATTTTTCCTTGACATACAGCAGAGCTAATATATCTAGGGTATAGGTAGTGCAGATTAGTTATAAATGTGCAGTCCTAGTTAATCGGTCCACAATAGCCCAAACACTATCATGCCCTGAGCCTGACCTTGGCAAACTGAACACAAAGTCCATAGCGATGTGTTCCCACTTCCATTCAGGTATAGGTAAGGGTTGTAACAACCCGGCAAGTCTCTGATGTTCAACCTTTACTTTCTGATAGGTCAGACGTTTAGAAACGAATTGTGCCACATCTATCTTCATGTTATTCCACCAGAAGGTCTTCTTTAAAGGGAGTGGTTCCTTTCCTTTTTGTGCTTCCACCAGAAGGTTAGCCTTTACTTTTTGTGCTTCCTGAGTGCATAGTATAATGGGAGTGGTGCGCTTCCTCTAGAGTAGCCCTTTTTATATTCTCATTAGTTAGGACCCATACCCGTCCTCTAAATCTTAAGAAATTATAATTGTTAAAAGGAAAATCCTCTCTTCTTTCCCGTTTTAATTCTTCCAAGATTTTCATAAGCTGGGGATCTATCTTTTGAGGTACCCTGACCTGTTGAAAGAGTTAAGGCTCAACTCTTATACTCACTGTTATTCCTGTCTCAGAACTAGAGGGTAACGTCGGGCGCCACTCCACTACATCTTCTGTCAGTTTCATCTCTCGAGCCATCAGATGTGCTATTGATATCAAGAGTTTCAGACTCAAAGCATTGGCTACAACATTTGTTTTACCTGGTTGGTAATTAATGGTGCAATCATATGTATTTAGTATGTCAATCCATCTCCTTTGCCTCATATTCAACTCCTTCTGAGATAATGTCTCCAAATCTTCAAGGAAAAACAACAGTCGTGAGTTCTAAATCATGAATTTGGTAATTTTGCTTGTGCAGCTTTAATTGCCTAGAGGCATAAGCTATAACTTTCTCTTGCTGCATTAATACACGCTCTAGTCCCTTATGGGAAGCATCAGTGTAGATTACAAATCCTTCATTTCCTTTGGGCAATGTTAGTAATGGGGCTGTAGTTAATATTTTCTTTAATTCTTGGAAACTCTTCTAAAAAACATCTGTCCATATAAAGTTTACTCCGTTATGGGTCAGGCGAGTCAAGGGAAGTGCTATCTTTGAAAAACCTTCTACAAAACGCCTATAATATCCTGTAAGACCCAGAAAGCTGTGAACTTCTTTCACATTTGTCGGTCTCCTCCATTTAAATACGGCTTCAATCTTACAAGGGTCAACTGCGACCCCATCCTTAGAAATAACATGCCCAAGGAAGGTCACAATTGAAAGCCAAAACTCGCTTTTCCCAGCTTAACATAAAACTTTTTCATTTTTTGGGTCTGGAGGACCATCCTCAAATGTTGTTCATGCTCTTCTACATTCCTTGAATAAACCAGAATGTCCTCTATAAAAACCACCACAAAGTCATCCAAAAAGGGCCTAAACGCCCTATTCATCAAATCCATAAAGACGGTTGGAGCATTAGTCAGCTCAAAGGGCATTACTAAGAACTCGTAGTGACCATAACGAGTACTGAATGCAGTCTTAAGTACATCTTCTTCCTTGACTTGCAGCTTATGGTAACCTGACCGAAGGTCGATCTTGGAGAATACTTGGGCCCCTTGAAGTTGATAAAAAAGATCATCAATTCGAGGCAAGGGGTACTTATTTTTGACAATGACCTGGTTCAGCTACCGATAGTCTATGCATATCCTCAAATAAAATAGGCGCACTCCAGGTTGACACACTTGGTAGAATAAAACCCTTCTCCAATAACTCTTGTAATTGATTTTCCAGTTCTTTTAGTTCCGCTGGGGCCTATAAGGGGTTTTAGAGATGGGGGCAGTGTTAGGGACCACATCTATCTCAAATTCTATTTCTCAGACTAGGGGCAGAGAGGTTAACTCTTTGAGAAAGACCTCCGGATACTCTCTTACCACCGGTATCTCCTCTAGCGTAGACCGGTCATCCATATTCTCCACTATGTAAGAGAGATACCCAACACAACTTTTATTCAACAAACGGGAGGCCCTAATAGTCGAAATAAAATGCAAAAGAGGAGCATCCTTAATCCCAATAAAATTCAACTCAGGCTAGTTTAGGCATCTAAGAGTTGCAGTCTTATCACCACAATTTACAGTAGCATGATGTGTGCATAACCAGTCCATGCCCAAAATACCATCAAAGTCTTGTATATCTAACAATATCAAATCTATATGCAACTCACACCCGTCAACTAAAACTCCACAATGTTTATAAATAGTATCAGTTTTTATAGATCCCCCCATAGGTGTGCATACTACCAATATCCAGTTAAGCAAAGAACGTCTAGCATTTATGTGGCATGCAAAGTGGGGTGCAACAAAAGACTGTGTGGATCCAGGATCAACTAGGATTTTTGCTTCAATGCCACAAACTAGAAGCGTACCTCTGATAACTGAAGTCGATGCCATAGCTTCCTGCTCAGTGAGAGCAAACACCCGACCTTGACTCTTTGGTTGGTTCTCAAGTCCCCTTACTGGGCAGTCTCTAATCTGGTGGCCCGACTTTCCACACCCGAAGCATGCCCCAGTCTTCCTTCAACAATCAGCCACTAGGTGATTATCCTTCTTGCAATGTGGACACGTCGGGCGTCGATTGTCTCTTACGTCGCCCGGTAACGTCATCGGAATCTTCTTGCCCCTCAGATTTTCTCTTCCTTGAATGTTCCGCTTTAGTGGTCGATGTTTTCTCCCCAAGTTTTCAAACTAGGCTGGCCTCATCTTCCAGTTTCCTCCACCCCAGAACTCTTTATCTTCCCTTTCTATCTTCATGGCCAGATCCACTAAAGGGGAAAAGGTCTTTAAATTGACTGATAATACTGCCCTCCTTATTTCTGGCCTGAGGCCTCTTTCGAATGTACTAGCCTTCCGCGCCTCAGTATTAATGATGTGTGACTCATACCTTGACAACTCAGCAAACCTTGCTGCATACTGCTCCACAATTAAATTCCTTGTTGTAGCTTGATAAACTCTACATCTTTTCTTTATCTTACTGAACCAGGAAATTTCTTTTCAGTGAAGGCTTCTAGAAAATTCTCCTAGGTCGTTTCTGTCCCTGACATTTCCCAAGATTGTTCTATCGAGCCCCACCAGTGCTCAACATCCCCTTCAAGCACGAAAGTGCTTAACCTTACGTTCTGCTCATCAGTGCAGTTTAAAAGTTTGAATATCTTCTCCACCTGTCTCCTCCATCTCACAGCCGTCTCTACTCGTCCAAGCCCTAAGAAGGTTGGAGGAGCCAACCTCCTAAACTTCTCTATTAAGCTACTATCATTCGAGTCAGGGGGCGGGGGTAGATGGGGCTGACATAGCTTCCTTCATCATTTGTGTCATAGCCCCTAAATTCTTGATGAATTCACCGAGGGACTCGGTGTTTTCCTTACAGGAACTTGAATTATTGGCCCTCGTTCTCGGCATCTCCAACCTAAAACACGAACACTCAGTTAGTAATCTGCCTAAACTATTCTAAAGAAACTTCTGAACTCCCTAGGCCAAGGATCCCATCATGGCTGCATTGATACCATAACTGTCACGACCCCGCTCCCTGACCCATGCCGGAGGGTGACAAAGCATGGGATCGTGACCGGAGGTCACGAACGTCACTCAGGTGGGAGTGGCTCAACGCATAAAAACACAGAATCGAGAGCAAACCATAAAAGAAAACTAGAATAAATCCATACATCAAACAAGAATTAAACCAAAGGTACATCCATTTCTTTCAATATAAAAACGTCTGTACAATTCTTAGAGGCACTACGGGCCCAAAATACACAAAATGAAGTATACATCATGCGGCTGAAATCACCAAAACATACTGTGAAAGTCTTCACAAAATGACTTCTCAAACTTCTTAATTTCGGGATTCATGCCCTCAAATTGCCACCCACCTTTGGTATAGCTGCGACCACCGATCACTCTATAGTTATGAGATTAAGATGGAATGAGCTAAAAGCCTAATAAGTAGATCACTATCCTTGCTATTTTTAGTGCTTTTTTTTAGTAAAACAAGGCATTTACAGGAATCTGGGTCAAAACATGGTTTTTGCAGGGTTCCGGCAGGAATCTGGGTCAAAACATGGTTTCTACAGGGTTCCACGCAAGCGAATTGGTTCCGGTTCATAAGGTAAGCTATGTGAACTATGGATTTGTGTTTACTAGGTTAAGTGTTGTCTTGAGGGTTTCAGGAAACCACAGAATTTGCCAGATTTAAAATGGGGTGTCTACAACGACTGAGGGGATTTCTTCATGATCTAAGAGGACGCCCATGCGAGCTAGCCCGAATAAGTCCCGAGCCCACCTTAAATTCCTCTCTCATCGGTTGGTACACCTTTCCTCGCTCATGAGTGTGGTTAGCGAGAGAGCGATCTCAAAGTCCCGAGTTCCCCCGAAACCCAAGATGCGTGCTACACGATCATCCAAAATAGCAAGATAGTTTGCTTATCATTGAATGGTAAACCAATACACAAAAGAATGCTACACACTTAAAGATCTCATCGAGGCTCTAATCTAAAAGGGTCAGATTAAGCTTAAGAAAGCATTCGGAGCAGCAGAAGCGTCCCACACAGTGACAGTTCAAGAGGAAGATGAGGTTCCCAGCATCCTTCGCACCTTGTTTGCCATGATGCTTCAAGATGGCCTCATCATGCCGAAATCAACAAGACAACCCAAGCACCGGACTCGAGGAGCCGATGGTCTCTGGTGTCTATATCATCAGATATCCGGGCATGGCATAAGAGAATGCTCTGACTTCGACAAGCTATTAACCAAGAAAATGCAGAGAGGCCAAGAAGTTGGTGACATTCCATATAGAGATCCCCAAATCTCTCCTCCACTGGAGTTAAGGTCGTGCTTACCCCTTCAATCCCCTGTTGCTCAGTCGTGTACTAAGCTATCCTATCCTCAGAAGTCGGGTTACCTCCCATGAGCCTATTCCCCATGGAGTTCCTTAGGGACTCATACTTGTCCCCTAATCCCCAGTGAAGTTTGCTTTCCATCTAAAACCGCTGTTATCATTTTACCCCCAGGGAGTCAAATTACTATCCACAGACTTATTCCCCATAAAGCTTCACCTACTGGGCGACGCACGCCATGGTCTTAGTTGCATGACATTAAACTGCACATCCTTGGTCCGTGCTGCATGACCTTCAACTGCATAGCCTTGGTCTAGTCACGACCTTAATATCATAGTTCAAACTATATGACCTTAAACTGTAGCAAAGGTCTAGATCCACAATCATAAACACATAGAAACAATTTTGGTAAAATTGGCCTCTAGCACCCTAAAATGGATCTCATAATTATATTTTTGGCGCATCAAATAACTATGGGACTACCATCATTGGATCTGGCACAATTGAAAACCCCTATGGGTCAAGTTTCGGCGTAATCGGGCACTCCAGGACAAAGTGGTTGTTTTCATAGTCACTGGTAGTGACTTTTGGGGCCCATATCTCACTCGTTCGAAGTCGGATCGCACTCAAATTGTTTGAGCATGTTCGTCTCATCTAGACGAGCGTTTTGATATGTGGTATGCTTGCCCTGTGAAGATGCTCAAGTAGGGAGAAAAACTAGAGAGAAGTTGTTGATCCATGAAGAAAATTATAGAAAAATCAGCAGCAGCATGCCTCCCTCAAGCGGTCAAATCACGACGCTCGTGTACTCCATCATTGTAAAACTAATTGCATTATGTAAGTAAGGTCCGAGGCTATCCCTGGCCTGAACACCGCATACGATGAACGGTTGGATTTCACACACAAAGGCATCGAAGCTGTTATAAATTTCAGCCATCGGATTTTAAGATTCCCAGCATAAACTCAAGACGACTAAATCTTCATCCGGATATGAAATCGAGTTGTGTTTGTTGCCACGCGTTCGTGATTGCATGCTTATTGTGATTCAGTGAAGAAGCTGAACAAAAACTTCAAGAATAGAGCGCACTATCGATCGAATGTTTTCAAGATTCATAAAAAATTCAAGTATCATAATCATGGCTTAAAAACATGATCCATGGCTCGAAGTTGGTATCAAATTCATCGTCATGCTGAGTCCTACAAGAAAACAATCATCTTTGGATCACACAGGCATCAGAGCAACCTCGGATCAGTCATGGAAAATCACACAAGTTCTCGAGCAACAGCAGGGACTGTTTTGGAATTCAACACATTGTTAGGCAGTGGCAAAACAATCATTTTGCACCCATTTTTAGAATTTTTTTTAATTCAATTAAATTGTAATTCTCTTTAATTTTAGGTATTTTTTGGGCATCCACCCATGTTTGGGCCCAATTCTATATAAACATGCAAAGCCTAAGTGTAAAAAAACTTGGGGTTCATTCTTCAATCATTCAATAAAGATTTCAATTCTTGCTTAAAACTATGGGTGCATCCTGGAGAGAGAGAAAGGAGAGTTAAGAAAAGGGTCGGTGCCCCTCCGTAAGGTAACTTTCTCTCTCCTCCTCTTTTCTCTCTCATCTCTATCTCTCTCCTCCTCTTTTCTCTCTTTTCTCTCTCATATCTATCTCTCTTTTTATCCCCTCTTTGCTCCCTCATTTATATCTCTTTCTTTATCTCTCCTCTTCTTGTCTCTCTCGTTTCTCCTTTCCCTTTCCTATTTTTATCTTTATCTCTTTCTCCCTCTTCCTCCTCTGGTTTATCATGTCTCCCTTTCCCTGCTTTTCTTTCTTTCTCCATTCACACATGGCAGACCTATCGTCTGGTGTGATTCCTTCCTGCGCATGAGACATGAACAGTAAGCTAAGCCTTAGCCCGAGTGGTGGGACAGGCCTTTGTCAATATTCTCTCTTCTCTCTTCTATCACAGATGGCACAGGCCTATCACCACCTATCACAGATGGCACAGGCCTATCACCTGTATTTTTTCTCTCTCTCTCCAGTCAAAGACAGCGTAAGCCTATCACCACCTATTTTTTTTTTCTCTCTCTCTCTCTCTTTTATCACAGATGGCGCAAGCCTATCGCCACCTATGTTTTCTCTCTCAATCTTCTCTTTTATCACAGCCAGCGCAATCTTGGCAACGCCTGTGTTTTCCATCCTTGTTCTTTTATCACAGACAGCGGAAGCCTATCGCCACTTGTGTTCTTTCCCTCTTCTCTTTCTTCAGACACAACCGGCGTAAGCTTATTGCCGTCTATGTTCCTTCTTCTCTCTTCTTATTGCCGTCTATGTTCCTTCTTCTCTCTTTTGTCACAGAGACGGAAGCACATCTGTCACTACCACGCCTCCGACCACCGTACCTTATGTGGTGACGAGCGATGTGTGTGGGTTCGTGATCCAATATAATGTTTGTCAATCAGAAAAAAATGGACTCAATGCCTTTCTTTTCGGTAATCAAGCAAACCATGTAAAATAACTAAATCAATAACTCAACAAGCAGATGAACATAGAAAATCCCAACACCGCAAATCCATTATATATAAATTTCTTGTAAAATGTTACATTCAGTTCAGGGCTTCTAGGCCCAATATTACATATATTAGCAAAGAACAAAAACCCAGGGTCAATAGTCCAGACACAAACAAGGTCTAAGCACCTTCTTTGAGAAATCTAGCTTCAACTTCCCACCTCAAAACACGAGCTCCAAGCTCTGAACCTGACGTTGTCAATCTACAATGAGAGGAGAAATGATAGAATGAGTTATACAGTCCAGTAGTAGGTCTAGTGTTATGCATCTATAGTGATTCTATTCGTGTGTTATAACAGTTCAATCCATCGATATAAAATCATAGTTTATCACATATGAATGTTAGATCAAGACCGCGATTATGAACATTTCATTTACATGGAAGATATCACTAAATCAGTGCGATCATGACCACTCAATCAGTGAAATCTTTAACATTCAATCGATACAATCCTAAACATTCCTTATTCAGAAATTCGATCATTACCCACTCAATCCCTAAATCACCTACTCCCACAGTAGAGGCCCTATCCATTAGGCTAAGCCAATCCCATTGCTTAGGACCTCCAGCATCATACAGGAGGGAAGGTAATGACAAGTAGGGTAATCCACTCCGTAATACCCTCAACACACTTAGACAGTCCCCAGTGCACATTGGGGGTTCGATAAGGCCTTACCTTGCAAGGCATTAATCATTTCATTTCATTTCATGAATCCAGGGTGCGACCCTCTATCCTCTCCCTCAACCAGTTCCTATCATTATGCAGATTAGGGGATATGCCGACATCATCTTCCCTATTATCGATGAGTGTCCCATCACGTAGCAAATGATATCATAACAGTATCCACTACCAGTGAGTGTCCCATCACGTAAAGGTCAATATCAATATAAGCAGTGGCTATCCATCACAATATCATAACAGTATCCACTACCGGTGAGTGTTCCACTATGTAATAGTCAATATCAATATAACCAGTGGCCATCCATCACAATATCATAATAATATCCACTACCAGTGAGTCTCCCACCGCGTAATGGTCAATATCCATATAAGCAGTGGTCATCCATTATAATATCATAACAGTATCCACTACTGGTGAGTGTCCCACTGCTTAATGATCAATATCAATATAAGCGGTGGCCATCCATGACAATATCAGAACAATATCCACTACCGGTGAGTGTCCCACTACGTATTGGTCAATATCAATATATGCAGTGGCCATCCATCATAATATCATAACAGTATCTACTACTGGTGAGTGTCCCACCGCGTAATGGTCAATATCAATATAAGCAGTGACCATCCATCACTATATAATAACAGTACCTACTACCAGTGAGTGTCCCACCATGTAATGGTCAATATCAATATAAGCAGTAGCCATCCATCACAATATCATAACAGTATCTACTACCGGTGAGCGTCCCACTACGTAATGGTCAATATCAATTATAAGCAGCGGCCATCCATCACAATAAACCATTCAATTCATTCACATCAGTCAATGTCTCATATAGATGAATCATATTTCATCATATCATCATATAATTTATCGAAAGTTATTTATTTCATAAGCTTTCAAAGGGCATTTACACAAGTATTCCCAATAGCAATCGGCATTCATTTCATCATTATTGTGCTTGTGGCCCCTTTTTTTTCTCACATAGTGCAGTCTTAAGACATCATTCACATATCTTTATGGCATTCACATGAAATTCATCTTATGGAATTCACATGAAATTTATCATATGGCATTCACATTTATCGCATATCAAGATAATTTAGTGTCGCATGGATATAGAATTGGTACAGTGACATGTAACCATAACACTCCCCTCTTAGCGAGGGCCTAGCTCCCTATCTAAGGGGAGTTTCAGAATGCCTCAAACATGAAACATTGAACTTACCCACAGATAATTACATAGACCATAATTTGAAAGAATTTGGGTGTCATTTTATGGGTCAAAAGCTTAGTACAAGGTGAGGATTAATCGCTAGAAATTTTCCCTGCAACAGTGCGCAGTGACATGTTCATGCATTTCGGGGCATAATTCAAAATCCTGGGGGAATTTCAAGAACCTCAAAACATGCAACTTTGAATACATTCACATACCTTTCAAATAGTGGTAATTTAATGGCTTTTGTATACCATTTACTGGGCCAAAAACATGGCCCCAAGAGGGCCATAGCAGCTGGAATTAGAAGCTACTGTGAGCATTGTCATGTCTCAACATCTTAGGTCATATCTTTTAATCCATGCGCAATTTTGTCATGATATAAAAAGTAAACTTGGAGTAGACATACATTTCTTTAATTTGGGACCTATTTGGTCCCATTTGAACGCCATTTGGACATCAAACACTTTGATACAAAAACAATCACAGTTCTATAAATTTTATTTTAAAGTGAACATTCCTTTAAAAAAAACTTAGTATATCATGGCCAAGGTACACTTGTGGAACCTTGTTCATATTAACAAGTTTCATAGTGAGCAATTTCATGAGTCTCCATGAATAACATGCGGTTAAAAAAGTTCTGGCATTTAGAAGTACAAATATGAGATCCCATCCTCATGTCAAACCATTCATACATCACATTTTTCATTCTATCATCCTATCATCTTACCTATTTTCATATTTGATCTTTACAAAAACCAAGGATGCATAGAAGCTAAACCCCATTACCTTAACTCTCACGGTGTCTTCAATCCCCACTCACGGTCTTCACAGGCTTTCCTTGGCTCCACCAGTGGGTTGTCTTCAAGGGGCAGTAGTGAACTTCAAGAGAGAGAGAAAAGTTGAGAAAAAAATAGGAGAGACCAGTGTTGCCCGTGGCTTAAAAAGGAGAGGGTGGTTGGAAAACACTGTGGCTGATGCAATCACATGTGACTCTGACACGTATGGAGCAGCGCTGACAGGTGACAGCTCTACGATTTGACCAAACACGCATGGTGATGCCCCCTTACATAGCCAACGGTGCTTACATATACAGCAGGTGATGTGCACTTACACAGCTAGCGCTGGTCCTCCACACATGGCGTTGCCTCTCACACACATGGCAATGTTCTTCTTTCTTTCATTTACTCAGGCGGTGCTAGATCTTAAGTTCTCAGACGGTGATGGGTCTCTTTATACAGCCAATGCTGTCTTTCTTACCCAGCTGGCGTTGCATATTTCTTACCCAGTCGGCGCTGCGTCTTCCTTACCCAGTCGGCACTACGTCTTCCTTACACAGTCAGCGTTGCGTCTTCCTTACACAGCTGCTGCAGCATTCTCAAACATGTGTGACGATGCTCCAAACGACGCTAGGCCTCTGTCTCACTTTCCCTCTCCTTGCACGTTACTGGATTGGAAGAAAATTGTGGCCCTTACAACATTGCTGCCTGTGTTCTTTCTCTCTCTTCTCTCCTTATGTCATAGCTGGTGAAGGACCATCGCTGCCTGAGTTTCATCTACTTCTTTCTCATGTCACAACCAGTGGAAGCTGACTGCCACCTGTGTTTCCTCCTCATTCTTCTTCCTCACATTCTCTCTCCCCATCTCATTGTCGTTTGTGTTCCTTCTCCCTTCCTTCACTTCTCTCTCTTCTTATCCTCTCATTATTTTCCCTCTTACTCTCTTCTTCTTCTCTTTTCTCCTCTTTTCTTCTTCTTCTTCTTCTTTCTCTCTATCTTCCTGTTTTTCTTCTTTCATTCTCTGACCCTTTCGTTTGACCAAGAGAGATTGAGACTAGCCTTCGATGGTAGTCCTGTCGTTTAGCCGAAATGTCGTTGTGTCAGTCAGAGTTACTGTGCTCGCTTTATCACCATGACATACTAGCCATTGTGTTTAGCTAGTTGGTATTGGTACTGTCGTTTAGTAGTAATTCCGTTGAACCGGTCTGAGTTGCTGAACCCATTTTAATGCCACACCGAGTCAATTACTCACTAGTTTAGTTAATGTGTCGGTCTCACCGTCTGGTCAAATTTTTCTAACCTCAATCTTTCTTCTCTCATTTTGAATGTGCACATCCGTGTACGTTCTCAAGAGGCAAGGTGGGGTCCCTTGACCCACTTGTCTTGTAACATTTTTCATGTGTGTGTGATTACAGAAACAGGAAAATACAGGCCAAGGGAGGAGATTTCGAACCAGTTTTATGATTAGGGGCCTTTCTTCGTGATCTTAGAGGGCACCCACGCGAGCCAGCCCGAGTAAGTCCCGAACCCACCATAAATTCCTCTCTCACCAGTAGGTCTACCTGCCCTTATTTTTAACAAGGCTCTCGAGAGAGCGATCTCAAAGTCTCAGGTTCCCTTGAAACGCGAGACGCATACCACCTAATCATCCAGATCCAGAGGGCGAGATCGAGGCACCTAACTAGCTTGGCAACCCCACTAGGGACTTACTAACCCTTAGTCAGATCGTGCTTGTTTAACTAATTTTCTCCTTTTATTTTCTGTATTTGCATTTGTGGCGTACGTGGTCTGTAACCCATTCATTCGAAGCAGAGATTTTCTTATCCCCGTATCCTCGAGTGCCCCCAGGGAACAAGTTCCTCGAACTTCATTTACAACCTTCCTTTTGAGCAAAGACCTCGGGTCAAGCTCCCTGGTCTTAACCTAGATTGGTGTGAGGAAGAACTTAAAGGTTCCTAACTCCCCGTCTCCTAGCTCTTGTAGAAATTTCGCCAAGGCCCCTTGCATCGACAACACATTTGTTGCCATACACAGCACGCACCTTGTCATCGGCAAGTCACTTGTCTGTCGTATTGCTGAGGTACACTAGAGGGCTGCCCAATCCCTTTCTACAAAAGGCAAACAAGTTGCCATTTCGTTTATGGATCACCGCAAGGCTACCCCGCACATTCTTGCACCACCATGAGTCTCTATCCCTACAGGCTCGACACATCGAGGCAGAGACCCTGGGGCCTCCACCTCTCACACACAACATAAGGCTCGTAGGTTATCCACTTGAGCCACACCTCGGGGCAACCCTTATCTTACTTCGAGTCAGCGTCCAAGATCAGACCTACCAAGGTCAAGTCCTACACACATTTTTAATATGCATCCCACTGCTCAGGGCAACATCATCATTACGCCAACCCGAGTACATGAAAGATGACCCCCTTGTCCTCCTACTCAGCACACACTAGCACACCCTGTAAGGGGCAGGCTCCCACCTGTTTTCTTACAGACACCTGCTTGTAGTTCTCGGCCTCCTAAAGCCAGACCACTTGCTCGAGCCTGGGCTGACCCTCAAGTCACCTGTGATCCTTTTTCAAGGGGCGCACATGTGTCTCCACCACAGACAACCCCTCACCCTCGATGCAGGCATCCTCATGAGCCAACCCTGCTCTTGCCTGCTCCTCCCTCTTCGAGGAAGCACCTCCAACCGTGGTACTCTAAGACCTTCCCCAACAATACCATCCTGAACCAGCCATGTCATCTCAGTCATGTCTCTAGAGCTCATATGAGAGCTCGAGGTAAAGACCAGATGGAAGATCGAGTTTGTCATCATCCCCGGCCCAGGATGACTCCAGTCCCTAGCCCTCATCCTTTACCGCATCTGATGGAGACAACTCTCTCTTGTGCAAGAAGGGCTAATCAGCTGTAGTCTCGATCACAGTTTTTGCTTGAGGTCCATAAAAACCTCAAAGCTAACCATGCTAGAGGTCGGTGAATTCTGACCAAGGAAGTAACCAAGGCGGTCCAGGCAACCTGCTCTAACGACGCTCTTCATTTGAACCCCTTCTACCCCCTTCAGATGATGAAAACCTGAAGAAGAAGTACATGAGCCCTGCACTATGGTTAGTGTTGTAGAAAATGACCCAGCCACTCAGCAATCACGGTCCGAAGACCATCGAGAACCGGTCCTCATGGTATCGGCATATAAGAATCGAGTTCAGTTGGGGCATGCTACCTGCTGACTGATCTACCGTGCGTGACCCGTTTGGTCTGTATGCCCTCAACTACAACTAAGGCTGACCTCCCTGAAGAAAATCAACGTAATGGTTATAAATGAGATAACTCACAGGAAGACAGCATGAACAAGTTCGAAGATATGGTGCGCACAATGATGGAGAAGATAGATCGTATAGACATCGCTCTATAATCAGCTAACCATGAGGTCAATTCCCATCACTAAGATGGTACACCTCCAAGGCAGCCCCTTCCCTCTGCCTCACAGGACAATTCTATCCCTCACCCTGTCTCACAGGCAGACATCGATGCTATGGTAACCCATAGCTTAAAGAACAGACAAATTCTAGGGATACAGGGTGCAACTCCTTATCGAAGGCTGTACCCATCATACATTGACCAGGTGTCATTTCCCTCAGACTATATGAAAGGGATGTTTCCCCTATTCAACGAAACCACATCCCCAAACCAGCTTACCTCCCACTTCCAAGAAGTGTGTCGAGAAACAGCGCCTGATGGGAGACTCCTTCTCCGTCAGTTTGTTGAAAGCCTTGATGACCTAGCTTTTCAGTGCTATGCTCGACTTCCCCCAAAATCAGTGCATACTTGGGAGGAAATGGAGAAACTCTTCCACCAGCACTTCTACTAGGTCAAAAGAGAGGTTCAAACGATCGAGCTTCTCACCCTGACCCAATAACCTGATGAGCCCGTGGAGTAGTTCATATCAAGGTGGAGAAATTTGTGTGTAGAACATGTGACCTGAAATCGCTCTACATGTTGAGGCCTCTAGACTTCCATGTCAGGGCTAGTCTCCAAATCGGTCCGCATAAAAAGCCTATCACGCCACCATGGTGGGTCACGACAACCTTCTGCAAGCTCAAGAATTAACCGGGGCAATAGTAATACTCGGACTAACACCCGGGGAAACCAATAAAAACGAGTGATCAGTGTAGCTGTCGCAGTTATTGATCCAAAGAAGGCTCCCTCCCAAACTTTGGACCTCTCCAAAGGCATGAGCACAATAAAGACAATGCCTCAAGCAGGCAAGCAACAACAGTCATACAACAGAGTACCCCCACCCGCAAATCTTAATCGAGAAGATTATTGGACAAGGCATAGGAATAAAGTCTACCCCTTTGCGAAGGAATGGGTCCCCGCGATATTTCGATTATGTTTGGTACAGAACATGATTGAGCTTTCAGATCAAGTTGGACTCGGATCACAGGCAAATTACTGTGCTTACCATCAAACGGTCAGCCACTCCACAGATGACTGCTTCACGGTGAAAGACACTATTGAGGCTTTGATTCAGAAGGGTCAAATCAAGCTTGAAGAACTAAAAAGGGCATTTGGGGCAGCAGAAGCCTCCCATGCAGTTATGGTCAAAGAGGAAGACAAAGCCCCTGGTCTCCTTCACGCCTTTTTCGTTATAATGTTTCAAGAAGGTCTTATCACACCAAAACTGGCAAGGCAGCCCAAACGCCTTGTCTAGGGAACTGAGGACCGTTGGTTCCCATACCACAAGATATGGGGGCATTACCTATGCGAATGTACCAGTTTCCATGATATTATCACAAAGAAAATACATGAATATCAAGAGTCTTACAATGTTCCAGTAAGTGATCCCCAAGTCACTACTCCACTGGTACGGTAGGACCACCCAACTCAAGACCTGGGTAAAGATGACTCAGATCTTGCTGCACCCTCGATTTCCCAGTCACGGATAGTCAACCACGGGCGAAATAGAGTCAAGTCTTTTAGGCGAGAAGCAATTCACCAAGCTAAGGCTATTCACAAGCATAGTGAGACGAATCAAGCACCACCTTAGAAAACCAGAAGGAGACGTGCACCACGGGCTGCTCGCTGGAGAAATAAGACAGCTCAACTGCCAGTCAAGTAGGAATTTTGCAGACCTCTTCCCCCACTGCTAACTTTATTGGACTTTATCCCTAACACAATCCTCCATTCTCCATCCCATCAAGAGGAAGTCCTTGAGTCATCTTATCCTCAGACCAGGTCCAATGAGGATGACGATGTTAAAAGCACTCCCAAATGGTCTAAGTACGAGAAAGACCTGAAAGAGTCTCTGCACGCGTCCAACCCTAGTGATGACATAAAAAGCTGCTCAGATCGGTTTGATGAGGGGAACGACCCTAAAAGTCCCCCACATTCTGACCCTTCTCCTTCTTCTCCTGCTTCTCATTCTTCTTCCCTAATGTCTCATGCTAATACAACTATGACATGTCCAGACTTCGAGGCTCTCGACAAAGAATTTGAACGAATCAACATAAGCAAGACCCAACAGTGGTGGTTGAAAAAGACCTTGGCCCAGGCAGCTAGATTCTTAATAGTTGCTGATGCCCTGGCATTTAAATCCAAATCAGAGTCATCCCCTTCAAAGAAGAACAAGAGTTCAAAGTCAAAGAAACCCCAGTGGACCCTTGAGTCAGATTTTGAATAAGGACTGAAAGAATCAAAGGGTCAAAGCTTCTACTTTCAGGAAGCTTGCCACATTGCACAAGTCTATGAAGTACCTACCAGCGTGGGGCAAACGCTACAGACACCCATGCAAAGACCATGTGGTTCGTACGAGGATGCTCCTCGCCCCACAATAGAGGAATCTCAACATCCCTGTGACTTTCAAATCGAACCCTCACATCTTGATATGTTGTCCACGTTGGAGGGTGACCCTTCCGTCCCTCGGTTTAACAAAGTTGCCGAAATCATGACCTACCCTGGAACCCTCTTCGAAGCAGAGATGTTAGGATCGTTGGTCTCAGCAGTTGAGATTAACAAGAAGACCTCAAAAGCCGATGATGAGGAGTTGTAAGAGGCCCTGGAAGAATGGGAAGAAGGCGGTCAAGCCATAGTTGACGAGCTTGAGGAGACAAATCTTGGAGACGAAGCTGAGACCTGGCCACTTTCATTTTAGCAAATATGTCTCCAGAAGAGAAAAGATATTTCACTACTTTCTTGTGAGAAAACCGAGATGTCTTTGCCTGGCATTATCATGAGATGCCTTGTTTTGATCCTCAATTTGTCGTTCATCATTTTGGCATCGATCCAACAATCAAACATGTTAAACGGAAATCAAGAAGGTTTAGGCCTGACCTTGAAATGCAGATAGATGTCGAGGTCACTAAACACAAACAAGAAGGCTTCATTCGTGAAATCAAGTACCCAATATGGCTAGTAAATATTGTTCCAGTCAAGAAGAAGAATGGCCAAATCAGGGTTTGCATTGAATTCCGTGACCTGAATACCGCCTGTCCTAAGAATGACTTCCTGTTGCCATTCACTGAGATACTCATCGATTCTACGGCTCACTGTCAAATCTTTTCCTTCTTAGACGAGTAGTTCAGGTATAAGCAGATATGGATGGTGCCCGAAGATGAGGAGCCCATTGCATTTCTAACTCCAAAAGGGGTCTTCTGTTACACAATCATGCCTTTTGAATTGAAAAATGCTCAGAGGGCAATAAAGAAAATCTTCAGAGATATGATACATCAAGAGGTGGAGTGTTACGTAGATGACTTGGTGGTAAAATCCGAAGAGAAAGATGATCACATGAGAGACCCTGAACAGGTATTCGAGTGACTACGCCTTCATTATCTTAAAATGAACCCCCTGAAATGCGCTTTTGGTATGCATTGGGGAAAGTTCTTGGCTTTCTTTGTCAGACACCGAGGGCTTGAAGTTAAGCAAGTCAAGATTAAGGTGATCCAAGAAATGCCATCACCAACCACATTGTGAGAGCTACGCTCTCTTCAAGGGCAACTAGGATACATCCACAACTTCATCTCAAATCTCTCAGGTGGTTGTAAACCCTTTACACACCTGCTAAAGAAGGATACTCCATTCATCTAGGATGAAGCATGTCAGGCAGCCCTTGATGACATCAAGAAATATTTACTCAATCCGCCAGTGCTCTCTACACCAGTATTTGAAAAACATCTAATCCTATATGTGAGGAAAAATAAACAACACTATATTATCTCAGCTGCAGGATGTAAGGGGCCGAGAAGAATTATCCCCTATAAAGAACATGTGCTTGGCTCTGATCTTCATGGTACAAAAACTTCGTCACTACTTGCTTAGTTATGAATTGTGTCAGGGCGTCTTGCTAAATGGGAATTATTGCTGATGGAATTCGACATCATGTATGTCCCACAAATGGCCATCAAGGGAGCTTTGAAGTCGGAACTCAAACCTAGTAGTTCATTAAGCAAATCCAGTGCTATCGAATTAGAGAATTCCCTCTTTCAGTTTCGCTCGTCAGTTTATATAGTTTAGGGAAAGCAAGTGCTGTGATGAGATCTATCTTTCTGCTTGGTCGATCCAAGAGAAATCTCTTCTCAAGGGAAACTCTTTTGGTAACGAGTTACAGGGCTCGCTTCTACTATGCAAGCGGTACCCTTCTTTTCTTCTTTTGGCTCCATCCGTTACACCCCGAGAAAGAGATGAAGAAAGCCTTACGACGCTAGCAAACTGTTGACTTGGAGAATAAGGAGGTGGCCTCGGGTGAGAGTGCGAATCTTGGAGATGGCATCTGTCCTTCACGGGACAACACGTGCAAGGACACGCAGTTGGATGCGAATGTGCTTAAAGAAGGCACATGGAGAGGAGACTTTGATGTGGATGTGGTAGGAGCGTTGCCTATAGCTGGTAAGGAAGGCAACAAATTCTATGACGAGGTGCTGCTTGCAACAAAGGACCAGCATGATGAGGCTGACTTTGTAGCACAATTTCAAGTAACCAACACCGACTGTAGTAATGTAGTTGACTGCGCTTCCAGCACGGCAAACAACATCTTTTTATGCTACTCGCGAAGCGGTCTAGCTATGCTGATTTTCTCGCAGCACACCCCGTACCGGTGGAATCTCCTTTATCAAGTGATCTCCCTGATGAAGAAGTATTATGTGCAGAGCTTGCTCATGCGTGGGAAATGTACTTCAATGGAGCCATCCAATCTGACCGAGGAGGCGCCAGAGTGGTATTCCTGACTACGAAAGGCGGAGTACTGCCACTTTCTTTCTCTCTCACCGAGGTCAGATCTCATAACGAGACATAATATCAGGCCCTTATAATTAGATTGGAGATAGCCTTCGATCTAGACTTGAAGTAGCTCAAGATCTATGGCGACTTTGAGTTGGTTATTAGAAAACTCATGGGAATATATGACGTAAGAAAAGATACTCTCAAGCCTTATAATGGTACCGCAAAATCATATATGGCCAATTTTGAGGATGTATCCTTGAGTCACATCCCCAGGAGACTAAATTCGTAGGCTGATGCACTTGCAAAACTTGGGGCTAATATTTAATTATCCTCATCTGGACCCACGATTGTCTGGGTGGCAGAGTGGTGACACATTGAATTGAGAACTGAGGTAGATGTGGATGATGAGAGAAATCTCTTTCCCAAGTGCCCTCCCTATCCATTTGGAGCACTTCTATAAGCTAAAGAAGTAATCAAGACTGAAAAAAATTGCATGGCGTCAAGGAGCTAAGGTTCAAAACCAAGAACTGGAGTTCTTCGACCCAATATGCGTGGAAATTGACCACGCAGAGGATTTGAGACACCCCCTCACTAAGTTTCTAAGACATGGTAAACTTCCAGCGGACCTTGCTAAGCGCAATTGCGTGCGCCAAATGTCTAGCAAGTATCCCTCCTTGAAGGAGAGGCTCTCTTCAGACTGTCATTTGACGACATTCTTCTTAGCAAGAAGAAAATAAGGTCCTGAAAGAAGTACACTTAGGAATCTGTGGATTACATCAGTCAGATCGCAAGCTCTATGAATGGATACATAGGTTGGGGTATTATTGGCTTCGATGATTGTTGATTCCTTAAACTATGCTAAGAAGTGCCTAGTGCGCCAAATCCATTCAAGCCTTGTTCACTAGCCTTCAGAGCCCTTACACCCTATAGTTGCGTCATGGCCCTTCTCACAATAGGGTATGGACATTGTAGGGCCTATTGACCCTCCTTCGATAATTGGTAATGTTTTTAATCTTGCCACAACAGATTATTTCTCTAAGTAAGCTGAAGTGGTTCCCCTTAAGCAAGTTCCTGGGACAACAGAGGCCAGCTTCATGCGACATCACATTATATACTGGTTTGGGGTATCAGATCGGATTATCTCTAATGATGGCCCTCAATTTCAAAGTCATCATATTAATCACTCGGTTAATCAGTTCGGCTTTGAATGGAAGTACTTGACTATATATAACCCTCGAGCCAACGGATTAGCTGAGGCTTTCAATAAAACCCTGTACAACATTTTATGAAAATCTGTATCAAAGATTAAGAGGAACTGGAACGAAAAGCTTCCTGACGCCTTGTGGGCCTATTGGACTACCACAAAAAATGCTACTGATTCCACTCCTTATTCTCTGGTTTATGGGGTTGAAGCAGTTTTACCTCTCAAAATTCAAATCCCTTCACTGCGTATTGATGTACATCAAGGACCAACCGAAGATGAGAGAGTCAAACTCTGGTATCAAGAATTGGATGCACTCGACGAAAAGAGATTAGAGGCTCAGCAGAACCTCGAACTCAACCAGGGGACGATGAAGAGGGCTTTTCACAAGTCAGTCAAGGTCCGCTGTGGGGATCTAGTTCTGGTCGTCAAGAGCCCAATTGTTATGCATAGTCATCGTAATAAGAAATTTGAACCCAAGTGCGACGGTGCCTTTATAGTCAAGAAAGTCTCTCCAAATGGAGCCTACATATTGACACATCCAGGTAGAAAGGTGGCAATGGCCCCTATCAATGAGTGATATTTAAAGAAATACTACCCATGATGCATACTCAAGAAAAAGAGACTCAATGCACAAAAGTAAAAAAATTAGGAGGATGATAAAGAAAAAGCAGGCCAGAAAGTCCAAGCAAAGCCTAATCCTTGTTATTGCATTAAAAGGAGATACAAGTTACAATTATAAAAAAAAAAAAAGCCCACTATTAGGGATGTTACAAGACTCTTACATCAGAGGATAAGACGACGGTTACAGGCAAAAAAGAAATGCTCTCCTCATGAAGAAGAAGCAAAACCACCAAAGAAACACTCTCCAGCGCTAGGTACCTATTATTGAGGATCAGTGATGGTTGTGTCTACACCGCCTGTGTTTTTAAAAAATATCTAGCACCGACTGCGTATCCTAAGTCAGCGTCGGCTGTTTTCATCACCATGGTCTTTCACCGCCCGGTAAACACTTTGTTTTCCACGTCTCCTTGGTTCTTGAGGCTCCTCGACTTTCAGCGTCAGACATTTCATGTGACAACCCAAACTTTCCCTGGCTAGTTAGAAGGCACGACAGGATAGGGAGGAACAAGTGTCAGCGTCGGCTGAGTTGTGACCACCGTCAACTGTGCTGTCTACAGAGGGTAGTGCCGGCTATGTTGTGTGTAGCGCCAGCTGTGTTGTGTGTGTAGCACCGACGATGTTATGTGTAGCATCGGCTGTGTTGTGTGTGTAGCGTCGGCTGTGTTGTGTGTGTAGCGCAGGCTATGTAGAGGAGTTAGCACTGTGCGTGTTATCACCAGTTGCGTAGTGGAGCTACAGTCATGCGTGTTATCGTCGACTGTGTAGAGGAGCTAGCATCGTGCGTCTTATCGTCGGTTGTGTACAGGAGCTAGCGTCATGCGTGTTATCGTCGGTTGTGTAGAGGAGTTAGGGTCATGCAGCTTATCACCGACTGTGAAAAGAGAGGGGCTAGCGTCAACTGTGTTTTGCCGTGTGTGTGAGCTGCCATGTACATTATGGGTGTCAGGCGCAGCTATATAGGGTGGTCTAGGGGTCTTCCTCATCTTTTATGCACCTTTTTTCCCTTGCTTGTTGGTTAGTGTGTCATGAGTTGCCACTTGTTGACCGTGTGTGCTCGTGCATGCCACTTGTAAACTCTTGCACACCACTTGTCACTTGCTGCCCTTTCCACTTTTATAAATTAAGCCCTCCTCATCTCTCTATGAGATTTTGCTCTTCTCTCACCCTATCCCACGTTCTCTTTCTCTCTCCCTCTCTCTCTTTCTCTCTCTCTCTCTCTCTCTCTCTCTCTCTCTCTCTCTCTCTCTCTCCCCCCCCCACACTTGGAGCCTCTAGCTTTGGGAGCTTGACCTTTGCCGAGGAGCTTGGTGGAGGGTAAACTTGGAGTTTTTGTGAGGTAAGTAGATCATGTTAGTGTAGTATGAAGCATGAATGATGTATGAATACTCTAAATATGAAGCATGAATCTAAGCATGGTTGAAGCATGATTTAAGAATGAATGAAGCTTGAATTTAAGTATGAGATTGTATAGAAATTGTGTAGGAAGAATAGGATAGCATGAATGTAATTTGTGTTCTATTTTTCCGCAAATTAGGCTTTCTTTTTATGAATTTCTAAGCACTGTTGTAATTTCTATTGAGCTTGAAAATTGGTGGTTTGATGCTCTTGTGAGTCTAAGCTAGAAAATTTTCATGTGGTTATCTTGTGTAGTTTAGAAGTTATATTGTGATCTTGGATGTGTGTTATGGCTAGACTGTGAAATTCTAGGAAGAATTGAGGTTATTGTGACTCTCTGTTGACCTATCAAATGATCTCAGAAATATCTCAAATACCGCCATTAGAAATATCTCTGAGTTTACTTTAAGTTTGATCTTTATGTCTACATGAGATTCATGATAGTTTGGAAAATATGCGTCAAGCAGACTGTAATAATTCCAAGAGCATTGCCTCTGTTGCACTGAGACGTTTCCTGACCTATTAGAGTCTAAATGACAGGCAAAACACAGCCATTTGAAATATATATAAGTCTATTGTGACTTTGATGTTATAACAGGGTTCTAATTCTATATAAATGTGTAGTAATGATCCTAATTGTGGAGGCATATCACTGATTAGCAGATTCACTAAATTTCAAAACTGTGACCCCTGTTGCCATGGGTTTTTGCTGACCAAATGGAGTCCTATTGCTCCCAAATCTCTGCCATTTGAAAAATAAGTATGTTGGCTTAAAGTTGCATTTTGGAACCATCTTGATATTTCCTCAAGTTTGAGAGTTATGCTTTTATTCAGAGGGACATGTCACTGTCAGTAAAATGTAGAGAATTCCTGAACTGTGGGCTACGTTGTACTCATGTGTTGACTGATCAAACGGTGGTCAATTGACCCCGAACAACTTTTTCATGAGAGATAAAGTTGCATTTTGGAACCATCTTGATAATCCCTCATGTTTGAGAGTTATGCTTTTATTCAGAGGGACATGTCACTGTTAGTAAAATGTAGAGAATTCCTGAACTGTGGGTTATGTTGTACTCATGTGTTGACTGATCAAACGGTGGTCAATTGACTCCGAACCACTTTTGCATGAGAGATAGCTGTGTTTAATTCTATTGTCATGTTGTGACTAAGTTGAGATTCAGGATGAATCAGGGGCTATGTAGATCATTTTATGGCACCGTGAATGCTATGAATCAAAATATGCTTATGAGATGAGATATCTAGATTATGTGATATATATGAATCGGCACCTACTATGTGAATGATGGTGTTAGCATACTGAGTTAATTGTCATGCTTAGAGCGTATTGCATGGCCAACTGTGACATGGTGATATCTTTAGTGATACGGGAATTTCTCGGCATGCTTTGTGCCTTCCGCATTGCTTGGGACATGTGACTTCTCATGAGGTGCGCATGAGGTCATAAGCTATGTCTGAGATATGTGGCTGATTGATATTAGTGAGGTGCCTGCTTTGAGAGTATTGTAGGGCCTGACTAGGTGACTGATACCTTTAAGGTGCGCCCAAAGTGATATGTGACTGTCCGACATGATTTTGCATATATCGCATCGCTTGAGATATGTGATCGAAATTAGATTTTATGGTTGGCTAGGTGGATAGGGCTAAAGAGTGGATTAGTGTCTGTTGATCTTGTTATGTGATCTTGATTGTGTTAATCTATTGAATTTGATAGATTGTTAGTATGTATGTGTTATCTGATATCTTATATTGTGCCTGCTCTACCATGAAAAGCATCATTCTATATTTGTGTCATAATTGTGATGCACGACTCCTTTCTTATGAGTATGGCATAGAACCTTGAGCATTGTAGTGATATTATGTGTATAGACAAGGAAGCATGACGTTATGCAATCCTTCCTTGCCTCTACTTACCCGAGGCCCGAGGCAAGTTTTATCGTCGCTTATGAAATCCTATGCAATAGAGACCAGGACAGGGTCGGGCTCGGGTCAGGGCTCGAACACTAACCCACAAACAGTGCCGACTATGTTGTCAAAACTACCTATACATCTCGTAATCATGACTCAAAAACATGATTCATGTCCCGTGATCATGACTCAAAAACATGATTCATGGCTCGAAGTTGGTATCAAACCAATTGCCATGTCGAGCCCTACAAGAAAACAATAATCTTTAGGTCAAAAGGGCATCAGAACAACCCCAGGTCAACCACAGAAGATCATGCAAGTTCTCGGGCAGCCACATGGACTGTTCTCAAATTCCATACATTTTTAAGTTGGGGCAAAACAGTCCTTTTGCACCCATTTTGTAGAATTTATTTTGCTTCAATTAAAATTTAATTTTCAACAATTAGGTTTAATTTTGATCAATCCACCCATGTTTGGACACCACTCTATATAAACAGGCACTGCCTCATTGTAAAAACACGCACACCCCCCACCACCTTTTGGTCTTGAGTGGATTCTTTGAAGATTCAATAAAATTTCGATTCCTTGCTTAAGCATGTGAGTACGTCTTAGAGAGAAAGAGAGAGGAGAGAGAAGAAAATAGCCAATACCCTTCTAGGATGCAACTTTCTCTTCTCTCTCTTCTCTCTCTCCTCACTCTTCTCTCTCTCCTCCCTCTTCTCTCTCCCCTCTCTCTTTCTCTATCTTCCCTCTATCTGTTCTCTCCCAGTGTTGCAATAAATGCAGCTCGATTTCTTGCCCGAACGCCTTTGTGCACGAATTCTAACCATTCATCAAGCATGGGGTTCGAACCAGACATAGCTTTGGACCTTACGCACGTAATGCAATCGGTTCACATCAATCGGGTGTGTGAGCGCCGTGATATGGCCTCTCAAGTGGGTCATGCAACTTCTGATTTTCCTGCAACTTTGATCACAAATCGTTATCTTCTCTCTAGCTTTTCTCCTTGCTTTTAGATTGTCACGGGACATGCCACATATCAAAACACTCGTCTTGACGAGACGAAAATGCTCGAAAAATTTGAGTGCGACCCAACTCGGAATGACGAAGATATGGGTATACAAAGTTACTGCTTGTCACTATGCAAACCAATCTCCTTTAATGGAGATTGGTACAGGGAGGCTGTACGGGAATAACGTGTGGCCTACCCCTTTTTAATGTTTCACCCATAACTTTGTTTAGGAACTTCTGTTTTAGCCGAAAGTCGACCCCTAGGGGTTTTCGACCATGTCAGATCCAATGACAGTGGTCCCACTATCATTTGAAACTCCAAAAATATGGTTCCAGTTATAGGGCTTGTTTCAAGGTGTTCGAGACCGATTTTTCCGAAACTGTTTCTTTGTCTGCACTGCCTTAGACATGTCGGATTGTGACAAAACTTGATAGGTGGTCTTTTGAAGCGCTTAGGAATATGTTCACCCATTATGAGGTAATTCTGATGCTATCGAAAATTACAGTGTATGTCAAGGTTTTACTGTCCAGCTGTTCTTTTATTCCGCATCGGGGACCCAAGCTACTAAAAAATGTCTTCAAAAAGCTTGCCCCATCGAATGTTGTGATTTGAGAGATGCGAGTAGGACAACATTTAGAAAATTTCATTTAGCTTTTTTACTTTTTTCTTCCTTGCCACAGGACCACATGAACGTCGAGGAGATATCCACACAATGTTATAACTAGGATGCTCAGACATTTGGATGCATTTGTCACAGATCCATCCATGGAGACTTTGGGGGAGAAGAGACTTGCGCTACTGGTAGGACCCATCATCCATGTCAGGAGCTCTTTTCATGTTCCGATTGCTAGGGGCTTTCAAAAGCTTTTAAACCCAGTTGGTTAGAATACAGGCTTGTCAGGCAGTCAGGTGCTTAAAGGCTTTCTTCCCAATCAGTCAAGGTTTTGTGTCCTCCAGTGGTGGTCCACGTTTGAGGCTATGTTTTGGATAGACAGCTAAAAAGCCCTTAGTGGGCGTGTGTGCTACTACGCTCAAGTTTGCTTTGACAAGCAGGGTACCCCTGTGGGCCCCATCCTGTCGAGTCCAGTTGGGGGCTTTTTGTTGGCATGTCTCGAAGGTCTGGGCCTGCTGCCTAGGAAGGGGTTTGGCGAGGCGTCACCCTGAAGTCTTTACCTAGCTTGACAGTTAGCCTTTGGGAGCATCTTTGGCTTGCCATTGTGATGTTCGTCTTTTTGGTTGACTTCATGAGAATGCGATCCTTTAGCATGGGACCCTGACCTGCTGTCTTGGAAATTCTTCTGACTTTTGGGTCCTTTCATGAATAGAATCAGACTATCAGACTCTTCTTGAAGCTCATATTTTTGGGTCTTGAAATCAGGGCATTCTAACACCAGGGATTTTTCTATTGAATGCTGGTTGAAGCTGCTCATGAGGCGTGTGGTGTATCAACCGGCTTATTGATCCAAGCGCCCTTTGCAGATTATTACTTGGACTTGGGAAGTGGTGCCATAGATACGATTTTCACCAACCTTCTTTTATTTGGGGCTCTTTTACTTGTGACCTTAAAGCCATGTCCACCCTTATTCTTCCATTTTTATTCACGGCGCCCTTTCGGGTTTTCACCGTACCCAGGTTTTTAGTTTCACGGAACTCTCTTACTTATGGTTTTGTGACCATGCTCGCTCATCATTTTTACTCATGTTGTTCCCTTGTCTAGATATAAACGATGCCCGTTATATTTTTTTTTGGTTTTTTTTTTGTGTGTGAAGATGTGTTTAGGGTCATGCCTTCAGGACCAGTGTAAAGCCTTTTAACGTCATGCGACCAGGACATGTACTATAGTTTTAAGGTCATACCGTTGGACAATGATGGAGACGGATGGCAGTTTTTGGAGGCCACGGAGTGAGTATGGTGGTGGTATGACTCACTTTGGGAAGATGGCACGAGGCTGCCTACGAAAGATGGATGATGTTGATATGGAAGGTTGATAGTGGTGACCCACTAGCTAACGACGAGTATGAACCGTTTGAATGATGTAGGGTAATGACGTGAATGGATTCACTTGGGAGGTAATGAAGGTGGTGTGCGCACACGGTGGGGTCGATTAGAGAAGGCATGCATGAAGACGTGTGTGGGGGCATTTTTACGGTCATGTGTTCGGGACCTGGGCAAAGCAGTTTAACCTCGTGCGGCTAGAACGTGCACTATAGTTTAAGGTCACATAGCTTGGACCGTAGCTATGCAGTTTAAAGTCATGTTGCTAGGACCATGCAGTTTAAGGTCATGCAACTGGACCTCCGCTAAAATTTAAGATCGTATAGTTTGGACTATGGCTGTATAGTATAGGGTCATGCAGCTAGGACCGTGGCTATGCAGTTTAGAGTCATGAAGCTAGGACCATGCAGTTTAAGGTCGTGTCGTTTGGACCATGCAGTTTAGGGTCGTGCATCTAGACCGTCGTGTGGGTCGTCATGTAAGTGAAGCTCCATGGGAAATAGGCCTATGGATGGCAATCCAACTCCTTGGGGAGAAAATGGTTAAGGCCATATGGAAGCATAGGGTTTCGATGGAGGTGGTGGCCTGATGAGGGGTGGCAAACGGAAGCATACCTTCACTGGGGATTAGGGGGTGAGTGTGACTCTCTGAGGATGAAGAGCAGTGGCATGCTCATAACTCCACTGGGGATGACAAGCTGGGGGGCTCAGTTGTAACTCCACTAGGGGTAAATGCCAAACACACACGGCGGCAGCCAGGTTTAGATATGCACAGTTCTAGCGTGGGTGGCAATAACACGCATGGTACTAGGATGGGTGGTGGAAGCACATGCGACACTAGCATGGAGTAATAACACACGTGACGCTAGCGCGGGCTGTGGTAACACACGAGTTGCTATCCTGAATTATAATTGCACAAATGGCACTGAATGGTTTTTCACGCTCGGCGTTTGTCACAATCGATGTTAGTCACAATCGGTGTTAGTTAAAGTTCGTGCATCAGGCCTGAGCCCGACCCGGCCTTGATTCTTTTGACATATGATCCTTGGGGTTTCATGGGTAGTGGTAACCTGTGTTCGGGCTTCGGGCCTGAGCCCAACCTTGTCCGGCCCATCGACGTTTGGCCTTCGCGACCTATCTGGCATTTTCAATTTGTTTGGGGCACTTCGAGGAAGAAGACAAGGAGTTTTTCCAATGTTAGTTGGGATTCCGACAGTGGTTATGGGACACTAGAGGAGTAACTGAGCGTGATGTAGAGACCTGCCACAGGCTTCTAATGGTTTTCCGGTGTTGTGGAGGAAGGGGAAAGGTCCGCCAGTGGGTTTTCGTTGAGTGGAGGGGTTTCTCAATGAGAAACCGAGAGGTCACAGGGCAACGAACAGTCGCTGGGGGAGAACATTGACGGTCGCCATCCACACATGCGAGGATGCGTGTCAGACCATGTCGCAGCAGGTAGTTGTCATGCGGTGCACCCAGGATTCGAGGTGACACGTGCGCAATCTATAGCACATGTGAGGGATTTGAACACAGACAACATTGAGCTGTGACCAGAGACGGTGATAGTCGTGATAAACATAACCGACTTTAGCCCTTGAGAAACGTAGTCGACGTTGGGCCTATGCAGCTGACGTTAGTCCTTAAGAACACAGCCGATATTAGGCCTTGACAAACACAGTCGGCGCTAGCCTTGACAAACACTACCAGCATTAGGCTTTGACAAACATAGCCAGCACTAGCCTTTGACAAACACAGCCGACGCTGGGTTTTAATCAACACAAGCAGTGTTAGTAAAGTGTGGTGCTAGTCAGTGCCCTAGTGATTTGCACACGGCAATGAGTCCTTAAGCTAAGTCTGATGGCTGGGTATTCATACAAAATCCTTGACATGAAGAACCTTCCAAGGGGAGGAGAGCTTGGTACCATTGAATTTACTAAGGAGAGCCTAGTCAGGGGTGAGCCCATTTAGTTGACAGAACCAATATGCAAATCAGAGTGAACCCTCAATGTCACTTTCATTACCAACTCGATTTTTTTTGAGGTATGGGAAGGCAACGATGGTAATGTCAATATTGAAGAAGGGGTGGGCCTTCTTCATTGCATGCATAGGAATGTGGCTTCTGGTGAGAATTTGCCCACATTGGGGAAGAGGATGGTGAAGACAAAGGGGTTGATATGGTCTTCTGCTGACCTTCGAGTGCAAGGGAACACCAATATTTGAAGGGGTACTCTTTCTGGACCATCAGGGTGCTGGGGTCACAATGAAGCTTTCTCGAGAGTGCCTCTCTATTAGCAGTCGTGCAGTGTTCAGGCAGCTACTACGACCAATGCTCAAATACCATCAAAGTATTATTAGAGACATGGAGTAATGCAAGCATTACATGGCTCCTCGGTCATGGTGAAGTAGGGATCTCCTTGCTGGATCTTCATTTCATTAGCTAGCTCCCACTTATAGGCATGATGTATGATGAGTTCGCTCCTCAAAACTTAGTAACGTTTTTTGGTGTCCGCCTTGGGGAAGAGGAGCCGCCTGCTGGTCTTCAAAAGATCTTCGAGATTTGTCAGTTGTTTTACTCCAAGTCCAGCAATGGTCGTGTGACCTTTGCTGAATGACTGAAATTCTTCTGCGGGGATTACCCTGAGGATGCTGGTCCAATTGTTTCGAGAAGGAAAGGGAAGGCAGCTGCAAAGGAGACGCCTCAAATTTACTAGTCTCGGGCCAGTGTTGAATGCATCTTCTTGGCCGCCTATTTGGATTAATTCTTGTGCAAGGTTTTTCTCCTTGGGGGGGCCGATACGATCCATCCAAGCACACTCTATGTGGCTTGTGACATGGCAAGGGGCTGCCAGTATGCTCTTACACAACTAGCCCTATGCAGCATCTACCATGGACTGAGAGCCATCTCGAGGGCGAAGGCCTACCACGGCAAGGAAGGGGGAAATGGCCTTGTTGGAGGTGAAGCTTTCCCTTGGGGCTTCAAGATGTCATTCCCCATCCACTCTGTGCATGGGCGGCTACGAGCTATTTCCCGGCCACTTATGTCAGAAATCCTGATGTGGGGGAGAAGATGTGCCCATTCTTGATGAGGATTGCCAACGAGAAGGCTATCTGTCACAGCCCACGGGATGCTCGTAACTTGTTTGGGAACGAGTCCTCCAGTATGCATCAGGTCGCCTTTCCAGTTGGGCGCTTTACTGATCGGGCCTTCATTGACGAGATGGGTAAGGAGCTGGATGGTGCTCCTACTACCATCAAGGAGCTCATGTTCATCTTGAGCATTAGAGGGGGAGTTTTACGTTACAGGACCCACTATAGTGCCAAGCTCAAAGAGTACTTCACCCATCGTTTCCCTCGCGAGCATGGGCTCTATCAAGGTTTCCCCTTCTCTGTATTCTTTGAGAAGCGCCATGTAGAGTGAACACAGGGAAGAAGGAAGAGCTAGGGACTCTTCATGAATCATGACGGCCTAAGCATATTGCAACTGCATGGTCCCCATGTTTAGAAATGACAGAGGTCAGCAAGTATGTGGTACCACACTTTGGCAGTAGGGTTCGAGCGACCGAGGCCTATGCACGCTGGTGGAGGATTACCTGCTGGGGATACTGGGAAGCTGATCACCCTTGAAAAGGAGAGAACTACAACTGGCATCAAGATACCAGGCAGAAGAAGATCATCAGGACTCCTCCACTAGGCGAGGTTTTTACCCTGGACTACCCCTGGAACTGGTAGGCTCTTAGGATATCTCAAGAGATAGCAGTGAACGATCTTCACCGTAGCTTCTTACCTTGGAGAAGAAGATGGGGACACTTTTTGACAACCTCACCTCTATCCGTCAATGGAGGGAGGGTCGAAAGGTCCCTGGTCATGAAGAGGACCCAATTCAAGACTTAAACGCACTGATACGGAGCGGACCACATAGTGCTTTTGCTGCAGGCTCTTCTCAAGAGGGGAATTATGAGGCAGCTGCCGCTTCTTCAACAGGAGGGAAGAAAAGGAAACAATCTGCCCCTACCGTCACTCGCACACTACCTCGAGCTCTCAGGCTCTCTCCAAAACGCAGGAGTGCGAAACTTCCAATCATTTTAGAATCAGCAGACAGCTCTTCACCTTCTGCCTCCTCAAATTCATTCGCTGATCCTTCCGAGTCACCCTCTACCCTTTCTCCGTCATCCTCTTCTGCTCCTTAGCCATGTTCTACCTCTTCAGAGACTGAGCTAGATGACTCTGGTCCCTCTGAGCCCATCATCATTGCTTCTGATAAAGAGGGAACACCTGAGCTTGGCGTGATGCCCGAGGTTCCAAGATTGACTCTTGAGTTGGCTCCAATGGTGATTGATGAGGCTGAAGATGAAGGTCCTGCAGTTGTTGCTCAAAGGGAGGAACCCGAAGTTGTCAGGACCTCTTAACCACATGAGATTGCTGCCCCGACTGAGGCTGAGGGTATTGAAGACCCGAGCATCCATTAGGAGGAGGAGCCTATAGTTGATGAGGCACCCGAGCATCAAGAAGCTATTGCCTCGGGTGACGAAGTTATGGGTGATGCAGGCCATTCTAAGGAGGGTGATCTTGGGGGTTTAGAGGTAGTGGCCCCAGAGAGTGTTGATACAGAAGAGGAAGTAGTAGAGGTTTTGTTTGTCGGTGATGCGAACCAAGTAGAAGAGGTCCCAGGTGAGGCTAAAGGTCAAAGGGAGGAGGTAGCCCCTGAACTTGTCGAAGCTGAAGTGGCAGTTTAGGAAGATGAAGGGCAAAGAGAAGAAGTTGGACCTGAACTTATCCAGGCCATACCGAAGGCGTGAGAGGCAAGGGGAGGAAGTTTCTTTGGAGCATGTTGAGACCAAAATGGTGGCCTCAAGAGGTGAAGGTCAAGGTGAGGAGATTGTTCCCGCACTTATTGAGACTACTCTAGAGAGTGAGGGGTAAGGAGAAGAAGTTGGCCCTGAAGGGGCGGAGCATGCTGTGGTGGCTTCAAGGGTTGAGAGCCAAGGAGAGGCTGACTATGGTCTTAAGAGGGTTGAGCTTGCTGAGGACAGGACTGCAAGTGAAGGGCCAGGCGAGGAGGCTAACACTGAGGGATCTAAACAGCTTGAGACTGGGGCTCCCTCTAAATCTGAGGAACCCGAGGCTTTAAGCTTCATGATAGCTCCACCAGAGCCAATGACTCACATGGCTAACGTCCCTTCAAACCTGGTTCTCGAACCCGAACCTTCTTCTGTCATGGTGGCCCCAGTAGCACAGTCCAGGCCTAGTTTCGACGGGATGCCCGACATAATTATGAACATGCTTCACCTGAGCGTTCAGAGACTAAAAGATCTGCTTCTTACTTAACTTGACAATGGCAGATCGCCTTTCTAGGGTATGCACTTGAACAAGAGGCATCGGCACGACAATTAGGAGATTCACACTTGGACTCTCTGGAAGCCTCTCTCATGTATCATCGTGAGTCAATTGAGGCCCATACACAGAAGAGGGTTGTTGCAGCTTCTCAGAGGTCTGACCTCAATGAAGGGGCGTTCGCCCGCTTCAACAGAATGATAGCTCTGAAGGCAGAAATACAGAGGATGAGGGAGGAGTTTGATGGGCGCTAGAAGGAAACAAAAGCCTTGAAAACAAAAGACGAGGTCTTGGCTTTGGAAATATCAGCCCTTGACTACACCATGGGGGAAGAAACCACCTCTTTAGAACAAGCGGCCCAATTTGTGCTTGATCTGAAAAGATGCATTGAGCATGCTCAAGCTTCTTCTGTTGCATCAAAAGAGAAGATCAATGAGGTCATTTATCATTTTTTAAAGTGTCGTTTGGTCCTTTTCTCCTTTTTCTTTCTTTGTATGATGGCACTTGTAATAATCTTAGAATTTATGAATGAAATAATTATTTTTCTCCTCTATGACTTTATTGTTTTTCTTTATTTCACTGCATCTCATCTTTTGCTCTTGGGTAGGTCACATTTCAGGGCATTTACTATTTCTGCCCTTTTGCTAAGGAAAACCCTAAACCTTGCGTTGTCCTCTGACAAACTGTTGTGGTTTCAATGACCTCAAATGGGGGAGTGGTTGCCTCTTCTCCTCTTAACATCTGGTTGGACAGAGGCTCATAATTCATTTTTCTCATTATTTGATGAGGCTGCTGACTGTAATTAGTCCAATTAGGAGGGGCTTTAGCTTCTATTCGAGGCACATTCACTTCAAGTTCATCATAGCTCTTGGTCTCAAGCACGAACTCCTTTAGATGTTTTGAAGCGATACGCATAACCTCCAATTGGTCCTGTAGACTGCAAACTTCGCTTCTTAACTCTACCAGGGGATCCTGCTCTTGAGGGTGAGAAGGTTGTGCTTTTTCCAACTGCTCCTCCCACAGAATCAGGGAAGCACAGGACTAGTAGCTGACTACCGGCCTGAGCTGATCCTACAGTGGGACGAGAAGCATCCTCTTTGCTTAAGGAAACCGAGTTTTGGAGTGCCATTTGCAGTTGTTGGTGCGCCAATTCTGCTTTTAAGAGTGCAATAGGGACATGCAGGATCTTTTGATGGTCCGACATGTTGGTGACCTTTGGAGCTGGGAGCTCTATCCCCATGACTTCCTCAATATCAGGAGTGACTTCTGGTTCATCTTCTTGCAAAGATGGCTCAGGATTGGAAGCAGAGGGGGAAGCCTCATCTTTAGGCGAAGATAGAGTTTCCTCAGGGATCGTGAATGGCATGTTGGTATGAACGGAAGTCAGAGGGAGGATTTTGCCCTATCTTTCCTCCGCTTTGAACATGTTCACAAGTGTTCGCTCGATGTCCTCAACATCTTCATGAGACGAAGGATCTGTCTTCCTCACATACTTATGACGACCATCATTTGGCTTTTTGGGTGACACCGAATCTATGAAGCAATACTTAACATCAACATAGTGAGCTTCGGCTACAAGGACCGGTCTTTTATCGGCATAGACCATATACTCTCTCCCATCTCGATTATACTTGAAGCATTGATGCAATGTGGACGGAACCACCCCCCTGATCATGAAGCCATGGGCGACCGAGAAGAATGTTGTAGGAGGTGTCGGTGTCGATTACATCAAACTGAGCATAATTGCTTAATTCATCGATCTTGTCACGAAGGTGAACCGTGCCAGCCGGCTTCTCTCCTGATTGGTTGAACCCCTAAACTGTGATATGATTCAGATTAAGGTCATCAGACCCTAATGCCAATCGAGTGAGAATTCTCCTTGGAATAAGGTTGACTGCTGACCCTCCATCTAGCATAATTCGGTTGATGGGGCATGCATGCAATTTACCAGTCACGAAGAGAGGATGATTGTGAAATTTTCCACCTAATTGAAGGTCATCCTCTGAGAAAGTAATTTCCATACATCCACTCAAGATTGCCAGGTCTACTTCAATGGGTTCCACCTCGTCTCGTACATTTCTGGATCAGAAAGAGCTTGAACCAAAGCCATACGGTAGTCCCTTGAGAGCATGAGAACATCATAGATGCTAAGAAGGGCTGAAAGCTTCCTCAAGTGCCCTATCACATCTTATTTCACTTTTTCCTTTTCAACATTTTATGTTCCTGGTCCTTCCACTGGCTTGGGTGGTATAGTAGGTTGAGGGTCAAATTTTGGTGGAGAAGGTTTATTTTGGTTTGTTGGCTGACTTGGTTGCCAGGCGGTAGGCTACATAGCATGCACGAGCAGTACGAACATTTATCATCTCTATCATCTCTTTCTCTTTCTCTCTCTTCTCTTTCTTTCTCTTTCTATCTGTTATCTTTCTCTCTCATTCTCTCTCCTCTTTCCCAGAGGGCGAAGGCGCATCACTGTCTATGATTCACTTCTTTTTTCCTTTCTTCTCTTTCTCTTTTTACCCTTGTAGTCCTGTATGATCATGAACCTCCTCTTCCGCCTTCCCTATGATCCCTCACGACCACAACATTCTCCTCTCCCTCCTCACGATCTGGCATGACCATAATTTTTGTCTTTTCTTACTCCTTTATCCCTTGCACGTCCAGCTTCTCCATGTGCACCCTCAAGTTTACCTCCTTTATCTTTTTTTGATGGTTCCTCATGACCATCCCCCTTTCTATTTTTTTTTGTGTACCTTCACATCATCCCATTTTTGTGCACCCTCGTGTTCATTTTTCTCTCTCATACTTTGTGGTCCTGCATGACCACTATTTCCCAAATCTTCATAACTTAGCACCGTTTGTGCAATTTTCTTCCCATTGCCTCCCATGTTAACCAAAATATATTGCCGCCCGTGAGAAATCTATCCTATTGCCGCCTGTGAAAACTTTATCCTATTGTTGTGTCACCTCAACTCACTTCATTTTCTTCTACGTTTTGTCTATTATCCAACTGACTTCTCTTTCTTTTATATAAAACCCAATGATTCCTTTTTTAATACTATTTTATGTTACCTTCTTCCAAGTATCAAATCCTCCCTCTCTCCCTCTTAACCAAATCATTACCTTTTTTATGTTACCCTCTTCCAAGTGTCAAATCCTCCCTCTCTTCCTCTTAACCAAATCATTACCTTTTTTTATTATTATTATACTTCCTTCAACCCATTTGTTTATTTTATTCCAATAAATCATTCCCTCTATCTCTTAAGCAACTAACTTATTAGTCTTATTTTATTAGAACATTCTCTCTCTCTTAACTAACTAATTTGTGTACCTTATTTGATTCAAATATTCTCTCTCCATCTTTTAACAGTTTTGTCCCTTTTCTTTTTATTTTTACTTTACCTTCCCTCATGTGACCCATTATACCTTAGTTCAATTTATCCAATTACTTCATTTATTTTTACTTTATTTTATTTATCTTATTCATTCATTCTATCTTCGTTAATTTCTATTTATTTTATTTTATTAAATTTATCTCCTTTTATATTATTTCCATCACTCCATTTTATTTTATTCATTTCATTTATTTTATCTGACCTCACTTTATTTTAATTTATTCATTTACCTTATTTTATTTACCCCACTTATTTTATTTTAATTTATCTTTATGTTCTTTATTTTATTTACCTTATTTTTCTTATATCATTCATTTTATTTCATTTTCCTTAAATCTCATTTTCATTTATTTATTTTATTCCACTTTTTTTATCCTACTATCTTTTACTCTTTTTTTATTCAGCTATTTTTTTTTAATTATCTCATCTTATTTTCTTCCATCCCTTTGATTTTATTTTACTTCGTTTTATTTATTTCACTACACTTCATTACATCTTAATCCTAATTGCAATGTTATTTAATCTTTAATTTTATCTGAATTCATCTCTCATTTTTTTTTCATTCTGTAATATGGTCGGGACCTTGTCCCCCTTGTCCGTACTTCTAATGTGTGTGTATGTATGGGTTTGCAGGAAAGGAGAAACAGGTCAAGGGAGGTGATTCCAAACCGATCATAAGCCACGGGGGCATTCCAACGTGATCTAAGAGGGCGCCCATTCGAGCCAGCCAGAGCGTGTCATGTACCCACGAGAGGTAAGTCCCACTTCGCGACCCTAATTCCTCTCTCACTGGTTTGCAATACCTTCTCTTGTTGTTGAGCAAGGTTCCCGAGAGAGCAATCTCAAATCTTGGGTTCTCTCAAAACCCGAGATATGTGCTGCCAGATCACTTAGATCCAGAAGGCGAGATCGAGGCACCTAACCAGCTTGGTGACTCCACTGGAAACACGCTACCCCATCGTTGGATCGTTTTAGTTTGACCTTCCTTTCTTTTTATTTCTGCTCACTATACACACACCTTTTTTGAGGTTGCTTAAGCCCTTCATCCGAGTCGGGGGTTTCGTGATCCTTGCACTCGAGAATCTTCATCGAGAACAGGTTCCGCGAACCTCATTTCCAACCTTTCTCCTAATCATCGACCCTATGTCGCGCTCCCAGGTCATCACCTGGATAGAGGTGAGGATGGACCTCCAAGCCCCTCTCTCCGTACCTCCTTGCGTTGACGAACCTTCTGCCAACGCACCTTTCTTTGGTGGCACACATGCCACCACACACAGCATGGACCTTGCTATCAACAACTCACTTGTTGGTCGCACTGGTCGGGGCAGCCCGAAGGCCGCCCCTCCCTCTTCTGTGACTGACAATTCATTTTTCATTGCTCTCGCGAGGCTACCCTGCATTCTTTTGCACTTCGACCCCTGTAACAAGAGGCTCGACACCAGAAGGAGGTGGCTCTGAAGCCACAGGCTCCCACACACCTACCAAAGCTAGTGAACCATCCGTGCTAGCCACATCTCGAGGCCACCCTCAGGTTACCTCAGGACACTGTGAAGGAGCAGGTCTTCTTGAACCTAGCCCTGCACAACGTTTGCATGCACATTGCACCACTCGAGGCAACCCTCAGGTTACCTCGAGACACTATCAGGGTCTGGGTCCTCTTGGACCTAGCTTTTCACATCTTTCACATGTACACTGCATAACTCTGGGCAACCCACAAGTTATCTTGCGGCACTGTCAGGGTTCGGCTCTTTATTGACCTGGCCATGTACACCGCTTGCATATGCACTGCGCTGCTCGGGGCAGCCTTCGTGCTGCGTTTGCCCGAGCACACGAGGAGAAACCTACTAGTCTCTCTTGTCAGCACGTGTCTGCTCACTCTGTGACGAATGCTCACGTGTTCCTTGATATACACATGCTCGAGGTACCCGGCCTCTTAAGGCCAGACAAGCTACTCGAGCCCGAGTTGACCTCCAGGTCACCTATAGTCCTTCTACAAAGGTGCACACACGCCAATCCCCCTGCCCTCCCTAAGCACACCTCCGCACTGTGAACACATGCATGGATCTTACACTCCACTCAGTCCTAAGGGCAGTCACATGAATTGGTTGGAAGAACAGTTCGCCTTAGTTCGACGACATTTCTACATGGCCATGAGAAAGGGAAATCATGGTCAAGCTTGGAAATGGGACCGGAAGACCAAGACATTGAGGGCCCAGCTTAGGGACAAAGGAAAGAAAGTGATTGAAGATTTCTCTTCCAATGAGGAGAGCCCATTCTCCCCTCTCATACCCCTCAATGTGGATGATGTGGGGAAAGCATCGAATGAGGAGAACACGTAAACAGTTACTCGGTTCATGATGAACCCGGTTATCTAAGAAGATCCAAGCTTGACTCTAGGCGAAGGCGAGCCTCCATATGGTGCAAAGAGCCAGTTTGACCCCAGTGACCCCATCAATCCTGAACCAGTTGAGTCATCACCCGATCAAGCTCCCGAGCCCCTCTCAAGTCGAGGCACTGTGAGCAAAGCCTTCTTTAAGCAGATTGAACTCGAGGCAGCTCATAGACCCAAATCAGTTTCCCCTAGACTTCTGATGAGCTGAAAAGCGCCACTGCGGGGCAATATCGGTAACTCAAGTGAGACGTAAGCTGAACCCACCGAGGGCATTGCCCATGATCCCTTGGTGGTGGAATGTTTGATCTATGAAGGGACTGATCTTCTTCCCATAATGCAAGAGAATGATCCACAAGCACCTCCCAAAGTCAACTTCAACATCCCAGCTCCCCAAGATGAAACTGAAAAGAGAACCGATACTGTTGAGCTGCTTCAAAGGGCTAAAAAGCTCATTGTTGAGATCGATCTCACAAACAAGAATGGGGCTGTGCCATCGTTCACCCTCTCCCGGTCTTCATGGGAATTCGCCCTAGAATCTCAGAGAAGTGATGAACTTCCGTCCCCTCTGGATGGTTCTAATGATGTGGCCTACCTCACTCTCTCTCATCTAGATGTTCTTACCTTTGATGCGCGTTCATCACTCTCATTCAAGGAAAGCTATTCCCTAATACTTGATGGGATGAGTTGCAAGTCCCTTGCTGGCAGCCCCACTGATATGGCTCCTCCATGCCCTGACGGCACCATGATTCCCCGTAAAGCCCGCTACATGCTCCCCCCATGTCATGCGTTCTACATGTGTGCTCTTGACAATGACAATAAGGTCTCATCCCATGAGGGATTCCCATTTCTGTTAGCTGATCATGAGCTCAATTCTGATGGGGCGACATCCCTCATCCTCATCCACCCAATGACTCCTACCTCTGACGAGAGCTTGTCACTCTCATTCGAGGAAAATCAATCCCTAATAGAGGATGAGATGGTCAGCATTCCCTTCGCTGACCACCCCAATGAAATAGCGCCTCCAGCTCCTGAAGACGCCATGATTCTTTTTGAGGCAGACCACATTTGGGCTCCATTCTTGAAAGTGTCGTGGCTCCTTATGAGGACGATAACATATTCTTTCGGTATCTTGAAAAATGCTCCCCTAATGATGATGAAGTGACCTCATCATCTTATGAGAGTTCCACATTCTCATTAAATGATGAGGATGCCCAAGCCTTCGAAAATGAAGTAGGCCTGAGGGAAGGCCCAATGACTCTCGCCAATGATGTTGTTGAAGCAGCGGAAGTCGAATCCAAGATTGTAAACAAAAGAAGGGTTCTCAAGTATGGTAGCTGTTGAACCTATAGTGATCGATGAAGTACGAAAATCCTATGAAGACACGATTGCGCAACTCAAGGCCACATTGAGGTGATTACGAGCTGAGATGAGGTCAAAAGATGAAACAATGGAAACTTTGCGCCAAGAGGTATTGGTGTCTCATAACCCCATGGGGCACGAAGCCCTCTTTACCGTTTCTCAAGCAGCTTGCTTAGTCATCGAAACAACACCATCGAAAGAGGAGCCACTCACACCCACACCACCCTCATTAGAGGTCTCTTCCCACTAACTCAGGTTGGGAATGGAGAACTAGTGAAAGGCATGGTAGCTGAAGCTTTGAAAAAGTACAATATCCTAGTGATGGAAGAGCTGAATCACTATCAAAAGCCTTACCAAGCGTATGTTGACCAAACTCCATTTCCACTAGGCTATCAAAGACTTGATTTCCCCAAGTTTGACGGTACTAGCTCATCATTGCAACACATAACCCATTCATTGCAGCCTGTGGCAATACAGCGAACAATGAGCACCTACTGCTTCGGTAATTTGTGGGAACCCTTACAGGAGCAGCATTCAAATGATACTTTCGGTTACTAGCAGGGTCAATCTCATCATGGGCACAAAAGGAGGAAGAGTTCTTTAAGTGCTTATGGGACATAGAAAGGAAAGTGCAACTCTTTGAGGTGAAACAAAAGCCACACGAACCAGTGATCGAGTACATCGAAAGGTGGCACAATCTGACCATCAATCTGGCCACACCAATAGGTGAGCCATAAGAGATAAAGTACTTCATAGACAGGATGCACCCAAAATTTGCTCGTTATGTCACTTCATCATGGCCCACTACATTCTCCAAGATGGTCAACAAGGCAGTTCAAATTGAACATTTTCTCAAGCACCACAGACGTATATCTAGACCCTTCACATTAGTCAAAGACAATGATCAATTATCAGCTACCATAACAAATAACATGCACTCCTTAAGCCAAGGCCGACAAGTGGATTACTCCTTTGACAAGTGTAAGATCCCCAAGCTGCTTGAGTCTCTCTTATCAGAGGGAATGATCGAGCTACCCGTGCCAAAAAAATCGAGTGAACATGGAAGTGAAAGCAAGCTCAATTACTGTCAATACCATAGGAAACTTGGTCATAGCACTGGGGAGTGCCGTGCCGCCAAGGACATCATCTAGAAATTCATAAACATGGGAAACATGAACTTGGGTCCTGACTCCACGTGTGATACAGTGCCACACAACTGTCTAGATGCACGACCCAAAACTGCATGGTCCAAACTATACGACCTTAAACTATATCGGAGGTCTAGTTGCATGACCTTAAACTGCATTATCCTAACTGTATGACTTTAAAACTTCATAGTCACGGTCTAAGCTATATGACCCTAAATTATTATAGCACACGTTCTAGTAGCACGACGTTAAACTGCACAACATACGGTCTCAAAGGCCAGACCTTAAAAATGACCTTAGGTCTCGACAGATGACCTTAAAACACGCCAAATTGATGATAGCGGTGGCATGACCTTAAACACTCTTTCACAAAAAAAGACAGAAAGAAGAAGAAGACAGACATGACGAAAACCCGCATTGGCGTCATGGGTAAAAATATCAAAAAAATTATGACAGACACGTTCACCTTAAAGCCCACCACGAGCAAAATACGTCAAAAAAAAAAAAAAAAAAAGAAGAGAAAGAGTAAGATATGCATAGTGACAACCCACAAGGGCCCTATGGGCAAGATTGTCAAAGTAAAGGGGGGGCGGTGAAAGCCCTTCGGGGCACTCAGTCTCAAATAACGGGCATGTTGATCCTCCCCTATGGGTCATCAGGAGTAACAATTACAAATGTCTCTGTTGTAAGACGTTAAAAATGTGCGACATATAGTCCATTATGACTATAAACTGCTTCCTGTTTCTACATGTCTCCATGGGGTTACCATATGACGTATCTCCTACACATCCCCTACTACATCCTTCTTCACAAGCCCCCCGGTGAAAGGATGCAACCCCTTCGAGGTGTCCTCCCTAATCAAGGTGTACCTTGGTTGTGATTGTGAGGATTTGAAGCAAAGCATGCAACCATCTCATCAATAAAAAGGCGTACCATGGTTCTAACTGTGAGATTCCAAAGCATGTGATCGCCTCTACGAAAGCTATATTTCAAAAGAGGTGTACCACAGTTCCCACTATGAGGCTTAGAAGAAGAACATGCAACTGCCACATCACCAAAGAGGCGTACCATTATTCTAACTGTGAGATTCCAAAGCATAAGATTGCCTCTACTAATGCTATATCTCAAAGAGGCGTACCACAGTTCCGACTGTGAGGCGTTGAAGCAAAGCATGCAGCCGTCTCATCAATAAAGAGGCGTACCACAGTTCTAATTGTGAGATTCCGAAGCATGCAACCGTCTCATCAATAAAGAGGTGTACCGTAATTCCGACCATGTGACTTAATATCATTTTGCCTGATAAGGCTTTTCACCATCGGTATCCCATTTCCCCAGCTGAAATACACCATTTGTGGCTCTTTAAGCCTACATTGTGCACCTTAACTGCCCATGACTGCACTTCTTGCCATGCGTGCCCTTATGCCCAGTAGGAGTCACACCCGTATTGCAGCCCATTATCCCCAGTGGAGTTACAACCATTTTTACCATTACAATACCATGAGGGTCTGCTTCCCACCTAGTTGGCTTATCCTCAAGGAGTCGAGTTACTTTCAATAAACTTATTCTCTATTGGGTTCTATTTTTTCACCTTGAAGGGAGCCACACTTGTCCCATTATCCCCAAAGAAGTCAGCTTTCCCATCTGAACTCCCTTGTTAGACTTAGCCATTTTATCCCTAGGGAGTCAGATTGTTGTCTACAAAAACGTATTCCCATGCAGCTTCACTTACATGGCGACCCACACTGTGGTCCTAGCTGCATGACCCTAAACTGCAAAGCTTTCGTCCAAACTATACAACCTGCATGGTCCAAACTATTTGACCTTAAACTATAACGGAGGTCTAACTACACGACCCTAAACTGCAGAGTCCAAACTATATGACGCTAAACTATAGTGTACGTCCTAGCCGCATGACGATAAAAGGCTCAGTGCCATGGTCCAAACTATATGAGCTTAAACTATAGCAGAGGTCTAGTCGCACGACCTTAAATTGCACGAACCTAATTACATGACTCTAAACTGCATAATCACGGTCCAAGCTATATGATCCTAAACCATAGTGCACGTCCTGGTCGCATGACGTTAAATTGTTTTGCACAGGTCCCGGAGGCATGACCTTAAATACACCCCAATATATGGGCACACACCTTTTACGTGCATTTTCATGCACGTCTTCCCTAACCAACCCGTTCGTGTGTGCGCACCACCTTCATAACCTCCCCAGTGAGTCCATCCATTTCATCATCATTCATCATTTCCCAGTGAGTCTAAACCGTGCCCACAAAAACAGCCACCATGCCGCGACCCATACTCATCGTTAACTAGTGGGTCATCATCCTTTCACCCACCTTTCTACGTCATCCATCTTTCACAGGTAGCCTCGTGCTATCTTCCTAAAGTGAGCAAAAACCACCACCATACTCAGTCCATAGCCTCCACAGATTGCCATTCATCACCATCATGGTCCAACTGTATAACCTTATATAATAGTGCACGTCCTGACTACATGACGTTAAAAGGCTTTGCACAGTTCCCAAAGGCATGACCTTAATAATGCCTTCATTAATATATATATATATATATATATATATATATATATATATATATATATATATATATATGTATATATAAGTATATATGTATGTGCTCAAAACATATACATATATACATACAAATGTATATGTATATATACATATGTATATACATATATATACATATATACATACATATATGTATATGTATATATACATTGTATAATATATATATATATATATATATATATATATATATATATATATATATATATATATATATATAACGGGCATGGTGTATATTTAAACAAGGGAACGCCAAGAATAAAAATGACAGACGAGCATGATCATGAAACTATGAGGAAAAGAGTTCTGTGAAAAAAAAAAACCCAGGCACAGTGAAAACCCAAAAGGGCACTTCGAGTAAAAATGGAAGACAGGGGTGGACATGGCTGAAAGGTCATGGGTAAAGAGCCCCAAATAAAAAAAAGGGCAGTTGGTGAAAACCGTCTCTACGGTACCGCTTCCCAAAGTTTAAGTGAAAATTCGCAAAGGATGCTTAGGCCAATAAACATGTTGATGTAGCACTCGCCTCAAGAGGCTGCCTCAGCCCACTTTCAAAGGAAAAATCCCTGGTGTTACAATACCCCAATCTAAAACTACGAGCTTCAAGGAAAGATTCCGATAGCCTGAGCTCAGTTGCAAAAAGGACTCGAAGGACAGAAGATTCCCCAAGAAAGTAAGATAAGTCTCATGAAGAAGAGCATCATTCCCAGGAGGTTACAAAACGCACTCCCAGATGTGGAGGACGCCTTGAGAAGGCTAAGTCAGCCATGACTATGGACCTGCCATGTAAAAATCTACTAGCAGTGGGTAGGGGTTATACTCAAAGCTTGTCACCTCGATAAAATGAGGTACCCTACTCGCAAAGGAATAACTGGTGCATGATGCAGACGAGTGTCAATAAAAGGCACTTCAACAAACCATACAGAACAAACAAACAAGGAAATCATTCCGACAAACTAAAAGATGCCCCAAGATGGCTAAGTCAGCCATGACTTTGGACCTGCTATGTAACGACCTGCCAATAGTGGGTAGGGGTTGCACTCAAAGCTAGTCACCTCGATAAATTAAGGTACCCAACTCGCCAAGGAATAACTGGAGCACGATGCAGATGAGCGTCGACCAAAGGCTCTTTTGTTGTCTATCCAAGATAAAGAAACCCAAACCAAATGGGAAATATGTACTTCATCATGACACTCAATTACCAAACGGGCCTGATTCTGACTAACGAGGGTCGTACAAAATCCTCATCTTTAGAATCGTAAACAGTCCACACGAGGGTGAGGACTTCGATAAGATCGCTCGAAAAAGTCTCTTCTCCCCTTAAAGTCTCCGTAGACGAACCTGCGAACAATGCATCCCTACGTTTGAGCAGCCAAGTTGCACGATTGCATGAATATCCTTGGTGTTCACGTGGTCCTGTGGCTAGGAAGAAAAAAGTAATAAAGCTGTAGGAAATTTTTTGAATGTTGTCCTTCTTGCTTCTCTCGAAGCACAACATTCGGTGGGGCAAGCTATTTGAAAGCATTGTTCAGTACCTTGGTCCCTGATGCGGAATAAAGAGGAAGTAGGTCAATAAAGCCTACAAAATAATGAAAATTTTGACAATCTCATAATGGCCCTAGAATTGATCAAGATTTTCATTGTCACTCCAAATGTCCACCTGCCATGTTTTGTCGCATTCCGACATGTCTAGGGCAGTGAACAAAAAGAAAAAAATTGAAAAAATTGGTTCCTAACATCCTGAAATGGACCCTGTAATTAGAGCTATATTTTTTGTGCATCAAACAGCTATGGGACTACCGCCATTTGATCCGACACGGTGGAAACCTATAAGTTAAGTTTCGGCTTAATCAGGTACCCTAGGACAACATTATGGGTATAATACCAAGGGGTAGGCTGCACACTATTCCCATGTGGCAACCCGTCACCAAAACACCATTAAAGGTGGTTGTTTTCACAGTCACGGGCAGTGAATTTTGGGGCCCAAAACTTACTCGTTCTGAGTCGGATCATGCTCAAATTTTGTGAGCACGTTCGTCTCGTCAAGACGAGTGTTTCAATATGTGGTACGCGAAAGAAGGTTACATTTCCCTCCTCTAATAAAATCGGGACATCTTTGGTTGGCATTATCATGAGATGCCCAATTTAGACCCTCAAATTGTTGTCCATTGTCTCGATATTGATCCAAACGTCAAACTCATGAAGCAAAAATCAAGAAGGTTTGGACCCGACCTTGAGATGCAGATCGGTGCTGAGGTGAACAAGCTCAGGCAAGCTGAATTCATACGTGAAGTCAAATACCTAATATGGCTGGCAAATGTTGTCCCAATCAAGAAGAAGAATGGCCAAATCAAGGTTTGTATTGACTTCCGCGACTTGAACACCGCCTACCCCAAGGATGACTTCCCCCTACTATTCACAGAGATGCTTGTTGATTCCATGGCTCATTGCCAAATCTTCTCCTTCATGGATGGATATTCTGCTTATAATCAAATCAGAATGGCACCAGAAGATGAGGCAGCCACTGCAATTTTTACCTCAAAAGGTTTCTTTTGCTAACAAAAATGGATGATAAGGGTGGACATGACCGTGAGGTCATGAGTAAAAGAGCCCAAAAATAAAGGAAGTTGGTGAAAACTGTCTCTACGGTGCCGCTTCCCCTGTTCAAGTGAAAACTCGCAAAAGGGCACTTGGACCAACAAAATAGGATGATGCAGTAACATAGCCTCAGTCGACACCCAATTACCAAACAGTCATAATCCTGGCTAATGCGGTATAAAAAAAATCCTCAGCTGCCAGCATCCAATCACACCACAAAATGGCTCATCTTGGAATGAAAGCCTCATAAGAACTTCAACATCAAAATAAAAAAGAGTCCTTGAGGGTGAGGACGATGACCAAAATATCCCTCCAAAATACTAAAGACCATCACAAAGGCAAGAAATTGATAAAGTCAGGGTCTAACCTGCCAGATACTTTAGGGTTATTGCTCACTATGAGATTGCCTCGTTTAAAACCTTCCTTAGCCGACAAGACTAGATCTTAGGGACAAGTCAGAAGCCATCGAATGGACTCGGCAGGATGGGGCCCATAAGATCACCTCACCAAAACTCCCCCTAGCCGACAGGCCTTGATCTTCGGGACAAGTCAGAAGCCCCCAACTAGACCCTGCTGGATGAGACCTACAGTGATACCCTGATCATCAAAAGCAAACCTGGTGTAGCAGCAAACAATGGCGACCAAAGGTTCATAACATTTGGCCTCTAGATAGGCCTGATTTTGACCAATGAGGTCCCTACAAATCCTCAAGCTGTCAAAATCACAAATAGTCCCTCGAGAGTGAGAACTTCCATAGATCCCTCAAAAGTCTTTTCTTACCCTAAAATCTCCACAGTTGTACCCATACATTGCGTCCAAACATCTGAGCATCCTAGTTACAACATTGTGTGGATCTCCTCAGTGTTCATGTAGTCCTGTGGCTAGCCAAGGAAAATTTCTTGAATGATTGTACTTCTTAATTCTCTCAATGGACACATTCGGTGAGGCATGCTGTTGGAAGATATTTTTCATCATCATGGACCCCCAGTCAATAAAGCCTAACAAACGGTGGAAATTTTGACAGTTTTAGAATGGAACCAAAATTGTTCAAGATCTTCATAATGAATCTCAAAAGTCTCTTACCAAGTTTCATTGCATTCTGACATGTTTAAGGCAATGCAGACATAGAAACGATTTCGATAAAATCGGTCTCTCGCATCCTAAAATGGACCCTATAACTAGAACTATATTTTCGGTGTGCCAAACTGCTATGGGACCACTTCCATTGGATCCGACATAGCTGAAAAGCCCCAGGGGTCAAATTTCAACATGAACGGACACTCCAAGAAGAAGTTATAGGCGAAAGAGTGAAATAGGAGGAGCCGCACACTATTCCCGTGCAGCCACCCAGCAACTCTACTCCATTAAAGAGGTAGTCATGAATAATGACTTTCGACACTCATATCTAACTCGTCTGAGGTCGGATAATGTTAAACTTTCGTGAGAATATTCGTCTCGTCAAGATGAGCGTTTCGATATGTGGCATGCCTTGTGATGACGCCCGAGCGCGATGAAAAGCTAGAGAGAAGTTGCTAATCCGTAAAGAAAGTCCTGAAAAATAAGCAGCATCGTGCCTTGCTCGAGAAGCCAAATCACGTTGCTCGCAAGCCCGATCAACGTGAAACCAATTTAATCGCATGCGTAAGGTCTAGGGCTATCACTAGTCCGAACCCCGTACAAAATGAACGGTCAGATTCCGCACACGAAGCCATTGAAATGATGGAAAATTCCATTGTGGAAATTCCAGACTCCGATTAAAAATCCAAAGGTGCAAAATCTTCGTTCGAGAACAGAATCGAGCTACGTTTGTTGCCCAGCGATTGTGACGACATGCTCAGTGTGATCCAATGAAGAAATCACAGAAAAACATCAAGGAACGAGCACACTATCGATCTGAAGTTTCAAAATTCATTCAAATTTCAAGCCACATGATTGTTCCCTAAAAACATGATCCATGGCTCAAAGTTGGTATCAAATCGATCGTCATGTCGATCCCTACAAGAAAATAATCATCTTTCACTCAACCGAGCATCAGAATAACCTCAGATCATCCATGAAAAGTCATGCACGTTATAGAGTAGCACATGGACTGTTTTGGAATTCCACAAATTGTTAGGAAGGGGCAAATCTGTCATTTAGCACCCTATTTTTTAATTTCTTTTAATTTAGATAAATTTTAATTTCCAGCAATTAGATTTAACTTTGATCAATCCACCGATTTTTGGGCACAATTCTATATATACCACATACCATCATTGTATGTAAAGGCTAGAACGCTTCACCCAAGAGAGTTTTTGTTCAATAAAATTTCTCTTTCTTCTCATTGTTGGGTCATGTTTAGAGAGAGAGAAAGGAGAAAGATACTTTTGGATTGGTACCTCTAGGCTCAAGGAAAATCTTCTCTCTTCTTCTTCGTCTTCATTTGAGTCTCCCTCAGAAGTCATGCATGGCAGTGGCAGTGTCGTGCATGCTTCTTTCTTTTCTTTTACCCCTTTCTGTGGTCTCACAGGTCGCACATGGCGATGGCAGCGCCATGCGTGAGCTCCTTTTCCCTTCTGTTTGTTCCTCTCTATCTCTCAGCAAGGCTTGCAGGTGGCGCTGCTCATCACCATCTGTAGACGTGTCCTCGGCGTCTCAATGAAGAGCACAGATGGCGAAAGTTATTACTCCCCTTAGGGGTCTCTCCCCTGTTGTGCGCCTATCGCAGATGGCGATGCCTATCACCACCCGCGAAAGGTCACGGCAACACCTATCGCCGTCTACGAGCTTCCTTCGTGGGCTCGGTGCTTAATGGCCGTCCGTGAGCTTTCTTCATGTGCTCAGTGCCTATCGCCGTCCGCGAGCTTCCTTCGTGCGTTCGGTGCCTATCACAGTCCGCGAGCCTCCTTCATGCGCTTGATGCCCATCACCATCCGCATGTTTCTCTTGTGTCCCACGCCTATCGCCATGCACCTTGTAAAGGACTATCACCGCGTGCTTCAAAAATGGCTATCACCACGAGCTTCACAAAAGGCTATCGCCGCCCGTGCAGGGGCATGCTGCCTTCTTGTGTTACCAACGACGATGCCCAACGCTGTCCATAGTTCACTGCTTACCCTCTAGCCGTGAGCAGTAGTGCCTAGCGCCGTCCAAGGGCTGTGACACTGCCACTTCACGGTTGTGGGTGGCAACGCTTATCACCATTTGGACCCCCATCGTTTTGTCATCTCGTGTCTTCTCCTCATTCTTTTCTCCTCTCAGTCCAACCCTCTTCTTTTTATCACCCTAATTTCTGACCGTCTCAGCCATATGAAGGTGCATAGCCCTAAGACATGGAAGGGTCGTTTGGCCCACTTATCTTGCAAATTAACCATAGTAGTGTTGTGGAGAAAACAAGGAGATTGCAGGTCAAGAGAGGCGATTCCGAACCAGCTGAAGCAGCTAGAGGGTTTTCTATCGTGATCTAAGATGGTGCTCACGCATGTCAGCTCGAGTAAGTCACGGACATAGGTGCGGTTGGTCCCCACCTCACATCCAAAATTCCTCTCTCACTAGTTGGATACCTGCCCTTGTCCTTAAACAATATTCTCGAGAGAGCGATCTCAGGTCCTGGGTCTTACTTACTTGAGACACGTGTCACCCGATCACCAAGATCTGGGGAGGCGTAATGGAGGCACCTAACCACGAGGCCTCGAAGTTGAGTCGGTCAAGATCAAGGCTATTCAGGAAATGTCGCCACCAACTACATTACGTAAGCTGTGGTCCCTTCAAGGATAGTTGGCTTATATTCGGTGGTTCATCTCAAACCTCTCAAGATGCTGTAAGCCTTCACGCACACGTTAAAGAAGGACGGTTAGGTGCGTCGATTTCCCCTTTCAGATCTGGATGATTTAGAGGCTCGTATCTTGGGTTTTTAGCCAACCTAGGATTTGAGATCGCACTCTCGTAACCTTACTCAAGAGTAAGGGCCAGTATAACAACTAATGAGAGAGAAATTTAAGGTGGGCTCGGGACTTACTTGGGCTGGCTCATGTGTGCGCCCTCTTAGATCATGAAGAAAGCCTCCGAGCTGCTTTAGCTGGTTCGAAATTGCCTCCCTTGACGTGTAATCCTCTTATTTTCTGCACAACACTTCTATGGTTAATTTGTAAGACAAGTGGGTCAAAGAGACCCCCCCTGTCTTAGGTTGATGCACATTCTATGAGAAAGTAGTGCATGGTTCAATTATAGGGCTTCTTCAGTTGTGACAAAAGAGAGAGAGAACCAACCGGCGCTAGGCTTCACCGATTATGTTAAAAGAGGACAAATGGAGATAGAGATGAGAAGAAGAGAGAGAAAGGGATAGAGATGAGAAGAGGAGAGAGAAAGAGAGAGATTAGAAGATAGGAGGAGAGAGAAAGAGATAGAGATGAGAAGAGAGGAGAAGAGAGAAAGAGATAAAGATAAGAAGAGAGGAGGAGAGAGAAAGAGATAGAGATGAGAAGAAGAGAGAGAAAGAGATAGAGATGAGAAGAAGAGAGAGAAAGAGATAGAGATGAGAAGAGAGGAGAAGAGATAAAGAGATAAAGATGAGAAAAGAGGAGAGAGAAAGAGATAAAGATGAGAAGAAGATAGAGAAAGAGATAAAAATGAGAAGAGAGGAGGAGAGAGAAAGATAAATATGAGAAGGAGAGGAAGAAAGAGAGAGATGAGAACAGAGGAGGAGAGAGAAAGAGATAAAAATGATAAGAAGAGGGAGAAAGATATAGAGATGAGAAGAGAGGAGGAGCGAGAAAGAGGGGAGGAGAGAGAAAGCTACTTGCCCAAAGGGTACCAACCTTTTTCTTCTATTTCATCTCTCTCTTTTCAAGACGTACTCACAAACACAAGCAAAAATCAGAATTTTATTGATTGATCCAAGAAGAATGAGTTCATCCTTTGTACAATGAAGCAGTGCTTGTTTATATAGAATTGGGCTAAAACATGGGTGTACGTATGAAAACTATCTAGAATTGAAGATAATTACAATTTAATTGAATTTAAAGAAATTTTAAAAAGATTGTAAAAGGACTGTTTTACCCTTGCCAAACAGTGTGTTGAATTTCAAAACAGTACCTGCTACTGTCAGAGAACTTGCGTGATCTTTTGTGGCTGACCCGAGGTCATTCTGATGCCCGTTTGATCGAAAGATTATTTTTTTTTTATAGGGCTCGGCATGGTGATCATTTTGATACCAACTTCGAGCCAAGAATCATGTTTTAAGCCATGATCATGACTCTTGACTCTTTGATGAATCTTGAAAACTTCGGATCGATTATGTGATCGTTCCTTGATGTTTCTCCATGGTTTCTTCATTGAATCACACTAAGCATGCCGTCGCGAACATGTTGCAGCGAGCGTAGCTTGATTTCATGTCCGGATGAAGATTTTGTCGTCTTGAGTTTTTGGCGGAATCTTGAAATCCGACTATCGAAATTTACAGAAGATTTGATGCATTCTTGTGTGAAATCAAACCGTTCATTGTATGAAACGTTCGGACAAGAGATAACCTCGGACCTCACGCACCTAATGCACTTGGTTTCGTGCCAATCGGGTATACGAGCGTTGTGATCTGGCTGCTCGAGCAAGGTATGCTGCTGCTGAATTTTCTGCAACTTCCTTCACGGATCAGCGACTTTCATTTTGTTTTTCTCTCTGCTCGTGCGTCATCACGGGGCGTACCACATATCAAATAGTTCGTCTTGATGAGATAAATATGCTCACCAAATTTGGGAGTGATCCGTCTTAGAACGAGGGAAATATAAGCCCCGAAAGTGACTGCCCATGATTGTGAAACAGCCACCTTTAATGGTGTTTTAGTGCAGGGTGACCACACGGGAATAGTGTGCAGCCTACCCCTTTTCGGCATTTTACCCATAACTTTGTCTTGGAGTGCTCGATTAAGTCAAAATTTGACTCATAAGGGTTTTCAACCATGATAAATCTAATGGAGGTGGTCCCACAGATGTTTGATGCACCAAAAGTATCATTGTAATTACAGGATCCATTTCAAGGTGGTAGAGACCAATTTTGTTGAAATTGTTTCTTTGTGTTGACTGCCTTAAACATGTCTGATCGTAGTGACATTTGACAAGTGGTCTTTTGAAGTGCTGATGACGATCCTAACCAATTCTTAAGCCATTTTTGAGATTAGTTGGAATTTCCACTGTTTTGTAGACTTTATTGACCTATTTCCCACTTGGGACCAAGGTGTTGAAAAATATGTTCAAACACCAGCACTTGAATAAAGTTTACCCCTTTGACAAGGAGTGCACCCTCATGCTACTTCAGCTGCTTCTGGATCAGAACATGATCCAACTGCTAGAGGACAATATTGAAGAGTCGGTTTGGCAGGAGACGAATGAGAAGTACTGCGCCTATCACAGGAGGGTAGCCCACCCCACTTGCCACTGCTATAAGCCCAACAACACTATCGAAGCCCTTATCAACAAGTGTCAAATAAAGCTCGAAGAGTTGAAAAAGGCATTCGGGTCAGCTGAGGCGTCACACATCTCATGATACAAGAGGATGACGAGGCACCAACTATCCTTCGTGCATTCTTCTCCATAATGCTCTAAGAAGGAATCGCCACCCCGAAGCTGACAAGACAACCTTAGTTCCTATCCTTAGAGACCGAGAACCTTTGGTGCACATACCACCAAATAAGAGGCCATGACGTCAGCGAGTGCACCGGCTTCCATAAGCTCTTGACTGAGAAGGAAATTTCCGAAGCAAAAGAAGCCGAGGCTAGGGGATAAGAACCCAAGTTCTTTGACCAGATGTGTGCTGAGGTTGAACAAATAGAAGATTGGAGGGAGCCCATCATGGAATTCGTAAAGCAAGGAAGGCTGCCTCAAGATCGGGTGGAACGTAACGGCATATAGTGGATGTCCACCAAGTACACCCCTCTCGATGGGAATGTCCTCTTCTGTCAGTCATTTGACGGAATCCTCCATAGATGCATCCATGCACAAGAGGCAAGCAAAGTACTCGAAGAGGTAGACTCGGGCATTTGCAGGCTACACTAGTCTGGCCCCAAGCTCTATGAGCGCATACCCAGACTTGGGTATTACTGGCTTACACCACATCATATACTGGTTTGGAGTCCCAGACTGAATAATTTCCGATAATGGCCCCCAGTTCAAGAGTCAGCATGTTGATCCCCTAGTCAACTAGTTCAGCTTTGAGTGGAAGTACTCTACTATACATTACCCACGAGCCAATGGGTTAGCTGAGGTGTTCAATAAGACTTTGTGCAAGGTGCTCTGAGAGTCGGTGTCAAAGTCAAAGAAGAACTAGCACGAGAAGCATACTGAGGCATTGTGGGCCTATCTCACCATCACTCATAATGCTACAAACTCCATCCCTTATTCCTTGGTCTATGGGGGTGAGGCGGTCCTACCCCTCGAAATTAAAATACCCTCACTCTGTGTTTCTATACATAAGGGACTAACTGAGGATGAGAGAGTCAAGCTCTGTTACCAAGAGTTGGACGCCCTTGATGAAAGGAGACTGGAGGCCCAGCAGAACCTCGAGCTCAATCAAGGAAGAATGAAAAGTGACTTTGACAAGTCTGTCAAGGTTCATTCATTCGCCCATGGGGACCTAGTTCTAGTGGTCAAGAGAACAATCGTCATGCACGGGCGTCACAAAGGAAAATTCGGGCATAAGAGGGAGTGTCTATTCGTAGTCAAGAAGGTTACATCGAGTGGGGCCTATTTACTTGCAAACTCAGATTGCGAAGAGGCGATGCCCCCTATCAACAGGCGATATCTAAAAAAGCATTATCCCGAACATTGCCATGAAGTGCAGTGTGTGCAGTTAAAAGACAAATGAGAGGAAAAAAAACATCAAGCCAATTCAAAGGAAACTCATTTCTTTTATTGCACTGAAAAGGGTTACAAGTTACAATCAAAAGCCCATTGTCAGGGAAAATACAAAGCCTTTGCGTCTAAGGATAAGAGGACGGTTTCAAAACAAAGTCAGTGGCATTTCTCTTGCAATTGAGGATAAGAGGACTGTTACAAGCCAAGAGAAGCTCCCTCCTCGACCAGAAGAAGCAAACCCACGAAATGTCTGCCCCATGAAAAAGTGGCAAATCCCTGGATGAAGTTAGCCTCGGTCCAGCTAAGGAGAATGGTTACTAGCCATAAGAAAAAGGCAACCACTTTTGAGTTAGCTTCAATTCATCCGACTCACTGAGGCGGCAAGGCCTCCCCTTTTGCCATCACTTTTGAGCCCCTCAAGACATTGTCGTCAGAGGTTATCGTCATGCGCAACCCAATGGCATGTCCAGTGTAACGCGTGCAAGACTATCGTCGCGAGCCTCATGCTCCCAAATGTGATTATCGTCGTGTGCGACCTTGGACATGCGAAGGCGACACTGCATGCGACTTAGCGTCCTTCTCCCAAGAACTTAACGCATCACCAAAGCTTACTTATGCATGGGCCACTCCACACTTAATGTGGCTTGCATGCCTCGGCACTACCCTTTGGACCATCGTCCTGCATCCTCAAGAAATTCATTGCCTGCACCACCATTCCGCTCCTCATTGAGCCCATTTTCTGGTGATGGCTCTATTCCCCAGGGAGTCACTTCCCTCACTACACCACGGACCGGGCTACATGACCTTAAACTGCACCGCGACGGTCCGGGCTACATGACCTTAAACTTCACTGCCACGGTCAGCACTACACGACCTAAAATTGCATCGCTACAGTCCTAGCTATTTGACTTGAACTGCATAGCAACGGTCCATGTTGCATGACCTTAAACTGCATAGCCATAGTCCTTGTCTCATGACTCGAAATTGTACGATCATGGTCCAAACTATGTGACCTTAAACTATAGCGGAGGTCTAGTTGCACGACCTCAAACTGCAAAGTCCTTGTCACATGACTTTACACTTACAACCAGGGTCCAGTAGTGTGACCTTAAACCATAACGCACATCCTAGCCGCATGACGTTAAAAGGCTTGGCACGATAGTCCAAACTATATGACCCTAAACTATAGCGGAGGTCTAGTTGCATGACAACAAACTGCATGGTCCTAGTTGTATGACTTTAAACCACACAGCCATGGTCTGAGCTATAAGACCTTAAAGCTTCTAATGCATAGCTGGCAAATGGCCCTTACGCCTGGCTCCGGCTAGACCCCAGAGGAGTTAGATGTATGCAAGGGGCATATTCACCTCCTCAGCCCCAGAGAGATAGATCCATCCTTCCTTTAACCCACGGTGGGGTTCATCTATGCTCTGGCCTGTTAAAGTTCCACGCACACTGATATTCATCCTCGTGGACACTAGCCCTCCTAATCCCCAGTGAAGCCTCTCCCACTCACTACTCCTCGTAGGGTCGCCAATCTTCTCTACATTTCTTTATGTGTATAGCCTTAACGATCTTTATCCTCAAGGAGCTAGATTGCTATCTACATACCTACCCCATGCAGCCCTATTGACATGGCAACTTATATATGGTCCATGCTACATGACCTTAAACTGCACAACCCTGGTCCAAACTATATGACCAAAAACTATAACGGAGGTCTAGTTGCTCGACAACAAACTGCATGACCCTAGTTGCTTGACTTTAAACTACAATACAATTAAATTGCTTCCCCTAGGTCCTGACCGCATGACAATTAAACTGTTCCCCTAGGTCCTGGAGGCATGACCTTAAAGACGCTCCGTATGTGCATACACCTCCCTTTACATGCACGTCCTCCCCTTCCGACCCATTCGTGCTCACACATCATTGCCATTGCCTCCTCAGGGAGTCTACGTTCACACACAAGCCCTTTGCATGCATCTTCACGCATGCCTTCCCCAGTCGACCCATTCGCATGTGCGTACCACTTCCACCATTTTTCACCATCTCCCAGCAACTTCATGCCGTCTTCCCAAATGAGTCAAAGTCATAACCAAACTCATTCCACAACCTCTATAGACTGCCATTATCCATCACGGTCCAACTGTATGACCCAAAACTATGGTGCACTTCCTGGAAAATTTGATGTTAAAAGGCTTCGCACAGGTCTCGAAGGCTTCACACAGGTCTCGAAGGCACGACCTTAAATACACCTTCACATGAAAAACGGGAATGGTGTACACCTGATAAGGGAACGCCATGAGTAAAAATGATGGATGGCCATGGTCGTGAAACCATGAGTAAGAGAGTTTCATGGGGAAAAAAACACCCAAAGCACGGTGAAAACCTCAAAGGGGCACCGTGGGTAAAAACAAATGAAAAGGGTGGACATGATGGCAAGGTCATGTGTAAAAGAGCCCAGAAATAACAAAGTTGGCGAAAACCGTCTTCACGATGCCACTTCCCCTGTTCAAGTGAAAACCCACAAAAGGGCACTTGGACCGACAAGTCAGGTTGAGGCACTTCCACAGCCTCAGCTAGCACCCCAGTTTTCAGGGTCATCCGGGAGTGAGAGCACACAAGATTTCCCAAGTTTTCAGGGCATCCGGGAGTGAGAGCACACAAGATCTCTCAAGTTTCCAAGCTCATTCAGGAGTGAGAGCACACAAGATCTCCCCAGTTTCCAAGCTCATCCGAGAGTAAGAGCACACAAGATCTCCCATGTTTCCAGGCTCATCCAGGAGTGAAAGCACACAAGATCTCCCAAGTTTCCATGGCTCGTCAGGGAGTGAGAGCCTCATAAGATCTCCCAACTATAGTAACAATAGGAGTCCTTGAGGGTGAGGATGATGATGAAAATATCAGTCTAGGATTGCTATGGACCATCACGAAGGCAAGAAACTACAAGGCCGGGGTTGCCACAGGCTTGTGTGTATGTCTCGGCAAACCCTCTACCCTACATGAGACCGGACTTTCAGGTGGGTCAGAAGCCCCCAACTGGACCCTGCTAGACGGGACCTACAAGAGATATCTTGATCATCAAAGACAAACCTAGTGTAGCAGCGATTGGCGGTTCATAACATTTGGCCTTCAAAAAGACCCGGTTCTGTAAAAGGAGGTCCTGACCAAGGCGTCATGCTCCAGAACCGCAGATAGTCTCTTGAGGATGTGGACTCCGACAAAGATCCTTCAAACTTCTTGAATGATTGTACTTCTCCATTCTCTCAAAGCACAATATTCGGCGGGGCATGCTGTTGGAAGGTATTTTTCATCAACATGAGGCCACCGCTCAATAAAGGCCTAGCAAGTAGTGGAAATTTTGATAATCTCGAAACAACCTTAGAACTGCCAAAGATCTTCATGAGGTTTCTCAAGAATCTCTTACCAAGTTTCATTCTATTTCGACATGCCTAATACAGTGCAGACTGAGAAATAGTTTTGATAGAATCGGCCTCTACCACCTTGAAACGGACCCCTATAACTAGAGCTATATATTCAGCGTCTCAAATTGCTATGAGACTACTATCATTGAATCCAAAAAGGTTGTAAACCCTCAAGGGTCAATTTTCAGCTCAAACGGATGTTCCAATAAGGAGTTATGGGTGAACGAGTGAAACAAGTGAAGCCGCAAGTTATTCCCATGTGGCCACCCTGCAACACTGCACCATTGACGGGATAGTCATGACAAGTGACTTTCGATGCTTATATCTCGATCGTCCCATTTCGGATTGTGCTCAAAATTGATGAGCATATTCGTCACCCTATTTCCTAATTTCTTTTAAATCAATTTAATCTTAATTTTCAGCAATTAGGATTACTTTTTATCATCCACCCATGTTTGGGCACACTTTTGTATTTACGTATGAGCATTATACAAAAAAAAAATATAGAGAGATATGTGAAGATAGAGAGAGATAGAGACGATACATACAAGGGAGAGTTTTCACTTATTACAAGTTTCTCTTTCTTACCATTGTGGTGGTACAATTGAGAGAGAAAGTGAGGTGAGAGAAACTTCTTGTCGGTACCCCTAGGGTTGAGGTAAAACCTTCTCTCTCTTCGTTTTCTTTTCTTCCTCTCTCTCGCCTCTCCCCTCTCTTCTCCTTCTTTTTTTGAGTCCCTTGAAGAGGTTGTGCATGGAAATGGCAGTGCCGTGCATACCTCTCTCTTGGTCTCACAGGTTGTGCAGGGAGATGGCAGCACAATGCACGAGTCACCTCCTCCATTTCCTCGTCTGTCGCTTTCTATCAGTAAAGTCTATAGATGGTGCTGCCTATCATCGTCCACAGACATAACTGTGATGTCTTAGTGAAGAACTCAGACAACAAAGTTCATTGCCTCTCACGAGGGCTCTTCCTCAGTTGCACGTCTAGCATAGAAGGCGATACCTATCGCCACCCGCTAAAGGTCTTGGCAACACCCATCACCGTCTGCGAGCTTCTTTTACGCGTTCAGTGCTCATAGTCATTCTCCTTGCATTCCATGCCTATCGTTGTGCGACTTAGGAGGAACTATCGCAGCGTGCCTTGTCAAGAGTCAGCGTCATCCACAGGGGATGCGCTGTCTCCTCGTGCTGTCTACCAAGACTCCTATTGACGCCTAGACCCTCTCCTCGCTTTGCCGTCTCGCCTCTTTCTTTTCTCCCCTTTCTCTTCTCGCTTGACTAAGGGTAGGCTTAACTTAACGCCACCGTGCCGGCCTCAGTTTTGAGTAGTATTGCCCCCGTGTTAGTCCTGTGAACCGTGCCAGTCTTTCTACCACTCCGAGTCCATGACTACCAGCCGTCATGTTAAGTCTCGCCCCTCCGTCAAGTTCTCTCCTTTCCATTTTCTATCTTTTCACCTAACCTCGCACTTTATCTCCTTCTCATATGAACGTGCATCACCCTAAGACAAGGGTGGGTCCTTCGACCCACTTGTTTTACAAATTAACCATAGAAGTGTTGTGCAGAAAAACATGAGGATTACAAGTCAAGGGAGGGAATTTCGAACTAGGTCAAGTAGCTAGGAGGCTTTCTTTGTGATCTAAGAGGGAGACCACGAGAGCCAACCCGAGTAAGTCCTGAACCCACCTAAAATTTCACTCTCATCAATTGGTATACCTTCCCTTTCCCTTGAGCGAGGTTCCGAGAGAGCGATCTCAGATCGCAGGTCCACCAGAAACCCGAGACATGTGTCACCAGATCACCTAGATTTGAAAGGTGAGATCGAGGCACCTAACTAACTTGGCGACTCCACTGGGGACTTACTACCCCTTAGTCAGTTCACTCTTGTTTGACCACTTTCCTTCTTTACTTTCTTCACCTTTTCCTATGGCATCTGGGTTGTTCAAGCCATTCATCCGGGTTGGGGACTTCCTTAACCCTGCACTCGTGGCTTTCTCAGGGAAGCGAGCTGCTCAAGCCTGCTTCCCTAAGTTCCTTCTGAGTTAGGACTCACGGTCTTGCTCCTAAGTTCTCACTTGGATAGGTGTGAGAAGGGATTCAAAGATCCCTACCTTCCCGCTTTCTCGCTCTGATGGACTTTCCACCACATAGGTAGCACTACTGCTGCCGCACACCCTGCTACTGGCAAGTCTCCTGCCAGTCATACTGCTGCAGTACGGCGAAAGCCTGCCCCTGTCTTTCTCTGCGAAAGGCAAACGAATTGTCGTTGCTTCCGAGGTTCACCGCAAAGCAATCCCCAATGGTCCTCCACTACTTTGAGCCTCTGCATCTTGAATGTCATTACACAGAGGCAGAAGTCTTGAGGTCTTCACCCCTCGCACACACTCATCGTCTCGTGGTCTATCCACTCAAGCCACACCTGGAGGCAACCCTCACGTTGCCTTGGGTTCTCATCCAGGGTAAGGCTTCCTCGAGTTGGACCCTGCATGCACCATGCATTCACTTTCCACAACTCGGAGTAGCGCTAGTTCTATGCCGCCTCGAGCACAAGAGGCTCGACCACCCTGTCTTCCCTCCCAACACACACAGCTCCATCTTGTGAGAGCTCGTCCCTAACAAAAACAAGCTCGTGGGTCTCGACCTCCTCAGGTTGAACCCACTATCCGAGCCCAAGCTGAACCCCAAGTCGCCCGGACGGCTAACTCTAAAGGTGCACACGCAACATCCATGCAGGTACTTCCTGGAGCTTGACTCAAGCAGAGTCACGAGCCGGCCCCTCTTTCTTGAGCTAGCCTAGGGTCAAACGAGCACCCTAGCTTCATAAAGGAATTCGGGGGAAGGGCTTGATGTTAGACAGAGGCCTTCAGCCTCCAAGAGAAGGACCCAAGCTGCCTTCCATCCTTGGGACCCATTCCCTACTCCAACTCAAAGACATGGCCCTCGCCTGTTCAAAGAGAACGGAGCAGTCCATGTCCCAGGCTCGGTTATGGAATGAGGTACACAACCGCCTCATGACTAAGCAGAAGAGAGATCTGCACATCATCACCAAGGAAGCCTCCAACGAAGTCAAGGTAACCATCCCGGACGACCTCCTGCCTTGTAATCCTTTCTTCCCTCTTCAAACTCCATAGCCTGAGCAGGTCCAGGAGTATTGCTCAGTGATCACCACCCAGAAGCCACGGTCTTAAGACCATCAAGAATCAGTCCTCATAACATCGGCATACAAAGCACGGGTCAAGTCAGGCCAAGCTGAGCCCCTTGCACGACTCGCCAACCTCGGTAGTCTATTGCATCACCTGACTCTGACCCCCTAGAGGAAACGGTCAGTGTCATGGTGATCAATGACTCAAACGACGTTCAAGAGGAGCGAATGAACAAGTTCGAGGAATGATGCAAGCCATCCTCGAGAAGATGGAGCGCCTAGTGGCTGTCAAGTCCCCTTCTTCATCCAACTCCCCGACTGGTGAGGACACGGCCCCTGGGCATACTCCCCCGTCGGTCTCGCAAGACAGCTCTCCTTCCCGCGGGGTCTCCTAAACTAACATAGATGCTATTGTGGCTCATAGCCTCAAGAACAAGGTCCCAGGCATGCAGGTGACGATGCTCTACCAAAAGGCGTATCCTTTGTACATTGACCAAGTGCCATTTCCCCCGAACTACCAAAAAGGGAAACTCCCCCTGTTCAATGGTACTACGTCTCCTCACCAGCATACCGCTCACTTTCAAGCAGCCTACCGGGAGATGGCAACTGACGGACGAGTTCTCCTCCGCCAGTTCATCGAAACACTCGAAGGGCCGGCCTTTTAGTGGAATGCTCGGTTGCCACCGAACTCAGTGCACACTTGGCAGGAAATGGAGCACTTGTTCTACCAACGCTTCTACAAAGTTCAAAGGAATGTGGAGACCATCGAGCTCCTCACTCTAATGCAAGACCCTGGTGAGCCGGTTGACAAGTTCATCACCCGATGGAGAGAGATAGCAACCTTCCATGCCACCCCATGATCGAGAAGGAAGCGATCCAGACCTGCATATGGAACATGCTTCACGAGATCGCCCTACATGTTGAAGTGTCCAATCCGCCCTCCATGTCAAAGCTCATCTCTAAGGTAGTTTGTATTGAGAGATTGTTCAAACACGACAGCTCTCGTCAGCAACCCTCCGACTCAAACTCTCGCTCCAGCAATCGAGGCAATCAAAATTTAGTGATCGACACGGCCATCACCATGTCTGACACCAAAGGCATGACTCCTCAAACTCTCGACCTCTCTAAGGCACAGACGTCTCATGTCGGGGGCAAGCAGCAGTCCTACAACACAGTCCCGCCCCCTAAAAACAATAAGCTGAACAACTACTTGTCCCAGCACCTGAATAAAGTTTACCCCTTTGACTAGAAGTGGACCCCCGTGTTACTCCAACTGCTTCTAGATCAAAACATGATCCAACTGCCAAAGGCCAATATTAAAGAGTCGGCTGGGCAGGAGACAAATGAGAAGTACTGCTCCTATCACAGGTGGGTAGCCCACCCCACTCACGACTATTGTAAGCCCAAAAACAATATCGAAGCCCTTATCAACAAGCGTCGGATAAAGCTCGAAGAGTTGAAAAAGGCATTCAAGGAAGTTCAGGCATCGCACATCGTCACAATCCAAGAGGATGATCGGGCACCAGCTATACCTCTTGCATTCTTCTCTATAATGCTCGAAGAAGGAATCTCCACCCCAAGGCTGACAAGACAGCATAAGTTCCTGACCCCAGCGACCGAGAACCTTTGGTGCTCATACCACCGGATAAGAGGCCATGACATCAGCGAGTGCACTGGCTTCCATAAGCTCCTGGCTGAGAAGATGCAACAGTGCCAAGAAGTTCAAGGTGACCAGGTAAGATGCCCTTAGGTCCCTCTCCCACCGGTGTAATAAGACCTTCCAAGGCAAGCCTAGGGAAAGGCTGAGCAAGACCCTCTCCAGGCCCTCTTCGAGGCAATGATCCACCAGAGTCTCATCACCCCCAAATCCGCCAGACAGCTAAGGCATCTTGCCCAGGGCACGAAAAAAATCTGGTGCCCATACCATCAAGTGTGGGGCCACGAACTCAAAGACTGCTCTGGGTTTGAGGCCATAGTCGCGGAGAAAGTCCAACAAGACCACATTGTCTGTGTGATTCTCTCAGAACACGGCCAAGGCGTCGCTCTCATCCGAGAAGAAGCCACGCGGCATGCTCCTCACAAACATGCACCGGATCCCTCAGAGCCCTCGACCTCTCAGCCCTGGGAAGTCTACCAAGGGCGAAGCAAGCTCAAGTCCGTCAAACATGAGGCAGTTTGCCAGGCCATGGCCCCTCACCAACCTAATAGGGTGGTCCAAACACCCCCTCAGTTATCCCAGAGGAGATGGCGAGCATCTAGGTCAACCCGTCGAAAGAGTCATCCTCCGCAACTGTCAGTCGAGGAAGAATTCCTCAGGCCCCTTCCTCCGCTGCCGGCCCTGTGGGACTTCATCCCACGTGCAGCTCACCTCATCTTATCGTCCAATCAGGCAGATGGCCTTGAGCCATCGACATCTCAGGAGTTGGCCAAAATGGGTGACGACGTTAAAAGCACCCCACAACGTTCAATGTCGGGGCAAGACCTTAAATACCCTCTGCAAATGTCCAACATCGACGACGACGTAAAAAGCTGCCTGGCACGTTCTAACTCTTCTTCTCCTCCCCCGTCCTCTATTTTCTCCACAGGTACCACTCGGTGATGCCCAGATATCGACTCTCTAAGCAGAGAGCTCGGAGACATTAGCCTCACCATGCAGCAGCAAGAACGCGTCAGAGAAATGCTGGCCCAAGCAGCAGGATTGTCGACAGCCCGAGCCAAAGCCGAGCCATCTTTGAGCTCATGTTCTCACGAGGCTTGCCACATGATCCAAGTGCATGAGGCTCAGCCGGCTCGGGGCACACACCGAGTGAGCCTGATCATGAGGCCAAGGACCTCGTGCCTGAAGCCGGTCCTTCTATCGCCTGGACTAGTCAGAGACCAGTCCCCTCCCACATTGTGCCCCTCTTAGAGGCCGAGATGTCGTGGTCATGGGTGGCTACACTCGAAATCAAAGAGCACCCTTCTAAGTCCCTCGATGAGGAACTCCAAGAGGCTCTCGAAGAATGGAAAGAAGGCGGTCAGGCCACGACAGATGAGCTTGAAGAGATCAACTTGGGGGATGAGGCCGAACCAAGGCCAACCTTCATCTCCACGAAGATGTCCCTCGAAGAGAAAGAAAGTTATATCTCCCTCCTTCGAGAAAATCGAGAAGTCTTCGCCTGCCATTATCATGAGATGGCTGGTCTAGACCCTCACATTGCTGTCCATCGCCTCGGCATCGATCCTGGCATCAAACCCATGAAGCAGAAATCAAGAAGATTTAGGCCCGACCTCGAGATTCAGATCGATGCCGAGATAAACAATCTTAGGCAACCTAGATTCATACATGAAGTCAAATGCCCAAGATGGCTAGCGAACATCATCCCAGTCAAGAAAAAGAATGGCTAAATCAGGGTTTGCATTGACTTTCGTGACTTGAACACTGCTTGTCCCAACCCAAGGATGATTTCCCTCCACCATTCACCGAGATGCTAATTGACACCACGGCCCATTACCAAATCTTCTCTTTTATGGACGTTATTCTGGTTACAATCAAATCAGGATGGCGCCAAAGGATGAGGAGGCCATGGTGTTCTAAACTCCAAAGGGTGTCTTCTGTTACACTATGATGCCTTTTGGACAAAAGAATGTCTGCCCCACGTACCATCGTGTCATGACAACCATCTTTAAGGACATGATTCACAAGGAGGTCGAATGCTATGTGGACGACTTGGTGGTGAAATCTGAAACAAACGCCTCTCACATTCAAAACCTTAAAAAGGTGTTTGAGCAGTTGCGGCGTCACCAACTACGGATGAACCCCATGAAATGCGCCTTTGGCATATGCTCGGGAAAATTTTTAGGGTTCATTGGGAGGTACCGTGGACTTGAGATCGAGCCTCTCAAAATCAAGACAATTCAGGACATGCCGCAGCCTACAACCTTCCATGAATTGCAGTATCTCCAAGGACAGCTCGCCTACATTTGAATGTTCATTTCGAACTTCTTAAGGCGATGCAGACCCTTTTCCCACCTCTTGAAGAAGGACACTCCCTTCATATGGGGCGAAGCGTGCCAAGCTGCGCTTGAGGACGTCAAGTAGTACCTATTGAATCCATCAGTACTCTCTAGGCCAGTGTTGAGAACACCCCTCATCCTGTATGTGACCACCCTTGAGGAGTCACTTGAGGCACTCCTAGCACAAAACAATGATGGAGGGATGGAGACAACACTCTATTATCTTAACCGCAGAATGCTAAGGGCTGAGAAGAACTACCCTCCAATCAAAAAGATGTGCCTCGCCCTGTTCTTCATAGTACAGAAGCTCTGCCATTAAAAGGGGCCAAGAAGAACTACTCTCCCATCAGCTGCCCGAGAAGAACTACCCTTTATCTCAGCCAAAAAACGCAAGGGGCCGAGCATAACTACCCTCCCCTTTAGCAGTAGAATGGCCGGAAGATCACTTGAACTCTGACAGGGCACCTCTGCAAACTTTGCTAAGGCCTTGAGAAACCCTCTCCCTTGCTCAAAAAGCTTCAGCACTTGCCGGAAAAGGTTCGCAATCACACTGCAAAGCTTCACACCTCCTGAAGCTCGTCAGAAAATCTTCTAAGGGCCTATCTCTACGCGTTTTAGCCGGAAGAGCTCACCGAAAAACCTACACCAGAAGCTTTGGCTCTCTCTCTCTTTAAAACAAAAACACAAAACTTCGACCTCTTTTTTCCTTTTGGTGAAAAAGTAAAATGGGGTCTCTCCCCCTTTTATACCCTGTAGCGTCAAAGACTGCCGCCAACAAACTCAGAATGATGCTCTAGTCCCCAGCTTTTGAGGACAATAAGCCCGAGCCGGGGTGGGCCAGCCTCGAGGCCTGAAGCATCATCGTCGCATGCCTCTTCAAAACTTGCATCGCGCGCCTCATCCAGCACTTTTCCTGGGGCATTATTGCTGCACGCTTCCTTCAGGTGATCATCGTCGCGTGCCCCATTAAGACCTTTACTGAGAGCATCTCGTTCAGAGGCTATTCCCACATGCCTCATCAAAGAATTATCACCACGCGCTACTACCGCATGCTTCACCCAGTAACTTAACGCATCACTGAAGCTTACTTATGCATGGGCACACTTAGTGTCACGTGCATGACTCAGCACTCCCCTTCGGACCATCGTCCCACATCCTCTGAAATTTCATTCCATGCACCACCATCCCTCTCCTTAACGAGCCCATTTTCTGGTGATGGCTCAATTCCTCAAGGAGTCGCTTCCCTCACGACACCACGGTCCGTGCTGCATGACCTTAAACTTCATCGCCACGGTCTGTGCTGCATGACCTTAAATTGCACCGCTATAATCTGTGCTGCACAACCTTAAACTGCACCGCCACGGTTCGCACTGCCTTCTTGGGGTGTCTTACCTCTTCTGTTCATGATTATTTTTTAGGACTATGACGACCATTTACTGAGTAGCCAAACTCATCAAACTATGGTAAATTCTTTATAGTGTAACTGCAGTCTCTTAGTTGAATGCATAGCAGGACCAGCTTGTGAAGAAATTGTAATCATAACTAAATTCTCCTTTGTAACTATTGTTTAAATTCACCATTGTAGATTTTTTTTTATCATCAGATGTATATCTAAACCTTCATGTTAATATTAGTTATGAGTAGACTTTGTATAGACTCTTAGAAATGGAAAATTATTTTAGCACAATAAATGGTGAAGTTTAAGAATTTGTTTTGTTATGAATCGACTTTCACATTCCAAGGATTCTAGTGTTATAAAACTTGGGGTGTGCCAATTTTTGGTATCAGAGCAATAGGTTTAGGATTCCTAAGAAATTTGAAAAGAATGTACTCTAAGTCATATTTATTATATGTACAGATTAGTACAAGGTCAAGATCCCGAATGGCTGAAGCTAATATGGAGGGAATTCATAAAGCCTTGGAAAATATGGTTGCCCATATGCAACATTAGATGGAAAACAACAACCAACCTAGGCAGTCAGCTACTAGAAATTGTGGGTGTAATATCGAACAATTTTAGAAATTAAAGCCACCTTCTTTTAAGGGTGTTGCAGACCACCTATAAGCCGAGGGAAGGATTATGCAATTGGAGAAAATATTCGAGGTAATGGAATGTCCTGATGATAAGAAGGTTGCCTTGGCAGTCTTTATGTTGGAAGGTGAACCACAACATTGGTGGCAGATGTAAGGACCAAAGATTCCCGACCATAGTAACAGGCACGGTGGTAGGAGTCTGTTGAGAAGAGGCGTTTCGTCTATGGTTCAAGAGGCAACACCATCTATGGTTCATGAGGCATTGCCGTCTGTGACTCAAGGAGGAGCGTCTCGAGTGAACAAGAGATGGGCAACGCCATTTGGGGAATCGTCGGCTGTGACCCAAGGGGCAATGCCATTTGGAGAAGAGAGAATAAGTCATCACTGCGCATGAACGAGGGGCATCGCCTTCTGTGAACGAGGAGCAGCGTCGGTGTGAAGAGAGAGAGAGAGAGAATAAGTCAGCGCTGCACGTGAAAGGTTAGCACCGTGCGGATGGGAGAGGCAATGCCGTGAGTGTATGAAAAGAAGAAGTTTCACACACGGTAGTGTGATGGAGCAAAAATTAGTGCATTGCTATATGTGTCACTGACATGCATGGATAGTTGGTGCCACCTGCTGAGTGCATGCAGCCTTAAGTGCCACTTGTCCAAAATTTAAGCCACTTGGACAACCACCCCAACTTCATGAGTACTTAAGCCTCCCCTCTCACTCCCACGCCATTCATTCTTCCTTCATTTCTCTCTTTAAGGCAAAAGACTTGAAGAGCCAGCCACTGTTGGACTGGAAGAAAGCTGTGAAAGAAGGTTTAGGGAAGGCACCATTGCTATTCAAGTAGGTAGATCCATCATCATTGCATCATAGGCATGAGAATACATGAATTTATATGATTATGAGATGAGTAATAAAAGTGTATGTGATGTGGTGATTTCTTATGCCTTGTTCATTGAAATTGGGGCTTTTGCTCTATGATGAATGTGGATGCTGAAAATGAGTGTATGATTCGCAAATCCTGTAAGAAATGTATGTTTATATGTGTACATCATGAGAGACTAGTTGTTATCATGCTCATTACCATGAAATGAAGGTTATGGAACACATTCTTGAGGCATGTACAATTTTACTGTGAAATTCCAAGAACATGAATGTTTTGTAAGGGGCTTTTTAATGGTCAACAAGGTCCAATTGGCTCTAAATCATTGCCATTAGAAGGATAGGCGAGTCTAGTAAGATGTTTGTGTTTGTCCACTGTCGAAATTCTTTATAAAAGTGAAGTTATAATTCAAAAAATAGGAGTATGTCACTGTTGGTGTTTTTCCCTGGATCTTTCACTGTCATTGCTGTGGTCACTAGTTTTAACTAATCAAACAAAGTTCATTTCCTTTCAAACCATCGCAATTTGAAAGGTCTTTGAGTTGGCTTAAACTTGCATGTATAAATTATTTTGATATTCATCTTAGATGGAAAGTTATGCATAATTTTGTGAAGATATGTTACTGGGGTCGGTTTTGATTCAAAGCTATCACCTTGTTCGGCATCGGTCTTTGAACAACAAAATGGAGTCCAAATTCTTTCAAATTACCCTAGTTATTAAGATATGTATCTTGGCTAAAGCCTTTATTCCGAATTATTGCAAAATACTTCATGTTTTGAGAGTTATCATGATGCGAAGAAGGGTATGTCGCTATCTCATGTACACAACAGGGTACAGCTAGCAAACCCTTATTATCATGTACCTCTAAGAGGCCAAATAGGGTCCAAATGTCTTCAAACTACTCGTTTGTGAAAGATAGATGTCTCTAATATAAAATTGGTTTTGGAACCGTTTTCAAATTCCAAATGAACCAAAAGTTATGACCCTATTAGTGAGCACATATCATTGCCTATAATTGTAGGAAATTGAGCTGTAACGCTCGGTTGTTATACTGCTACTGTTACTGTTACTATGATACTGCTACTGTTACTGTGGTACTGCTACTGTTACTGTGATACTGGTAAAGTGATATTGACCACTATGCAACGGGGCATTCATTGGTAGTGGCACAGTTGTACTAAGCAACCATTGTCATACTAACAAGCCGTGATACTGACTACTATGCCATGGGCCACCCATTGGTAGTAGGTAATGTGATATGTTTATACTGTGAGATATTGTGCCTTTGACCACAACACAATGGGTCACCCATTGGTGGTTGGATACTGATTTGACTGTACCTCAATCCCAATGACAGGAAAGGGTTTCGAAAGTGAAACTAGAGAATAAGGTGGGTCGCTCCTTACCTATTGTTATAGGCACTACGCATTGGGACACCCATTGGTAGTGTAACGCCCTCTCACCAAAAGGTCACAAGGAGAGGGTCGTGTCTTGCAAGGCCACTGCCTATAGAAAACCCCAAGGCGCGTTAGGGATGTGTGTGTGTGTGTGGGCATTACGAAGTGGGACACCCACTTGTCATTGTCCTCCCTCCTGAATAAGGGTAGGGGTTTCAAGCTACAGAATTGGCTAAGCCTGAGCAATGAAACTTCTATTTCAGGAGTAGGCTTCTCTAGCTTCTGTAGCTGTGATTTGTTAAACTTATTGTGCTGCCTAAAGTGAAGTGATTTATGACTTATACACTATGTATTTGAATTGCTATTATTATCATACTATTAGAATACTGAAAGGCATCATAGAGGGACTCTTCTTGATATTCTGTGAATTAGTTTGCAATGTTTATTGTTATCACTATCACAAAGTTGGGATGCAATGGTGTAAATCTACTTACTGGGCAGTTAGCTCATTCCATCTTATTTACATGACTGTAGAGTGAAAGTGTTAGCCTCTAAGCTGAAGGCGAGTAACTGTGTTGTGCTCGGGTGGTTGAAGCTTGAAGTTTGAAGAGCTGTCTTCTGAAGTTTTCTATAGTATGTTTTTGGTGGCGTTACCACTGGTGATGTTCACTTTACACTTTGTATTTTTGGGCCATTAGTGCCTTGAAGAAAATTGTAAGAACTTTTGGATATCTAGTGTAATGGAAATGGTTGTTCTTTTGGATTAATATCTGTCTTTATGTGTAGTTTTTAATTTTACGTTCATGGTTTGCTCTTGATTCCATGTTTTCATGCGATTGAGCCACTCCCACCTGAGTGGCATTTGCCACCTCACGTCGCGGTCCCGCACCTTGCCACCAGGGCTTGTACGGTATAGGGTTAGGGGGCAAGGTCATGACAGATGGCAAAAGGAGTATTGGTCCTAGAAAATAAACCCTTGACTTTGGAAGTATTTCTAGAGACATTTAAGGAAAAGTACTTCCCAGATGTTATTGGAGACAAAAAAGAAATGGAATTTTTGGAATTAGTTCAAGGGAACAAGACAATAGTACATTACTAGGCCAAGTTTACAGAATTGGCCAGGTTTGCTCCACATATGGTCAACAATGAGGCAAGAAAGGTTAAAATTTGAAAGGGGCCTTAGACCAGTCATTAGAAGCAGAATATCAATCTTAAAATTAATAACTTATGCTAAAATAGTAGAGCAAGCCTAAATTGTTGAAAACGATTGTGAAGATTACCAAAAGAGGAAAAGCCAAAGAAGTCAGAAAAGGCCCACACCACCTAATCGACAACAATCTAACAAATCAAACAAAAGGCCAAGGCCTGTACCATTTCAAAGCCCACCAAATCCTTATAAAAGCTGTGGGAAGAGACATGGGATGAAGCCCTGTTATTGGGAAATCGGAGCTTGTTTCCAATGTAGGAAGTTGGGGCACAAGATCAAAGATTGTATGCCTTGAAAATGCGGCAATATTTGAAGCTGAAGAGGCAGCCCAGAAATCTCAGACGAAGGGGAGAGTATTTGCGATCACCCAAATATATGCTCAGGCCTCAAAATTTGTGATCCAAGGTACGTTTACTATCTTTCAAAAAGTAGCTCATATTTTGATTGATCCTGGATCTACTCATTCATTTGTGTCACGACACTTGCATGTCACTTCAGGGTAGAACCAGAACAACTGGAATACATTTTATAGGTAGCCATACCTTTGGGGAATTCAATTAGTAACAATCTAGCATACAAATCTTGTGTGATAAGGATAGAAGAAAAGGAACTGTTAATGGATTTAATACTCCTAGAAATTCAAGATTTTGATATGATCTTAGGCATGGATTGGCTCTCTGCATACCATGCAAGTATTGATTATTACAAGAAAATGATTACTTTTTGTATTCCGAATCAACCAATATTCTACCTCGAATGTATCAAAGAAGCCTCCCCACCATTTTTAATCTCCTCAATTCAGGCTAATCGCCTCCTTCGAAAAGGATGTCAAGGCTTTCTTGCCTATATTAAAGAAGATAAAAAGGAAAAGATAAACTTGCACACCATTCTAGTCGTTCGAGAATTTCCTGACGTATTCCTTGAGGAATTGCCAGGACTACAACCGGACAAAGAAATTGAATTCTCTATTGAATTACTTCCCAGTACAACCCCAAGTTCAAAGGTCCCTCACCGAATGACACTTGTGAAACTTAAGGAACTTAAACAACAATTGGAAGAATTACTTAAGGTTTTATTAGACCTAGTGTGTCACCTTGGGGTGCTCCGATATTGTTTGTTAAAAAGAAAGATGGGACCATGAGGTTGTGTATTGATTATAGACAATTAAACCAAGTAATAGGGAAAAATAAGTATCCACTACCTAGAATTGATGATTTATTTGATCAATTACAAGGATCACAAGTATTTTAAAAAATTGATCTCAGATCTAGTTACCATCATTAAGATTAAAAGTGATGACGTTCCCGAGACAGCTTTCAGAACAAGGTATGGCCATTATGAATTTTTAGTCATGCCTTTTGGATTAACTAATTTACTGGCTGCATTTCTGAATTTGATGAATCGAGTTTTTAAGCCCTTTCTGGATAAGTTTATTGTGGTATTCATCGATGATATTCTAATCTATTCTAAGGATTGGGAGGAACATGAAAAACATGTAAGAATGGTATTGCAAATAATAAGAGAAAAGAAGTTGTATGCCAAACTAAGTAAATGTGAATTTTGGCTTGGACAAGTGACATTTTCGGACATATAATATCAAAGAAAGTTTTATTAGTTGATCCTTCAAAGGTTGAAATCGTGGTTAGTTGAAAACAACCAAGTAATGTGACAGAAGTTCGAAGCTTTTTGGGATTGACAAGATATTACATAAGATTTGTGGAAGGATTCTCTCGAATTACAACCCATTAACTCGATTAACTAAAAACTTGATTGACTACAACACCTATTTTAACTATTCCTAAGGGGAGTGGGGGATTTGTGATTGATAATGATGCTTCACATAAAGGCTTGGGCTATGTATTAATGCAACAATGGAAGGTAGTGGCATATGCATCTAAATAGTTGAAAGCATATGAGAAGAAATATCCAATTCATGACTTGGAGCTGGCTGCAATAGTATTGGCTTTGAAAATTTGGAGGTATTATCTACATGGTGAGCAATTCGAAATATACACGTATCATAAGAGCCTGAAATACCTCTTTTCCTAGAAAGATTTAACTATGCAGCAAATAAGAAGGATGGATTTCCTAAAAGAGTATGATTGTACAATCTATTGTCATTAAGGAAAGGCTAACGTTGTCATCGATGCTCTAAGTAGGAAATCTGCAAGAGTTTTAGGCTATCTAATGATCCAAGAAATGAAATTGTTAGAATAAATAATGGATTGGCATTCTTCTTCGTCCTTTAATATTGTGATAAGTATGATTGCCAACATTAAGGCAGAACGTCAATTAATTCAATAGATTCAGTTGGCACAAAAGGAGGACCCTCATCTTATAAAAATTGTAGAAGAGGTGAAGCTGGGAAAGAGAGAAGAATTCTTTATATGCAGTGATGGTTTGTTGAGATTCAGAGGTAGGGTTTGTGTCCCGAAGGATGAGAGTATGAAGAAAGTTATATTGGAAGAAGCACATTACTCCCGCTATACTACACATCCCAGGAGTACTAAGATGTACCAGGACTTGAAGAAAACCTTCTGGTGGAATGACATGAAAAAGGAGGTAGCATTATTTGTGTGTAAGTGCCTAAAAGCTGAGCATCAGAGGCTTGCTGGGTTGTTGCAGCCCTTACCTGTGCCAGAGTGGAAGTGGGAGCACATTTCTATGGATTTTATCTCCGGCTTTCCTAGAATAAGTTCAGGACATGACAGCATTTGGGTCATTGTGGACCGACTGACCAAAGCTGCCCACTTTCTACTGATCCGCACGACTTACACTTTGGATCGACTAGCCCAGTTGTACATTAAGGAAATAATGCGATTACATGGAGTTCTGATCAGTATTGTACTGGACCGGGACATTCGGTTTACTTCTAAATTTTGGGTTAGGCTACAGTCAGCTATGGGGACAAGACTCACCTTTAGTACTGCCTTTCACCCTAACTTGATCGACAATCAGAGTCGACAAAAGGGTTATGCCAATAACCGACGGAGGGACCTTGAATTTGGGGAAGGTGATCAGCTTTTTCTAAAGGTGTCACTAGTAAAGGGCATCATGAGATTTGACAAGAAAGGAAAGCTGAGCCCCCGCTACGTCGGACCCTTTGAAATCCTTGAGAGAGTCAGAGGTGTCACTTATCAAGTTGCCTTACTGCCCTGGTTCGGTGCCTCAATCTCGCCATCCGGATCCTAGATGATCGGGCAACACGTGTCTCGGGTTTCGAGGGATGACCCGAGCCGTTTTTAAGATCGCTCTCTCGGGAACCTCGTCTAGGAACGAGGGCAGATATTACCAACCGATGAGAGAGGAATTTAAGGTGGGTTCGGGACTTGGACTGGTTCGTGTGGGCGCCTTCTTAAATCATGAAGAAAGTGCCTCTTAGATCACAAAGAAAGCCCCCCAGTAATAACACTGGTTCAAAATTGCCTCCCTTGGCTTGTGTTCTTCTGTTTTTTGCAATCAATAACATATGGAAAATATTATAAGACAGGTGGGTCAAAGACCTCACCTTTTCCTCTTGGGTGAACATACACCAGCATGCACATTCAAAAGATGAAGAGAAAAAATGAGAGAAGGGAAGATGGGGGAGAGAAGAATTTGACCAAGCAGGGAGATCGACACAACGACTAAACTAATGAGTAATTGGCCTAATATGGTATTAAAACGGGCTCGATAACTCAGACCAGATCAACAGGATTACTACTAGACATCAATGTCGATACTGACCAGCTAGACACAATGGTTAGTCTGTCGTGGCAATAAAGCGGGTACAATAGTTCTGACACAACAACATTATGGCTAGACGACAGGACCACCATAAAAGGCTAATCTCAACCCTTCCTAATCAAACAAAAGAATAACATAATGAAATTTATAAAGAAAGAATAAGAAGTAAGATATGAGAAGAAGAGAATAGAAAAACGGAAGCGGCAGAGAAAGGAAGGAGGAGGGGAAGAATATTAAGGAAGAGAGAAAAACAGAGTCGGCGCTGAGCGTTGCCGGTTGCATCAGGCGAAGAACAAGACACATTCGGCACTGAGCGTAACCGGTTGTATTTAGCCAAAGAAGAGAGAGAAAACATAACCGACATCAGGCATCGACAGTTGTGTCAGACAAAAGAGAGAAGAGAGAGATGATGCAGTCGGCGCTAAGCTTCACCGACTGTGTTAGACAGAGAAGGGAAGAGGAGAGAGAAGATGTAGTCGGTGCTAAGCTTCACTGACTGTGTCAGATAGAGAGGAGAGAGAAGATGTAGTCGGTGTTAAGCTTCACCGACTACGTCAGATAGATAGGAGAGAGAAGTTGCAGTCGACACTAGGCTTCATCGATTGTGTCAGACAGAGTGAAGAGAGAAGATGCAGTCGGTGTTAAGCTTCATCGACTGTGTCAGAAAAAGAGGAGAGAGAAGATGCAGTCGACGTTAGGTTTCACCGACTGTGTCAGACAGAGAGGAGAGAGAATATGTAGTCAGTGCTAGGTTTTACCGATAGTGTCAGACAACAAGCAGAGATAAAGATGAGAAGAAGAGAGAGAAAGAGAGATAGAGATGCGAAGAAGAAAGAAAGAGAGAGATAGATAAGAAGAAGAAATAGATAGAGATGAGAAAGAGGGGTGGAGAGAGAAAGAGGGGAGGAGAGAGAATGAGAGGAGGTGAGAGAAAGTTACCTTATTAAAGGGTACCAACCCTTTTCTTCTCTCTCCTCTCTCTCTCCAAGATGCACCCAAGAGCTTAGGCAAAAATGATGTCTTTATTGATTGATTGAAGAATGAATCCAAAAGCCCTTTGGCAATTCTGCTTTACATGTTCATATAGAATTGGGCTAAAACGTGGGTGTACTCCCAAAAACTATCTAGAATTGAAGATAATTACAATTTAATTGAATTAAAAGAAATTCTAAAAATGAGTGCAAAAGTATTGTTTTGGCCCTGCTTAACATTGTGTGGAATTTCAAAACAATCCCTACTACTGCCTGAGAACTTGGGTGATCTTTCATAGCTGACCGAGGGTTGTTCTGATGCCTGTTTGATTGAAAGGCTATTATTTTCCTGTAGGACTCGGCATAGCAATCATTTTGATACTAACTTTGAGCCATGAATCATGTTTTTTAGCCATGATCATGAAACTTGAAATTTGCTTGAACTTTGAAAACTATGGATCGAATGTGTGCTCGTTCCTTTATGATTTTCTTTAGTTTCTTTGTCGAATCACACTGAGCATGCCGTCACGATCATTTTGCAACAAACACAGCCTGATTTCGTGTATGGTTGAAGATTTCATTGTATTTGAGTTTTTTGTCGAAATCTTAAATTTCGGTGGCTGGAATTTATAGCAGCTTCGACGCCTTTGCGTGTGAAATCCAACTATTAGTTGTACATGGGGTTTGGACCAGAGATAGCCACGGACCGTACGCACATAATGCAATTAGTTTCGTGCCGATCGGTGTCGTGATTTGGTCGTCAGAGTGAAGAATGCTGTTGCTGAATTTTCTGCAACTTCTTTCATAGATCAACAACTTCTCTCTAATTTTTCTCCCGGCTCGGCCATCCTCATGGGGCATACCACATATCAAATAGCTCGTCTTGATGAAACAAACACACTCACCAAATTTGAGTGCGATCCTAGTTGGAACGAGTAAGATATAGGCCCCAAAATTCACTTCCTATGACTGTAAAAACATCCACCTCTAATGGTGTTTTAGTGCAGGGTGGCCACACGAGAATAGTGTGTGGCCTACTCCTTTCTGGTATTTTACTCAAAACTTTGTCTTGGAGTGCCCAATTAAGCCAAAACTTGATCTATAAGAGTTTTCGACCGTGTTGGATCCAATAACGATGGTTCCATAGCTGTTTGACACACCAAAAGTATAGCTCTAGTTATAGGGTCTATTTCAAGGTGCTAGAGGCCAATTTTTTCCAAATTGTTTCTTTGTGTTCACTGCCTTAGACATGTTTGATTGGGATGAAACTTGGCAGGTGGCCTTCTAGAGTGATGATGAAGATCTTGGCCAATATTGGAGAAATTATGAGACTATCGAAATCTCCACTGTTTTGTAGGCTTTATTGAGCGGCTTCCTCTTTATTCCGCATAAGGGACCACGGTGCTGAAAAATGCATTCAAACAGCTTGCCCCATTGAATGTTTGTGCTTCAAGAGAAAGGAGAAGGATAAAATTTGGAAATTTTCCTTCAGCTTCATTACTTTTTCTTCCTAGCCACAGAACCACGTGAACGCCGAGGAGATTCACGCAATGGTGCAACTAGGATACTCAGACATAGGGATGCATTGTTCGTGGGTCTGTCCATGGAGACTTTACGGGGAGAAGAGACTTTTTTGAGGGATCTTTTTGTAGTCCTCACCCTAGTGTGAACTATTTGTGATTCTGAAGCTGATGATTTTGTACGGACCTCGCCAATCAGAATCAGGCCCGTCTGGCAATTGAGTGTCATGTCGAAGGGCATTGTTACCATTTGGTCTGGGTTTCTTTGTCTTGGATAAACAAAAGAGCCTTTGGTTGGTGTTTGTCTGCTTTACGCATCAACTGCTCCTTGGCGAGGAGGGTACCTCAATTTATTGAGATGACTAACTATGGGTACGACCACCCCTATTCACTGCTGTGTAGTTCGTTAAATAGCAGGTCCAAAGTCACGGCTTACATAGCCTCCTTGGGGCATCTTTGGCTCGTCGAAATGACTTTCTTGTTTGTTTGTTGTGCTGGAGAACGTTCTATTGACGCTCTTCTACGTCGTGCACCAATTGCTCCTTGGCGAGTAGGGTACCTCAGTTTATCGAGATGACCAGCTTCGGGTACAACCAGCCCTACCCATTGACGTAGCAGGTCTAAATTCATGGATGACTTAGCCTTCTCAAGGTGTCTCCGACATCTTGGAGTGTCTTCGTAACCTCCTGGGAATGATGCCCTTTTTCATGAGACTTGTCTTGCTTTCTCGGTGAATCTTCTGTCGTTCGAGTCCTTTTCATAACTGGACTCAAATTGTCGGAATATTTTCCTTGAAGCTCGTGTTTTTTAGTCCTAGTATTGTGGCATCAGGGATGTTTCTCTTTGAGTGTGGGTTGAAGCCGCCTGTTGAGGCGAGTGTTGCATCAACCTGTTTATTGGTCCAAACGTCCTTTGTGGAGTTTCATTTAAACATAGGAAGTGGTGCCATAGAGACGATTTTCACCAACTTCCTCTTCCTCAAGGGCTCTTTTACTCATGACCTTTCGATCATGTCCACTCTTATTCTTTCATTTTTACTCACGATGCCTTTTTGGGTTATCACCATGCCCGATATTCACAGAACTCTTTTACTCATGGTTTCGTGACCATGACCATCCATCATTTTTACTCATGGCATTCCCTTATTAAGGTATACACCATGGCTGTTATTTTATTATTATTTTTATAAAGGCGTGTTTAAGGTCATGCTTTCGGGACCTATGCAATGCCTTTTAATGTCATGCGACTAGGATATGCATTATGGATTAAGGTCATATAGCTTGGACCGTGCAATTTAGGGCGTGCAGCTAGACCTCCGCTATAGTTTATGATCGTATAGTTTGGACCAGGCTGATGAATGGTTGTCTGTAGAGGCCATGAAGTGAGTATGGTAATGGTTTTAACTCACTTGGGGAGATGGCACGAGGCTACCTATGAAAGATGGATGATGTATGGGTGGAATGTGGAAAGTAGTGACCCACTAGCTTACGACAAGTATAGGTGGCGGTTTGGTTTGCCGTTTCATAAGCGCGGGTGAGACTCACAGGAAAATGATGGAGCATGTTGAAATGAATGGGCTCACTAGGGAGGTAATGAAGGTGGTGCACGCACAAGAACGGGTCATTTAGGGAAGACGTGCGTGAAGATGCATGTAAAAGGTGTGTGTGCATATGTGGGGGCATGTTTAAAGTCATGCCTCCTAGACCTGTGAAAAGCAGTTTATCGTCATGTGGTAAGGACATGGACTATGGTTTAGTGTCATGTAGCTTGGACCGTGGTTATGCAGTTTTAAAGTCATACAACTAGGACCATGCAGTTTAAGGTCGTGCAATTAGAGCTCTGCTACAGTTTATGGTCATATAGTTTGGACCATGGTGTTAAGCCTTTTAACGTCATGCGGCCAGGACGTGTACTATGGTTTAAAGTCATATAGCCTTAGACTGTGCAGTTTAAGGTCGTGCAGCTAGACCTCTGCTACAGTTTATGGTCGTATAGTTTGGACCGTGCAGTTTAGGGTCATGCTTCTAGACCAAAGCTTGTGCAGTTTATGGTCATGCAGCGCAGACCCTAGCCATGCATTTTAAGGTCATGCGACACAGACCATTGGCCATGCAGTTTAATGTTATGCAGCACAGACCATTGGCTTGGGTCACCATATGAGTGGGACCTCATGGGGAATAGGTCTATGTGCAGTAATCTGACTCCTTGAGGATATAGGTAGGACCGATGAAAGGCCCATATAAGAAAGCTGACCTTCTTGGGGAAGGGGGAACAATAAGCTTGAGGCAGACCTCTAGCAGAATGAATGACCCTAACCCTATTAGGGATAAAACGTTGTAGTAGAAGGGTGCTCTCCAACTGGGGGTGAGAAGTCATGACCTAATTTTGATCGACTTAGGTTTCACTTTGCTGGGGCCTATAGGTCAAAGTCAAGGTGCAACCCCACTAGGGATAGTGATAGGACACACGACTTTGACCTAGGTTGGTAAAAAAAAAATAGTTGGCACCAGGTGAAGCAACCATTATTATTTATTTGTGAAGGTTCAACCGGCACTGAGTCTTCAAAAACACAACCGGCACTACGTTGTTAAAAAAAAATGGCTGGTGTTGCGAACGACCCTTGATATCATTTGAACACAGCCGGTGTTAAGCCCATTGGCACTAGGGTCATTAAAAACATGGCTGGCACTGCAAAGTCATTTGAACACAGTCAGCACTAAGTAAACCGGCACTAGGGTTGTCGACACTCAACCGGTGCTAGGTCGCTTCGATCACGTAGCTAACGCTTGAGCCATGACCCAAGCTCGACCAGGTCCAGGTCTGTGTTGCATGGAATATGATGAGGAAGCAAATAAACTTTGCCCAGGCCTCGGGTCAAAGCCTGACCCGGTCCAGCCAGTTTGCTGGCTTTCCTTGGATGTGACTGGGATTCCCAGTTTGTGATGGTCGTTTAAGGGTAGCGCAGGCTATATAAGGGGGGTAAAACCCCATCTTCTCAATTTTTCACAGAATGTAAAAAAAAATTAAGAAAAAATTTAGCGGTGAGTAGAGAGTGCCTGGTAGAAGCTCGAGCAAGTAGCCAAGGGATTCCAGCAAAGTTTTTGCAGGGACTTTTGGCAACAAGCAAAGGTTTTGAATAAACATTTTGTTGGTGATTTGGTGAAGTTGCAGAAGTTTTTCGGTTAGCACATGGGCTTTCTGAGAGATAGAAGAACTCTGGCATGGTATTTCGAGGGTAGAAGATGTGAGCAGTGCAGTGGTAGGCATTTTTGCAAGTCTTGGCAAGTTTTGTGGAGTTTTAACGGGTTTACCGAGGGTTGTAGTGACTTTTGCAGAGGTTTCCTGTTGACTAAGGGAAGTTGCAGAAGTCTTCGGCGAGGTTTTGGTGACTTCTCGGCCAAAAATGCAGGCGGCAGAAGTTTTTCAATGGGTTTTCGGCCATGTAGGAGAAGTTTCGGTGGGAAACCAAAGGGATTAAACCATTGCTGAAGGTGGACCGTCGTAGGGAAGGTGAATAGTTGTGGGAGGTGGATCGTCGCACTAAAAGTGAACGGTTAGGGGAAACAAACAGTCGTAGTAGGTGGACCGTCGCAAAAGGTGGATCGTTGCACTTGGAAATCGTGCAACTGTTGCGAAGGCCAAGAGACTTAGGCTTTGAAAACGAGGAGTCTAGGGAGGTAAACGGTCACGAAAGAGCCGATGCTAACAGAAAGACAACCAGTGCTGATGGTGAGAAACGTAACCGGTGCTGACACATTCGACATTGGGCCATGAGAAAGGCAGCCGATGCTGGGAGAACATTTGGCACTGGCTTCAAACGGTGCTCATCAGTGCCTGTGGCATGTCACGATGCACACAATGCTGCTCGCATGTGGAAAAAATTTACATGCAAAGTTTGTGGCGCTCGACGATGAGCTACGTGCGGTGCTGGCATGGGCCGACAAAGGTTGGTGAATGATGGTAAGGCATGGCTTGTGGTCTTTGTTGGAAGCCAAGTCCTTCAGGACAATAGTGGAGTCCATGTTGTTCTGTGGAAGGGCCTCCACTGTGAATAGGGTATGCTTCATCATAGGCCAGTTCCTTGCTAGAGCTGCCTTCTTTGTATGTTTGATACACACGTCGAATGGATTCCGCTATGTATGTTTGATAGACATGTCAGATGAGATCTCTGGCTTGTATGTTTGATATACATGTCGGATAAACTGAGGCTAACCACTCCGAATGATTTTGCTTCGTCTTTTGGCGTGTAACCATCCTCTTACTCGTCAGAGGATTTAAAGCAGACTCGAAAATGGTTGGCTTCTTTTTTTGTCCTGTAACCATTCTCTCCGGTGGTACTTGTCAGATGAATTGACGTTATAACTTCTCCAAGTGGTTTCGTTTCTTCTTCATGAGGCAGGATTTGTTTTTGGCCTGTAATCATCATCTTATCCTCAGATGCAAGAGCAATACTACAGGTTTTAGTTTGTAACGTCCTCTTATCCTTAGATGCAAGAGCAATATTACAGGATTTGGTGTCAAATGTTCTCTTTTCTTTAAACACGAGAGACTTGTAATCTCCCTAATAATGGGCCTTTAGCTTGTAAATTGTAATTTTCTTTTACTGCAATAAAAAGAGTTAGAATTTGTTTGGACTATCTTGCATAATTCGCATCAAGTCTCTTTCTTTTGTATATGCATTACAGATAGTACTTCTTTAGGTATTGCCCAATGATAGGGGGCATTGCCTCTTCTCCATCAGGATGTGCCAGAATGTAGGCTCCATTTAGCAATACTGTTTTGACTATGAAGGGACCTTCCCACTTAGGTTCAAACTTCCCTTTACGCCGGCCATGCATAACAATAGGCCTCTTGACGGCTAGAACTAGATCTCCATGGGTGAATGAGCAGACCTTGACGGACTTGTCAAAATCCCTCTTCATTCTCCCTTGGTTGAGTTCAAGGTTCTGCTGATCCTCTAGCCTCTTTTCATCAAGGGCATCCAATTCCTGATACTGGAGATTGACTCTCTCGTCTTCGGTTATTCTTTGGTGAATAGCAACTCGTAGTGAAGGGATTTAAATTTTGAGAGGTAAAACTGCTTCACCCCCATAGATCAGAGAATAAGGAGTGAAATCAGTAGCATTTCGCGTAGTAGTACGATAAGCCCATAGTGCTTCAGGAAACGTCTCATGCCAGTTCTTTTTCGTCTTTAATACCAATTTTTATAAAGTGTTGCACAGAGTCTTATTGAAGGCCTCAACTAATCTATTCGCCCTAGGTTGGTACATAGTGGAGTACCTCCATTCGAACCCAAACTGGTTAACCAAGCAATCATTATGGTGGCTCCAAAAATTGAGGGCCATTATCAGAGATAATCATATCAGGCACCCCAAACCGGTATAGAATGTGATGTCACACAAAGTTGGCCACTGTTGCACCGGGAGCTTGCTTAAGTGGGACCGCTTCAGCCCACATAGAGAAGCAATCTGTTGCAGCTAGAATAAAGACATGACCCATTACTGAAGGAGGATCAATAGGCCTTACATTGTCCATACCCCATTGTGAGAAGGGCCATGACGCCACTGTAGGGTGTAAGGGCTCTGGAGGCTGGTGAACAAGGCTTGAGTATATTTGACACACTTGACACTTTTTAGCATAGTTTAAGGAATCGACGATCAAGGAAGGCCAATAGTATCCCAACTTGCGTATTCCTTCATAGAGCATAGGACCGGACTGGTGTAATCCATAAATGCCTGAGTGGACCACTTCTAACACCTTGTTTGCATCTTTGACGTCCACACATCTAAGAAGAATATCGTCAAATGATCATCTGAAAAGAGCATCTCCTATAAGGAGAGTATACTTGGTGGACATTTGACGTATGTTGTTGCATTCGGAATGATCTTTCGGGAGCCTGCCAGGTTTTAGGAAACTAATGCTCTCTCCAATCTTCCACCTTCTCAATTTCCACCTTCTTCAGCCTTAATTGCTTCCTTAGCTGATAGAAGCGCTCCAAATGGATAAGGAGGACACTCCGGGAAGATATTCCTCTCATCTTCAGCGTCGACCTCGGTTCTTAGTTCAATGGGTCTCCACTCTACCCCACAAATAAGCGTGGGTCCTGATGAGGACAATTGAATTGTGGCTCTGAGTTTCTCAAGTACATCTACCTAAGAGTTTAACCTCCTGGGGATATGACTTAGAGATACTTCTTCAAACTGGGCCATATACGATTTTGCAGTATCGTGATAAGGCTTGAGAGTGTCTTTCCATACATCATTGATCCCTTTGAGTTGCTGGATAACCAACTCAGAGTCATCATAGATCTTGAGCTGCTCCAAGTCTAAATCGTAGGCTATCTCCAACCCAATTTTAAGGGCATGATATTCTGCCTCGTTATGAGAACTGACTCGGGTGACGGAAAAAAAAAAGTTGCAATACCCCTCCCTTTGGGGTTAGGAATACTACTCTGGCTCCTCCTCAGTCAAATTGAAAGGCTCCATCGAAGTACAATTCTCATACATGAGGAATCTCAACACAGAATACCTCTTCATCAGGGAGATTGCATGATGATGGAGATTCCGCGGGTACGGGATGTGCCACGAGAAAATTAAACATGGTTTGGCCCTTGATGGCCTTTTGTGGGACATACGTGATGTCAAATTACATCAGCAATAATGCCCATTTAGCGAGGCATCCTCATAAGCAAGGGCGTGTCATGAGAAACTTTACAGGATCTGCTTTTGATATAAGTTTCACTTCATGGCCGAGTAAGTAATGGCGGAGTTTTTGTACTTAAGGCCAAGTACATCTTCTCTATAAGGGGATAATTCTTTTCAGCCCCTTGCATCCTAGGGCTGAAATAGTACAACGCTGTTTCTTTTCCCTCTTCATTATTTTGGGCCAACAATGCCCCGAGTGAGTCGTCCAGAGCTATCATGTATAAAATGAGAGGTTTTCCTAGCACTGGTGTAGAGAGTATTGGTGGGTTGAGTAGATATTGTTTGATGTCACCAAGTGCTGACTGACATGCCTCATCCCTAATGAATGGGGTATCTTTCTTTAACAGGTGAGTAAAGGGTTTACAACGGCCTGAAAGATTTGAGATGAATCAGCGAATGTATGCCAACTACCCTTGGAGAGATGCAATTCTTGTAATTTAGTTGGTGACAACATTTCCTAGATTACCTTGATCATGACCGGCTCAACTTCAATCCCTCGATGTTTGACAATGAACCCCAAGAATTTTCTCGAATGTAAACCAAAGGCACGTTTCAACAAGTTCATTTTATGTTGATGAAGGCGTAGTCGCTTGAATACCATTTCAAGGTCTCTCACGTGAGCATCTTTCTCTTCGGATTTTACCACCAAATCATCTACATAACACTCCACCTCTTTGTCCATCATGTCTTTGAAGATGGTCGTCATTGCAAATAATATGTGGCACTAGCATTCTTTAATCAAAAAGGCATCATCGTGTAACAAAAGATCCCTTTTGGAGTTAAGAACGCAGTGACTTCTTCATCTTTAAGCACCATCTGTATCTGGTTACACCGGAGTAACCATCCATGAAGGAAAAGATTTGACAGTGAGCCGTAGAGTCGATGAGCATCTCGGTGAATGGCAACGGGCAGTCATCCTTGAGACAGGCGGTATTGAGGTCGCGAAAGTTAATATATACCCTAATTTGGTCGTTTTTCTTCTTGTCAGGAACAACATTTGCCAGTGATTTCTGGTATTTGACTTCACGAATAAAGCCTGCTTGTCTGAGTTTGGTCACCTCAACCTCTATCTGCTTCTCAAGGTCAGGCCTGAACCTTCTCAATTTCTATTTGACGGGTTTGATAGTTGGATCGATGTCGAGATGGTGAACAGCTACTTGAGGAACTAAGTCGGGCATCTCATGGTAATGCCAAGCAAAGACGTTTCGATTTGCTCGCAAGAAAATAGTGAAGTTTCTTTCTCTTCTGGTGACCTATTTATTGAGATGAAAGTAGGCCAAGGGTCGGCAACATCACCGACATTTATTTCTTTGAGCTCATTGGCAGTAGCTTGACCGCCTTCTTCCCATTCTTTTGGAGCTTTTTGCAACTGATCCTCGTTGTTTTTGGAGGCCTTTTCAACAACCTCAAGTGCAGAGACCCATGACCCTGACATCTCTGCTTCCGAGAGGGCTCCGAAGTATGTCGTGATTTCTGCCCCTTTCTCGAACCAAGGGACGGAACAATCTCAAACCTGGGAAGCAAGTTAGGCTGTGGGAGCTTTTTTTGAAAGTGGCAGGGAAGCTGAGGCTCGAAGGTGGTTGGGCGAGAAGAGTCCTTGTTTGAATCACACAGTCTTTGCACAGATGTGTCCAGTGTTTGCTCCACACTGATTGGTGCTTCATAGACTTGCACCATATGACAAGCCTTTTGAGAATAAAAGCTCTGCCCCCTCGATTCTCCCAGTCTCTGCTCAAAGTCGGCCTAAGGAGGCCACTGAGGTTTCTTTAGCTTCGACTTTCTGCGCTTGCTTGAAGAGGGTGGTTGTGCTTTGGCTCTAACTGCCAGGGCATTAGCAACTGACAAGAATCCTGCTTTCTGGGCCAGCGTCTTCTTTAATCGCTTTCTCTACTTCTTGGTTATGTTGGATCCTGCAAGTTCTCTATCGAGAGCCTTGAAGTTGGGACATATCAAGATTGTACCTGTAGGAGATGAAGAAGAGGAAGGATCAAAAGCAGAAGAAGAAGAAGAAGAAGAGCTAGAAGACGGGGGACTTTTAAGGTCGTTCCCCTCATCAGATCGATCTGGGCAGCATTTTACATCATCGCCAGTGTTGGACGAGTGCAGGGGGTCTTTTAGGTCTTTCCCGTGCTTAGACCATTGGGGAGTGCTTTTAACGTCGTCACCCGCATTAGACGTTCTCTGAGTGGGAGATGGCACGAGGACGTCCTCTCGATGAGAAGGAAGGAGGACTGTGTTAGGGATAAAATCTAGTAAGTTCGGCAGTGGGGGAAGCGGCTTAAGAAACTATTGCTCATCCGGTGGTTAAGCCGCCTTGTTTTTCTGGCTAACAGCCCTCGGTGCTCGCCTCCTTTTGTTTCCACATGGTGATGTTTGATTCGTCTCACTAGGCTTGTGAACAGCCTTAGCTTGGCGAATTGCTTCTCATCTTAAGGATTTGAGTTTGCTTCGCCCATGGTAGACTATCCACGGATGGGAAGTCGAGAGTTCAGCTGAGTCTGATTCATCAAGAGAGTCTTGTGTTGTGAGGTCCTCTTGTAACGGTGAAGCAGTGGCTTGGGGATCATTTACTAGGAGGTTGTAAAACTTCTGACATTCCTGCATTTTCTCTGTGAAGATTTCAAGGAAACTGGTGCATTCCCACAGGTAATGATCCCTTATTTGGTGATACGGGCACCAACGGTTCTCAGTCCCTCGGGCAAGGCATCAAGGCTACCTTGCAAGTTTCAGTGTGATTGTACTTGCCTGAAGCATTATAACAAAGAAGGCATGAAGGATATCAGACATTTTGTCTTCCTCTTGGACTGTTACTACATGGGAGGCTTCTGCTGCATTGATTTCTTCAAGTCTTTAAGCTTTATCTGACCCTGCTGAATTAGGGCTTCAATAATATCCATTAGCGTGTAGTAGTCGTCCGTGGGATGATTGATCCTTCTATGATAGGCACAATAGTTTGCTTGAGTGTCAAGGCCAGTTAGCTCAGGAAACTTGGTTTCTAAAAGATCAACTTGGTTTCTAAAAGATGAATCATAATCTGCTATAGTAATAACCGAAATAGTGTAGGGACCCATTCCTTCTCGAAGGGGTAGACCTTTTTCTTATGCCTGGTGAAATAATCGTTCCTATTAAGATTGCCTGGTGGGGGCACACGATTGTTGGATTGTTGTTGATTGCCTGCCTGAGGTGTTGTCTTTGCTGTGCTCACTTGTTTGGAGAGGTCCAAAGTTTGGGAAGGAGCCTTCTTGGGATCACTGGCCGTACCAATGGCACTGATTGCACCTTTCTGTTGATTGCCCTGGGTGTTGTTCCGAGAACTACCATTTCTTTGGTTATTCGTTGAGCTCGTAGATATTTGTGGTCATCCACCGTGGTGGCGTGATAGACTTTCTATGCGGATTGATTTTGAGATTAGTTCTAACATGGAAGTTGGATTAGAAGCTTTAACGTGTAGAGCAATCTCAGATCGCATGTTCCACATGCAAGTTTGAATTGCTTCCTTCTCAGGCATAGGGTTGGGATGGCGAGCGGCCAAATTTCTCCATCTCGATATGAACTGGTCCACAGGCTCATCAGGGTCTTGAGTCAAGGTAAGAAGTTCAATGGTTTGAACCTCTCTTTCAACCTCACAGAAGCGTTGGTCGAAGAGTTTATCTATTTCTTCTCCATTTCTTCCCAAGTACGCACCGAGTTTGGAGGAAGTCGAGCATACCATTGAAAGCTCGGGCCATCAAGCTCAACAAACTGAATGAAAAGGAGTCTCCCATTAGTCGCTGTTTCTCGACACGCTGCTTGGAAATGGGCTATGTGCTGGTTCGGGAAGGTGGTTCCACTGAATAGGGGGAACTTCCCTTTCTCGTAATCAGAGGGAAAGGGGACCTAGTCAATATACGAAGGGTACGGCCTTTGATAAGGCGTTGCACCTTTGTACTCCCGAAATATTTCTGTTTTTCAGGCTATGGGTAAAAATAGCATCAAGGTCTACTTGAGAGATGGGGTGAGGGACATAATTGTCCTGTGCGGCAGAGGGAAGGGGCTGCCTTAGAGGTGCACCATCAGAGTCATGGGAATTGACCTCATGATTAGCTGATTATCGTGTGACATCTATACGATCAATCTTTTCCATCATCACGCGCACCATCTCTTCAAACTTATTCATGCGCTCTTCCTGCGCATCACCAGGCTCCCTTGCAGCCATTATGCTGACTGTTTCTCTAGGGAGCTCAGCATTATTTATAGTTGAGGGCTTGCAAACTTGACAGGTTTTGCGTGGTAGATCAGTCAATAGGGGGCCAGCATTCCCCGACTGGACCCCGATTCTTTTATGCCGATCTTGTGCAGACCAGTTCTTGAGGTGTTGGGATCGTGGCTCCTGAGTAGCCAGGTCATCTTCTATGACACTAACCACAGTGCAAGGCTCATGGTCTTCTTCTTCGGGCTTCATAACTTGAAGAGGGTAGAATGGTCTCAGGCAAAGGGGGTTGTTGGAATAGGTTGCCTTGACAACCTTGGTCACTCCCTTAGTCAAAATTCGCAGATCTCTATCACGCTTAACTTTGAGGCTTTGACGGACCTCGAACCAAAACAATGATTGAGACCGTAGTTGGTTGACTCTCACAGAAGAGAGAGTTGTCTCCATCAGGTGCGGCAAAGAATGAGGGCTAGGGATTGGAGTCATCTTGGGCCGGGGAGGACGAAGGACTTGATCTTCCATCAAGTCATTTCCCTGAGCTCTCTTGTGGGCTCTAGAGACATGACCGAAATGAGAGGGCTGGTTCAAGATGGTACTCTTGGGAAAAGTCTTCGAGTACCAAGGCTGAAGGTGTTTGCTCGCAGAAGGAGGAGCAGGCAAGAGTGAGGTTGACTCATATAGATGCTTGAGTCGAGGGCGAGGAGCTGTCTGTGATGGCGATGCTGCGCACCCCATGAAGAGGGCTCACGGATGACCCGAGGGTCAACCTGGGCTCGAGCAAGTGATCTGGCCTTATGAGGCTGAGAACTGCGGGCATGTGTCTGTAAGAGAACAGGTGGAGGCCTACCCCATACGGGGTGCGCTTGTGTGTGTTGAGTAAGGACGAGGAGGTCGTCTCCTGTGTTCTCTGGGTGGCGCAATAATGACATTTCCTTGAGTAGTGAGATGCATATGAGCAGCATGTGTAGGACCTGACCTTGGGAGGTCCGATCTTGGATGCTGGCTCGAGGTAACAAAAGGGTTGCCCCGATGTGTGGCTCGAGTGGGTGACCCACGAGCCTGATGGTGTGTGAAAGAAGTGGAAGCCTGAGGGTCTCCACCCCTACGTGTCGAGCCCCTAGGTATAGAGACCCGTGGTGGTGCAAGATTGTGGGGAGAAGCCTTACGGCGAACCACGGAAGCAATGGCAAGTTGCTTGCCTTTTGCAGATAGGGACTGAGCAGCCTTTCAGTGTACCTCAAGAATATGACCGACAAGTGACTTGCCAGTGGCTGGGTGCATGCTGTGTGTGCCAACAGATGTGCTTCCGATGCAGGGTGCCTTGGTAGAGGTTCCACCAGAGCGAGGAGATGGGGAATGAGGGACTTTTAAGTCTTGTGTCAAACCGATTCAGGTTAAGACCTGGGAGCTAGACAAGGGGTCTTTGCTTAAAAGAATGGTCAGTAACGAAGTTAAAGGAACTTGTTCCCTAGGGTCACTTGCGAATGCAAGGATAAGAAAATCCCCGATCCGAGTAAATGGGTTACAGAACCTGCAAGCCATAAGTGATTAATGAAAAGATAATGAAAGCAGATAATAATAAAAGAAGAAACTAGTCAAACAAGAATATTCTGACAATGGGGTAGTAAGTCCCCAGTGGAGTTGTCAAGCTGGTTAGGTGCCTCGATCTCTCCCTCCATATCCTGGATGATTGGGTGACACGCGTCTCGAGTTTTTAGGGATGACCGGGGGCGTTTTTGAGATCGCTCTCTCTAGAACTTTATCCGGAAACGAGAGCAGATATTACCAACAGATGAGAGAGGAACTTAAGGTGGGTTCGGGACTTACTCGAGCTGGTTCTTGTGGGCGCCCTCTTAGATCATGAAGAAAGCCCCCCAGTAATAAAACTGGTTTGGAATCGCCTCCCTTCACTTGTGTTCTTCTAGTTTCTGCAATGACACACATATGGAAAATATTATAAGACAGGTCGGTCAAAGACCTCACCTTTTCCTCTTTGGTGAATGTACACCAGCATGCACATTCAAAAGAAGAAGAGAAAAATCTGAGAAGGGAAGATGGGGGAGAGAAGAATTTGACTAGGCAAGGAGATCAGCACAGCGACTAAAAAAATGAGTAATTGGCCTAACATGGTAGTAAAACAGGCTTGGTAACTCAGATCGGCTCAACGGGATTGCTGCTAGACGTCAATGCCAATACTGACCAGCTAGACACAATGGTTAGTCTGTCGTGGCAATAAAGCGGGCACAGTAGTTCTGGCAGAACAACATTATGGCTAGACGATTGGACCACCATAAAAGGCTAATCTCAGCCCTTCTGAATCAAACGAAAGAGTAACATAATGAAATTCATAAATAAAGAATAAGAAGTAAGATAACAGAAGAAGAGAACAGAAAGAAGGAAGGGGCAGAGAAAGGAAGGAGGAGGGGAAGAATATGAAGAAAGAGAGAAAAACACAATCAGCGTTGGGCATCGTAGGCTACATTAAGTGAAGAAGAGGACACAATCGGTGCTGAGTTTAGCCTACTGTATTTAGACAAAGAAGAGAGAGAAAACACAGTCGACACTAGGCTTCACAGACTATGTCAGATAGAAGAGAGAAGAGAGAGAGGACGCAGTCGACACTAGGCTTCGCTGACTATGTCAAACAGAGAAGAGAAGAGGAGAGAGAAGATGCAGTCGATACTAAGCTTTACTGATTGTGTCAGATAGAGAGGAGAGAGAATATGCAGTCGGTGCTAAGCTTCGTCGACTGTGTCAGACAGAGAGGAGAGAGAAGATACAGTCTGTGCTAGGCCTCGTTGAATGTGTCAGACAGATAGGAGAGAGAAGATATAATCGGCATTAGGCTTTGCTGACTATCAGATAGAGAGGTGAGAGAAGATGTAATCGGTGAAGCCAGATAGTAGTGAGAGATAAAGATGAGAAGAAGAGAGAGAAAGAGAGATATAGATGAGAAGAAGAGAAAAAGAGAGATAGTGATAAGAAGAAGAAATAGATAGAGAGATAACTATGAGAAGAGGAAGAGAGAGAAAGAGATATAGATGAGAAAGAGGGGAGGAGAGTGAAAGTTACCTTATCGAAGGGTACCGACCCTTTTCTTCTCTCTCCTCTCTCGCTCCAAGACACACCCAAGAGCTTAGGCAAAAATGAAGTCTTTATTGATTGATTGAAGAATGAATTTAAAAGCCCTTCAGTAATTCGGCTTTACATGTTTATATAGAATTGGGTTAAAACATGGATGTATGCCCAAAAACTATCTAGAATTGAAGATAATTACAATTTAATTGAATTAAAATAAAGTTTAAAAATAGGTGCAAAAGGACTGTTTTTCCCTTGCCTAATAATGTGTGGAATTCCAGAACAGTCCCTATTGCTGCCTGAGAACTTGTGTGACCTTTCATGACTGACTCGAGGTTGTTTTGATTCCTGTTTGATCGAAATATTATTGTTTTCTTGCAAGGCTTGGCATGGCGATCATTTTGATTCCAACTTTGAGCCGTGAATCATGTTTTTAAGCCATGATTACGAAAATTGAAATTTGCGTAAACTTTGAAAACTTTGGATCAATTGTGTGCTCGTTCCTTGATTCTTTTCGTCAATTCCTTCGTTGAATCACACTGAGCATGTCGTCACGATCATGTTGCAAAAAACCCAGCCTAATTTAGTGTCTAGATGATTGATTTCATCGTCTTGCGTTTTTAGCTGGAATCTTGAAATCTGGTGGCCGGAATTTACTGCAGTTTTGATGCCTTCGTGTGTGAAATGCAACCGTTCATCGTACCTAGCATTCGGACCAAAGATGGCCACAGACCTTACGCACATAATGCAATTGGTTTCATGTCAATCGGTTATGCGAGCTTCGTGATTTAGGCCCTAGAGTGAAGTGTGCTGCTGCTGAAATTTCTGCAACTTCTTTTACGAATCAGTAACTTCTCTCTCATTTTGCTTCCCACTCAAGTATCGTCACAGGGCGTGCCACATATTGAATCACTCGGTGTAATGAGACAAACACACTCACCAAATTTGAGCGCGATCCGAGTTGGAACGAGTGAGATATAAGCCCCAAAATTCACTGCTTGTGACTGTAAAAATAGCCACCTTTAATGATGTTTTAATGCAGGGTGACCACACGGGAAGAGTGTGCAGCCTACCCCTTTCTGATATTTTTACACATAACTTTGTCTTGGAGTGCTCGACTAAGCCGAAACTTGACCCATAGGGGTTTTCAACCATGTCGGATCCAATGGCTATGGTCCCACATTTGTTTGACACACCAAAAGTATAGCTCTAGTTACAGGGTCCATTTCAAGGTGCTAGAGGTCAACTTTTTCAAAATTGTTTCTTTGTGTTCATTACCTTAGACATGTCTGATCACGATGAAACTTGGCAGGTGTCCTTCTGCAGTGATGATGAAGATCTTGACCAATTTTATAGCAATTTTGGGACTGTCAAAATTTCCACTGTATTGTAGGTTTTATTGACCTACTTGCTCTTTATTCCGCATCAGGGACCAAGGTGCTGAAAAATGCATTCAAACACACCCGAGTTGGCAAACATCCATAATGTCTTCCACGTGTCCTCATTAAGGGGATATTAGCTCGACCCTTCCCATGTCTTGAAATATGAACCTTTACCGATCAGGGAAGATCTTACCTTCATTGAACAGCTAAGTTTGATACTAGATAGGAGAGTGCAAGTGTTGCGAAACAAAGAGATTCCTTTAGTCCAAGTATTATGGAGGCACCATTAGAGAATGGAGTCAACTGGAGAATGAAAAGACGAAATCAGATAAAAATACCCCCATCTTTTTCAGTAATCAGGTACACAAGTTTAGAGGACAAAATTTCTTTGAGGGAGGGAGAATGTAACAATCCTAGCTTTTGAAAAAAAAAAAACAATTTAAATAACTCTTTATAGTGTGATGGTCCCTATGAGCATTTTGGCCCTTAAGGACCACTACCACTTTTGCTTCCTTTTTATACCCCATCTTCTCTTTACATGTGACACGTCTTCTAGTTGCGTGGACTTTCCAAGTTAACATTTTAACACCATCTGTACACATCATATAAGATGTGACATTTTGAAATTAGCAATTAAACACCCTCCTCACACCTCACGTAATATCCTTTTACAATAATATTTTTTAAAGGTCTAAAAGAGTAGGATGTTGGTTTTAAAAGGAGCTGGGACTCTCTCCCTCTTCCAGCAAGACATTCTCTCATGCTCTCTCTCTGATAAATATCAATCTCTCTATGGGTTAAAAGCCTATGAAATTCCACTCAATTAAAGCAAGCATTGAACTCTCTCCCTGCAACATGATCTCTCTCTCTCTCATGCCCTCTTTCTCAGTAACGTTGAGCCCTCTCTGTGGATTGAAGGAAACAATGAACTCTTTTTCTCTCTAACCAATTTTTGAGATACTGGAAGTTCTCTCCCAAGTATTATAAGTAAGTGACCTCATTGTCTTGAAAAAGAATCTTTTTAGTAAAATTGTGATATTTATCTATTGTTAGGAATTTTAAATGTTGTAAATTCTTAAACATGAACTTATTTTTCCTGTCTATTGTTGACAATTTTATATACTGTAAATTATTAGAAATAAACGTGATATTTTCGCTTTTAATAAAATTGTGAGATTTCCTTCTACTATTTTGAATATTAGACATTGTAAAATTCATGTGCAAATGACTGCCTCATTATTTGAAAAATTGATATTTTTGCACTTGATTGTAGTATTGCCTATGAAATGATTATTTACGAATTGGCAATTCCATAAATTGTGATAATTCTGTATTTAATTTTGGATTCCCATAAGGGTTCTTCTATTGATAATAGACTAATATCATGTTTGATTTCAAGAATGTCCTTTAGAACTGCTACTTTTCAGAAATTATAGCAAAAATGTTTGACTGGTTACTTACAGATATTTCAATAAAATTGATTGTTTAAATTGCTGCAAGTGAACTCTTGTTAATGATTTCAATGATATTTTGACTACATGATGTGGCTTCTTTCTGATGTTAAAAGAGTTTCAGAGATAATTTGAGTATAAGTGGACCTATAGGGATTATTAGGACCGATCCGATTATATCGGTAGGGACTATTTGGACTCATCCAAGATGCCGATGAGGTATGTTTGGAACTGCAGGGATTGCTAGGTTCTATCCGGTTATGCCGGTCGGGACTATTTAGACTCATCCGGGATGCCGGTGAGGTATGATCTGACTAACAGGGATTGTTAGAACCTATTCAGTTATGCCGTTAGGGACTTTTTGGACTCATCTGGGACACCAGTGAGGTATGGTTAGACCTGCAGGCCTTGTTAGGACCTATCCGGTTATGCAGGTATGGACTATTTGGACTCATCCTGGATGTCGATGAGGTATGGTTGGACTTGCAAGGATTGTTTGGACCCATCTAAGACTGTGGTGACGTATATAGGTGACCTACTTGGGACGCCAGTAGGGTACTTTGTGAAATCCTTTGAGTTATGATTTTTTGTTAAAATGTTTATATGCATTTCAATCATTTGAATTATGTTTAATTGTGCATCTTTTAAAGTGAAATTGTTATCCATAAATACTTTTCCTCATATTGTTTCTATAGACCTTCCTTTTTTAAAATGCTTACTTCTTCCGTTCATGATTATTTTTTAGGATTATGAAGACCACTTACTGAGTTGCCAAACTCATCAAACTACGGTAAATTCTTTCCAGGGTAATTGCAGTCACTTAGTTGAATGTACAACATAACCAGCTTGTGAAGAAATTGTAGTCATAACTAAATTCTCCTTTGTAACTTTTGATTAAATTCACCACTGTAACTTTTGTTCTATCATCAGATGTATATCTAAACCTTCATGTTAATATTAGTTATGAGTAGACTTTGTACAGACTCTTAGAAATGGAAAATTGTTTTAACGCAATAAATGCTGAAGTTTAAGACTTTGTTTTGTTATGAATCGACGGTCACATTCCAAGGATTCTAATCATATAAAACTTGGGGTGTGACAATTTTTGGTATCAGAGCAATAGGTTTAGGATTACTAAAACATTTGAAAACAATGTACTCTAAGTCATATTTATTATATGTACAAACCAGTACGAAGTCAAGATCTCGAATGGCTGAAGCTAATATGGAGGGAATTCATAAAGCCTTGGAAAATATGGTTGCCCTTATGCAACATCAGATGGAAACAATAATCCACCTAGGCAGTCATCAACGGGAAATGGTGGGTGTAATATTGAATGATTTAAGAAATTAAACCACCTTCTTTTAAGGGTGTTGCAGACCCACTAGAAGCTGAGGGATGAATTATGCAATTGGAGAAAATATTTGAGGTAATGGAATGTCCTAGTAATAAGAAGGTCGCCTTGGCTGTATTTTGTTGGAAGGTGAAGCACAACATTGGTGGCAGATGTAAGGACCAAAGTTTCCTTGCCACAGTAACACACACGACGATGTGTGTGATTGTGGTGATTTCTTATGCCTTGTTCATTGAAATTGGGGCTTTTTCTCTATGATGAATGTGGATGCTGAAAATGAATGTGTGATTTCCAAATCCTATAAGAAATGTGCGCTTATGTGTATACATCGTGAGAGAATAATTGTTATCTTGCTCATTACCATGAAATGAAGGTTATGGAACACATTCTTGAGGCCTGTATAGTATTACTGTGAAATTCTAGGAACATGCATGTTTTGTAAGAGCCTTTTGAACGGTCAACATGGTCCAATTGACCCCAAATCATCGCCATTAGCAAGATAGGTGAGTCTAGTAAGATTTTGTATTTGTCCACTGTAGAAATTCTTTATAAAAACAAAGTTATATTTCAAAACATAGGAGTATGTCACTGTTGGTGGTTTTTCCCTGGATCTTTCATTGTCATTGTTGTAGTCACTGATTTTAACTATCCAAACGAAGTCCATTTCCTATCAAACCACTGCCAGTTGAAAGGTCTTTGAGTTGGCTTAAACTTGCATGTAGAAACTATTTAGAGATTCCTCTTAGATGGAAAGTTATGCATCATTTTGTGAAGACATGTTACTGCGGTCGGTTTTGATTAAACTCGAAGCTATCACCTTATTTGGCTTGGGTCTTTCAACAATCAAATGGAGTCTAAATGCTTTCAAATTATCCTTGCTAGAAAGATATGAGTCTTGGCTAAAACCTTGATTTTTAAATTGTCTCAAATACTTCACGGATTGAGAGTTATCGTGATATAAAGAAGGGTATGTTGTTGTCTCATGTACACAGCAGGGTGCAGCTAGGAAACCCCCATTATCTTGTACCTCTAAGAAGCCAAACGGGATCCAAATATCTTCAAACTACCCCCTTGTGAAAGATAGATGTGTCTAGTATAAAATTGGTTTTGGAACTATTTTCAAATTACAAATGAACTAAAAGTTATGACCCTATTAGTGAGCGTACATCATTGCCTATAATTGTTGGAAATTGAATTGTAATGCTCGGTTGTGATACCGCTACTGTTACAGTGATACTACTACTATTACTGCGATACTGACCACTATGCAATCCACCCATTGGTAGTCGCACTGTTGTACTGAGAAAACACTGTGATACTGACAAGCCTTGATACTGACCACTATGCAATGGACACCCATTGGTAGTAGGTAATGTGATATTGTTTATACTGTGCAATACTGTGCCTTTGACCACCACACCCATTGGTGGTTGAATACTACTCTACTGGCTACTGATTTGACTATACCTCAACCCCAATGACAGGAATGGGGTCAGGAAGTGAAACTAGAAAATAGGGGTGTCGCTCCCCTCCAATTATTATAGGCACTACACGTTGGGGCACCTAATGGTAGTGTAACACCCTCTCGCCATCGGGGCACAAGGAGATGGTCGTGTCTTACAGGGCCACTGCCTATCGAAAACCCCAAATAGGGATGTATGTGTGTGTGTGAGGGCATTATGAAGTGGGACACCCACTTGTCATTGTCCTACCTCCTGAATAAGGGTAGAGGTTTCAAGCTACAGAATTGGCTTAGCTTGAGCAATGAAACTTCTATTTCAAGAGTAGGCCTCTTTAGCTTCTGTAGCTGTGATCTGTTAAACTTATTGTGTTGCCTAAAGTGAAGTGATTTATGACTTATACACTGTGTAATTGAACTGCTTTTATTATCATATTGTTAGAATACGGAAATGCATCATAGAGAGACTCTTCTTGATATTCTGTGAATTAGTATGCAATGTTTACTGTTATCACTATCACAAAGTTGGGACGCATTGGTGTAAATCTGCGTAATGGGTTGTTAGCTCATTCCATCTTATTTACATGATTGTAGAGTGAAAGTGTTAGCCTATGAGTAGAAGGCGGGTAACTGTGTTGTGCTCGGGTGGTTGAAACTTGAAGTTTGAAGATCTGTCATCTAAAGTTTCCTATAGTATGCTTTTGGTGGCCTTACCACTGTGATATTCACTTTACACTTTGTATTTTGCCATGAGTGCCTTGAAGAAAATTGTACGAAGTTTTGGATATTTATTGGAATGAAAATGGTTGTTCTTTTGGATTAATATTTGTCTTTATGTATAGTTTTAGTTTTGCTTTCATGGTTTGCTCTTGATTATGTGTTTTCATGCGATTGAGCTACTCCAACCTGAGTGGAGTTCGCCACCTCACGTCGCGGTCTCGCACCCTGCCGCCATCGGCTTGTACGATATAGGGTCAGGGGGCGGGGTCGTGACAGATGGTAAATGGAGTATTGGTCCTAAAAAATAAACCCTTGACTTGGGAAGTATTTCTAGGGACATTTAATAAAAAGTACTTCCCATATTTTATTCGTGACCAAAAAGAAATGGGATTTTGGAATTAGCTCAAGGGAACAAGAAAGTAGCACAGTATGAGGCCAAGTTTATAGAATTGGCCAGGTTTGCTCCACATAAGGTTAACCATGAGGCAAGAAAGGTGAAAAAATTTGAAAGGGACTTAGACCAGCCATCAGAAGCAGAATATCAGTCTTAAAATTAAGAACTAATGCTGAAATAGTATATCAAGCCCAAATTGTTGAAAAAAATTGTGAAGATTACCAAAAGAGGAAAAGCTAGAGAAGTCAGAATAGGCCCACACCACTTAATCGACAACAATCTGAAGGAGCAAACAAAAGACAAAGGTGGTGCCATTTCAAAGCCCACCAGAGCCTTGTAAACAATGTGGGAAGGGACATGGGATGAAACCCTGTTATTGGGAAATCAAAGCTTGTTTCCAATGGGGGAAGTTGGGGCACAAGATCAAAGATTGTCCTGCTTTGAAAATGCAACAACATTCAAAGCTTGAAGAGGGAGCCAAAAAACCTCAGACGAAGGGGAGTGTATTCACGAACACCAAACAAGATGCATAGGCCTCAAAATTGGTGATCCAGAGTACTCTTACTATCTTTCAAAAAGTAGCTCATGTTTTGATTGATCCTAGATCTACTCCTTCATTTGTGTCACCACACTTTGCATGCCACTTAAGGGTAGAACCAGAACAATTGGAATGCATTTTAGTGATAGCCACATGTATGGGGAATTCAATCAATACCAATCCAGTATACAAATCTTGTGGGATACGGATAGAAGAAAAGGAACTGTTAGTGGATTTAATACTCCTAAAAATTCAATATTTGGATGTGATCTTAAGCATGGATTGTCTCTCTACAATGCAAGTATTGATTGTTACGCGAAAATGGTTACCTTTTGTATTTCGAATCAACCAGTATTTACCTCGAAGGTATCAAAGAAGCTTACCCACCATTTTTAATTTCCTCCATTCAGGCTAATCGTACCTTCGGAAAGGATGTCAAGGCTTTCTTGCTTATATTAAAAAAGATAGAAAGGAAAATATACGGATACCATTCCGGTCGTTCGAGAATTTCTTGACGTATTCCCGGAGGAATTGCCAGGGCTGCCACCTGACAGGGAAATTGAATTCCCTATTGAATTACTACCCGGTACAACCCCAATTTTTAAAGCCCCTTACCAAATGGCACCCACTGAACATAAGGAACTTAAACAACAATTGGAAGAATTACTAGAGAAAGGTTGTATTAGATTTAGTGTGTCACCATGGGGTGCTTCGGTATTGTTTGTTAAAAAGAAAGATGGGACCATGAGGTTGTGTATCGATTATAAACAGATAAACCAAGTAACAGTGAAAAATAAGTATTCAGTAACCATAATTGATGGTTTACTTGATCAATTACAAGGATCTCAAGTATTTTCAAACATTGATCTCAGATCTAGATACCATCAGCATAAGATTAAAAGTGATGATGCTCCCAAGACAGCTTTCAGAACAAGGTATGGCCATTATGAATTTTTAGTCATGCCTTTTAGATTAACTAATGCACCAGCTGCATTTATGGATTTGATGAATGGAGTCTTTAAGCCCTTTCTGGATAAGTTTATTGTGGCATTCATCGATGATATTCTAATATATTCCAAGGATCGTAAGGAACATGAACAACATGTAAGAATGGTATTGCAAATACTAAGAGAAAAGAAGTTGTAGGTCAAACTAAGTAAATGTGAATTTTAACTTGAACAAGTGACATTTTTAGGACATGTAATATCACAAAAAGGTTTATTAGTTGATCCTTCAAAGGTTGAAACCATAATTAATTGAAAACAACCAAGTAATGTGACTGAAGTTTGAAGCATTTTGGGATTGGCAGGATATTACAGAAGATTTGTAGAAAGATTCTCTCGAATTGCAACCCTATAACTCAATTGACATAAAAAAATACCAAATTTGAGTGGACACAGGAATGTGAGGAGAGTTTTCAAGAACTAAAAGCTCGACTGACTTCAACACCTATTTTAACTATTCCTGAGGGAGTGGAGGATTTGTGATTTATAGTGATGCTTCACATAAAGGCTTAGGTTGTGTATTAATGCAACATGGGAAGGTAGTGGCATATGATTCCAGATAGTTGAAATAATATGAGAAGAAATATCCAATTCATGACTTAGAGCTGGCTGCAAAAGTATTGGCTCTGAAAATTTGGAGGCATTATCTATATGGGGAGCAATTCGAAATATACACAGATCATAAGAGCTTGAAATACCTCTTTTCCCATAAAGATTTAAACATGCGGCAAATAAGATGGATTGATTTCCTAAAATACTATGATTGTACAATCCATTATCATTAAGGAAAGGCTAACGTTGTGGCCGATGCTCTAAATATGAAATATGTAGGAGATTTAGCCCATCTAATGATCCAAGAAATGAAATTATTAGAAGAAATAGTGGATTGGCATCCGACTCCATCCTTTAATGTTGTGATAAGTATGATTACCAACATTAAGGCAAAACCTCAATCAATTCAATAGATTCGGTTGACACAAAAAAAGGACCCTCAGCTTATAAAAATTTTAGAAGAGGTGAAGCTGGGAAAGAGAGACGAATTCTCTATATACAGTGATGGTTTGTTGACATTTAGAGGTAGGGTTTGTGTCCCGAATGATGAGAGTGTGAAGAAAGTTATCTTGGAAGAAGCACATCACTCCCGTTATACTATACATCCCAAGAGTACTAAGATGTATCGGGACTTGAAGAAAACATTCTGGTGGAATGACATAAAAACGGAGGTAGCACTATTGATGTCAAAGTGCCTAACATGCCAGCAAGTAAAAGCTGAGCATCACAGGTTCACTGGGTTGTTGTAGCCCTTACCCATGCTAAAGTGGAAGTGGGAAAGCATTTCTAGGGATTTTATCTCCAGCTTGCCTAGAACAAGTTCAGGACATGACAGCATTTGAGTCATTGTGGACCGACTAAGCAAAGCTGCCCACTTTCTACTGATCCGTATGAATTACAATTTGGATAGACTAGCCCAGTTGTACATTAAGAAAATAGTGCAGTTACATGGAGTTCCAATCAGTATTGTATCGGACTGGGACATTAGGTACTTCTAAATTTTGGGCTAGGCTATAGTCAGCCATGGGGACAAGACTCACCTTTACTACTGCCTTTCACTCCCAAACTGATGGACAATTAGAGAGGACCAGCTAGACCTTGGAAGATATGCTAAGGGCTTGTGTCATTGACTTGACAGGCAGCTAGGATGACCATTTACCTCTGATTGAGTTTGCATATAACAGGCTACGAGTAAATAAAATAGGTATTAGAAATAAAATGGGATAGTACAAGATGAAAGAAAGGAAGCACATACGAGAGGAGAGAGAAGGTACAAGGGATGAATACGGAGAGAAGGGAATGAAACGAAATGAAATAGAGCGAAATGAAATTTAACCAAAACGAAATAAAAGGAAGGAAAGGGAAGGGACAGGAAATAAAAGGCAGTGAGACAGGGGGAACAAGTGGAAGCACGGGAATGAAAAGAAACACAAGGGAACGAAAACAAAATGACAAAGACAAGGGTAAAGAAACAATGTTCATTTGGGTTTTTTTTAGAGAGAGTGAGTGATGAGGTTGCAGGGAAGAGAAATGGTCGTGCACGAAGTCAATGAAAGTTGGAGCGAGAGGAGAGCACGAGGTTGCAGGCGGGAAAGGGGAAACAACGGGATAGCGGAGGCGGAGGTTGCAGCCAAGGAAAAGGATGCATGAGGGCGGAAGTTGCAGGTTGGTGGAAAGGGCTGAGATTGTGGGAATGGTTGGAAGAGAAAGGTGGAGATGGCTGCAGTTGATGAAAGATGAATTGGGGTGTAGAACGCGGCAGCCAGGCTGCTGCCTGATTTCGGGTGGAGTGAAGGGGACGGCTGAGGGCAGGGGATGCGATTTAAGAGAGGCGGTGATTGCAGAGAGGTGGTGGAAATGAAGTGAAGGACATCGCAACGAAGATAGGGATGTGATTGAGGCGAAGACAGGGGTGGTGGTTGACTGCTGGTGGGCAGAGAGCAATGTGATGAAGGAAGTAGAGGCTGGACGCAGAGATTGGAGGTGGTGAATTGTGCAGAAGAGGTAGTTGGAATGGAGAGATGATGGTGGCAGCTGGCACATCTGATTTTAGAGCGAGAGAGGTTGTGCTGCTTCGTGAAGTTAAGAGAGAAAGAGTTGAGTGCAGCCGAGGTGGGAGGAGAGAGCATCAGTGAGTATTCACCATTGAACTTAGAGAGCGAAAAGGGCAGCAAGGTTGCTGCAAGGTGGCGGGAGTGGGAAAGTTGCACATGCAGAGTTACGTAGGAAAGTTGCACAGACGGCGCTAAGTTATGAAAGTTGCACAAACGGAGCTAAGTTGTGAAAGTTTGGGGAACGGTGGTTGCACTGGGCCACATAACGTGAGAGGTAAAGAAGGGACGCGAGGGCGCACCAGGTAGGTATTGTAAGGGATCACAGAAAAAAATGAGAAAAGGAGGTAGACATGAGGGACATCAGGAAAAGATAAAGGAAGGTAGATCCAAAGGTGCACATGAAGCTGGAGAATAAGAAAATAAGTGGACCTGAGGGACCACTAGGTGATAGAATGGAAGAGTGATCATGAGGGAATACAAAGAGGGAGGGAGAGAAGAAGAGAAGGAGAAAGAGTGAAAGACATATGGTGATAGGCTTCTGCCATTTGTGAAAGAGGAGAGAAAAAGATAAAGGAGCGAGAAAGAGAAGAGAGAGAAAAGATGAGGAGTGAGAAAGTTACTTTACCAAGGGATGTCAACCATTTTTTCTCTCTCCTCTCTCTTTCTCCAAGACACTCCTACGAACTTAAGTAAGAATTGAAACTTTTATTGAATGATCGAAGGTCCTTTATAATTAGGTTTATCATGTTTATATAGAATTGGGCCCAAACATAAGTGTACGCTAAAAAACTAGCCTAATTGATGATAATTACAATTATTATGAATCAAAGAAAATTAGAAAAATAGGATGCAAAATGAATATTTTGCCCTTGCTTAATAATTCACGGAATTTCAAAACATTCCTTATGACTGTCCTAGAACTTGTGTAACCTTCCTTGACTGATCCGGGGTTGCTCTGATGCTTGTTTGATCGAAAGATGATTGTTTTCTTGTAGGGCTCGGATCGTGTGTTTAAGCCACGGTCATGAGACTTGAAATTTGGGTGAATCTTGAAAACTTTGGATCGATATCGCACTCGTTCCTTATGTTTTCCATGATTTTTTCGTTGTAGTGCACTGAGCATGACATCACGATCGCGTAGCAACAAACAAGACAATATTTGGAGTCCAAACGAAGATTTCGTAACTTTTGTGTGTTGGCCAGAATCTAAAATCCGGCACTCGAAATTTACAATCACTTCGTTGTCTTCGTGTGTAAAATCCAACCAATCATTATGCACAACGTTCGAATTAATGGTAGGCCTAGACTTACGCACACAATGGGATTGGTCTTACGTCGATCTGATGCGCGAACTCCATGATTGGGTCAATCGAACGCGGCGTGTTGCTGCTGATTTTTCTACAACTTATTCACAAATCGACAACTTCTCTCTAGCTTTTCTCCCTGCTAGGGTGTCATCACGAAGCATACCACATATCGAAATGCTCGTCTTGATCTGACGAATACGCTCACAAAATTTGAGCGCGATCTGATTTGGATCGAGTGAGATATGGGCCCCAAATATCACTGCCCATGACTGTGAAAACAACCACCTTCAATGGTGTTTTGATGTAGGGTGGCCACACGAGAATAGTCTACGGTTCCTCTTGTTTCAATGTTTTACCCATAACTTTGTCTTGGAGTGTCCGATTAAGCCAAAACTTGATCCATAGGGGTTTTCGACCGTGACGGATCCAATGGTAGCAGTCCTACAGCTGTTTGATGCATCCAAAATATAGTTATAGTTACAGGGTCAGTTTCAAGGTGTTGGAAGCCAATTTTTCCGAAATTGTTTCTTTGTGGTCATTGCCTTAGACATGTCGAAATGCTATGAAACTTGCAAGGTGGCCTTTGGGAGTGCTTATGAAGATTTTGACCAGTTATGGGGCCATTATGAGATTGTCTAAATTTTCACTATTTTGTCAGGATTTAATGACCAGCTTCCTCTTATTCCGCATCAGGGACCAAGGTGCTGAAAAATGTGTTCAAACAACTTGTCCTGTCAAATGTTTTGCTTCGAGAGAAGCGAGAAGGACAACGTATGGAAAATTTTGTCGGCTTTATTACTTTTTTTCTTTCTAGCTGTAGGACCACGTGAACGCCGAGGAGATATCGACGCAATGCTTTAACTTGGATGCTTAACGTTTGGATGCAATGTGCAGGTCCATTCGTGGAGACTTTAGGGGAAGAAGATGCTTTTGAGGGATCCTATGAAAGTCCTCACCCTCGTGTGTACTATTTTGGAGGGATTCGTATTTTAAGTCCTCATCCTGTCGGATGGTACCTGTGACGGCCTTATGATAATGACTGGGTTATGTTGTCACCCAGCGTTGGAGAAAGAATGATGATTGGGCAACGTTATCTCTCAGCCTTGAAGAAGGGATGATGACTGGGCTACGTTTTCACCTAGCCTTAAAGAAGGGATGATGACGCGGCTACGTTATCACGCAGCCTTGAAGAAGGGATGGTCCTTGAAGAAGGGATAATGACTCGGCTACATTGTCACCCAGCCTTGAAGAAGGGATTGTCCTTGAATAAGGGATGATGACGGAGCTACGTTATGACCAAGTCTTGAAGAAGGGATGGTCCTTGAAGAAGGGATGATGACTGGGCTACGTTGTCACCCAGTCTTGAAGAAGGGATGATGACTGGGCTACTTGCCACCCAGTCTTAAAGAAGGGAGAAAGAGACGAATAAGAAGAGAGACATGCACAGTACTACAGATGTTGTGCATATAAAGAGAGAGAAAAAGAGAAGAATAGAGAAAAGAAGCATGCACAGTATTACGAATGTTGTGCATGTGAAAAGAAGAAAGGAAAGAGAGAAAGAGGGGCATGTACGGCGCTGTCAATGCCACACATGTCAAGAGAGAGAAGAAGAGAAGAAGAGAGGAAAAGAGAAAGAGAGGCATACACAGTACTACCAATGTCGTGCATGTGAAAGAAAAGAGAGAAAGAGATGAAGAGAAGAAAGTCAAGCGAGAGAGGGACACGTACGGTGCTGTCACCACCGCACATGTCAAGAGAGAAGAAGAGAAGAAGAGAGAAAGAGAAGCAAGCACAGTACTATTGATGTCGTGCATGCGAGAAGAAAAGAGAGAAAGAGATAAAGAAATAGAGAGGAGATAGAGAAATAAAGAAGAAGAATAGAAAGTTTTGAGGGATCCTATCAAAGTTCTCACCCTCGTGTGGACTGTTTGTTTGTTTGATGAATGGGTTATATGTTTACCCATCACTGAAAAGGAGGTTGTTTGAGCTACGTGTTCATCCAACACTGATGAGGGATGTTGACGAGGCTTTCTGTTCACCCAAAAATAAAGAAGGATGTCATCTAGGCTATGTGTTCACCCAAGACTGAAGAAGGATGTTGAGGGATGATTTTAACATCTACACCCTGTTGGACATCTTAGCGATGAAGAGAGTGCTGACTGAAGCTGCCTATGGAAGCGGGCGCTGCATCAACCTGCTTTCTTGGTCCAAGCACCCTTTGCGGGTTTTCAGTTGGACTTGGGAAGTGGTGCCGTAGAGATGGTTTTCACCAATCTTCCGTTTTTACTCACGGTTCCCTGTCTGGTTTTTACCATGCCCGAGTTTTTATTTTCATGGAACTCTCTTACTCATGGCGTTCCCTTCTCCAGGTATACACCATGCCCATTATTCACTCATTTTTTATGTTTTTTTTTTGTTCTTTTTTTTTCTTTTGTGTCAAGGCGTATTTAGGGTCATGCATCCAAGACCTGTGTGAAGCCTTTTAACATCATGCGGCTAGGACGTGCACTATAGTTTAAGGTCATACAATTGGACCATGGCTGTGTAGTTTAAATTCATGCAGCTAAGACCATGCAGTTTAAGGTCGTGCAACTAAACCTCCGCTACAGTTTAAGGTTATATAGTTTTGACTACGTAGTTTAAGGTCGTGCATCTAGACCATTCTGTGGGTCACCATGTAGGTGAAGCTCCATGGGGAATATGTCCGTGGACGGTAATCCGACTTCCCTAGGATAAAATGGTTAATGTCATACACAATCAGAGGGCTTAGATGGAGATGGTGGCCTGACGAGGGATCGCAAACGGAAGCAGACTTCACTGGGGATTAGGGTGCGAGTGTGAATCCGAGGAGGTGAAAAATGAGACTCCATGGAGAATAGGTAACCCGACTCTCTGGGGATAATATAGCAAAGGAATAATGACTTGGTGTGAAACAGACCCACTGGAGATTTAAGAGGTAAGAATGACCTTAACTCCACTGGGGATAATGGGCTACAATATGGCTGTGACTCCTACTAAGGATAATGGGCTACAGTATGGTTGTGACTCCTACTGGAGATGAGGGACAGTGGCCTGCTCCTGACTTCATTGGGGATGATAGGTAACGGACTGGGTGCAACTCCACTGGGGATAATGGTGGGACATGCACGACAATGACATGCTCGACAGTAGGAAAGCACATCTTGTGAATGTGCATGGCAATAACATGCTTGGTGATGAAGCCCGCACGACAGTAGCATGCTTGACAATGGCATGCTTGATAGTGACATTCTTGGCGGTAGCATGCACGGCGGTGAGGCATGCACAACGGTGGAGTATCTGCAGTGGTGAAGAAGGGACACGGGCAACGGTGACGAAGGAACAAGAGCGGCGGTGAAGAAGGAATACACGCGACGGTTGAGAAGGAACACATTTGTGAGGAACACCTGCGGCTGTGAAGAAGGAACACGCGTCGCAGTGTGCACATGGCAGCATGTGAAGGGAAGTGTGTTTGATGATCTTCAGGAAATGCATGTGAAAGATGCACGCAAAAGGTCACGTGGGCGACAGCTCGGGACACGCTTGTAAGGGATGCAGAGGAGCAGCGGTTTGTGAGGGACCTCATGGAAACATGTAAGCAATTTATAGTCGTGCTAATAGACTGTTGGTAAGGTGCCTCGATCTCGCCCTTTGGATCCTTTGAGGATCGGGCAGCATGCGTCTCAGGTTTCAAGAGAATACTTGGGACGTTTTTGAGAACACTCTCTCGAGAACCTCGTTCGAGAATGGGGGCAGGTGTTACTAACTGGTGAGAGAGGAATTTAAGGTGGGTTCCAGGCTTACTCGGGCTGGCTCGCGTGGGCGCCCTCTTAGATCACGAAGAAAGCCCCCTAGTAATAAAACTGTTTCGGAATCACCTCCCTTGGCTTGTATTCGTCTGCGTTATGCAATCACACACATATGGCAAACGTTATAAGACAGGTGGGTCAGACCTCACCCTTTTCCTCTTTGATGAACATAAACAAGTATGCGCATTAAAAAAGGAGAGAAAAATGAGAGAAAAATAAGAGAAGAAAGACGAGGGAGAAAAGAATTCGACTGAGCAGAAGGATCAGAGTGATGACTAAGCTGGTGAATAATTGGCCTGACGTGGTAATAAAACAGGCTTGGTAAATAAGAATTGCTCACAGAATTACTACTAGACGTCATTACTAGTACTGACTAGCTAGGTAGAATGGTTAGTCTGTCGTGGCAATAAAGAGGGCCAAATAATCTTGGCACAACAACATTACAGCCAGACGAGAGGACTTCCATGAGAGGCTAACCTCAATCCCTCTTAGTCGAATGAAAAAATAACAGAATGATGGTTATGAGGAAAGAAAGGGAACAGAAGCAAGGAGGGAGAAGAAAGGAAGAGAAGAGTATGAAAGGCGAGAGAATAAACAAGAGAGTGGGAAGGAAGACGCAGTTGGCGCTAAGCATTGCCGACTGTGTTAGAAAGAAGAGAGAGAAAATGCAGTTAGTGTTAGGCTTCACCGATTGTGTTATATAGAGGAGAAGAGAGAGAAGATGCAATCGATGCTAGGCTTCACTTACTGTGCCAGAAGAAGAGAGAGGAAACGTAGTTGACGCTTGGCTTTGCCGACTGTGTCAGAAGAAAAGAGAGAAGGTGCAGTCGGCGCTAAGCTTCACCAACTGTGACAGAAGAGAAGAAAGAGAGCAACTCAGCCGACGCTAGGCTTGCACTAGTTGTGATGGAAGAGAAGGAAGAGAGAGCAATCAATCCGATGCTAGGCTTCATCGACAGTGATAGAAGAGAAGAAAGAGAGCAATCCAGCTGGCACTAAGCTTGCGCAGGTTGTGATGGAAGAAAATGAAGAGAGAAAAATCGAACTGATGCTAGGCTTCGCCGACTGTTACAAAAGAGAGAAAGAGAAAAAATCGAGCGGGAGCTAAGATTCACCGGCTGTGATAGAAAAGGAGAGAGAGAAATCCAGTTGGCGTTAGGCTTCTTTGACTGCAGCAGATCAGAAGGAGAGAGAGAAATCTAACGACGTTAGGCTTCGTCGACTGCAGCAGAAGAGATAGAGAGAGGGAAATCCAGTCGGCACTAAACTTCACCGACTGCAACAAATGAAGAATAGAGGCAGAGAGAGATGAGAAGAAGAGAGAGAACGAGATAGAGATGAGAAGAAGAGAGAGAAAGAGATAGACATGAGAAAGAGGGGAGGAGACAGAAAGAGATAGAGAGGAGATCAAGAGAGAGAAAGAGATAAAGATGAGAATGGAAGGAGGAGAGAGAAAGAGATAAAGATGAGAAGAAGAGAGAGAGATAGAAACAAGAAAAGGGGGAGGAAAGAGAAAGAGGGAAGGGAAGAGAAAGAGGGGAGGATAGATAAATAGGGGAGGAGAGAGAAAGTTACATGCCTGAAGGGTACCAACCCCTTTCTTCCCTCTCCTCTCTCTCTCTCCATGACATACCCATTGATCGAAGAAGAATGAATCTATCCTTTTGTAAAGTGAGGCATTGCCTGTTTTTATAGAATTGGGCTAAAACGTGGGTGTACTCCCAAAAACTATCGAGAATTGAAGATAAATACAAATTGATTAAATTTAAAGAAATTTTAAAAATGGGGCAAAATGACTGTTTTGCCCCTGCTTAACAATGTGTGGAATTTCAAAACAGCCTCTGTTGCTACCCGAGAACTTGCGTGATCTTTCGTGGCTGACCGGGGTTGTTCTGATGCTCGTTTGATCAAAAGACTATTGTTTTTTTGTAGGGCTCGACATGACGATCATTTTGATACTAACTTCAAGCCATGAATTATGTTTTCGAGCCATGATCATGAGACTTGAATTTTTGATGAATCTTGAAAACTTAGGATCGATTGTGTCCTTGTTCCTTGATGTTTCTTCATGACATCTTCATTGAATCACAATGAGCATGTCGTCATGTTCACGTTGCAACAAACGTAGCTTGATTTTGTGTCCGGATGAAGATTTTGTCATATTGAGTTTTTTACCGGAATCTCGAAATCTGGAAACCAAAATTTACAGCAGCTTTGACGCCTTCGTGTATGAAATCAAATCGTTCATCGTACGCGAGGTTCGAACCAGAGATAGCCTAGAACCTCACGCACATAATGCAATTGGTTTCGTGCGGATCGGATATACGAGCGTCGTGATCTGGCTACTCGAACGAGGCATGCTGCTGTTGAATTTTCTGCAACTTCCTTCACGGATGATCGACTTTCATTTAGTTTTTCTCTCTGCTCGGGCGTACCACATATCGAATTGCTCGTCTTGATGAGACAAACATGCTCACCAAATTTGAGAGCGATCTGACTTGGAACGAGTGAGATGTAGGCCCCGAAATTGACTGCTCGTGATTGTAAAAACAACCACCTTTAATGGTATTTTGACGCAGTGAGGCCACATGGTAATAGTGTGCGGTCTATCCCTTTTTAGTATTTTACTCATAACTTTATCTTGGAGTGCATGATTAAGCCGAAAATTGACCCATAAGGGTTTTCAATATTGACGGATCTAATGGCAGTGGTCCCACAGCTGTTTGATGCACCAAAAGTGTGGCTCTAGTTACAGGGTCCATTTCAAGGTGCTAGAGACTAATTTTTCTGAAATTGTTTCATTGTGTTATCTTCCTTAGACATGTCTGATCGTGATGAAACTTGGCAGGTGGTCTTTTGAAGTGTTGACAAAGATTTTGACTAATTTTTGGGGATTTCTGAGACTGTCAAATTTCCACTATTTTGTAGGCTTTATTGACATGCTTTCCATCAAGGACCAAGGTGCTGAAAATTAAGTTCAAACAGCTTGCACCTCCGAATTTTGTGCTTCAAGAGAAGCAAGAAGGACAATCAATCGGAAAATTTCCTTCAGCTTTTACTCTTTTTCTTCCTAGCCAAAGGACCACATGAACGTCGAGGAGATTCACATAATGATGTAACTAGGGTGCTCAGACGTAGGGATGAATTGTTCGCAGGTCCATCCGTGGAAACTTTAGGGGGAAAAGAGGATTTTTTGAAGGATCTTGTCAAAGTCCTCACCCTCGTGCGGACTGTTTGTGATTTTGATGCTGCGTATTTTGTACGGGCCTCCTCACTTCAGTCAGAATCAAGCCCAACTAGTAATTGAGTGCCATGTCGAAGGGCATTGTTCCGTTTTGGTCTAGATTCGTTTGTTTACCTTTGGTCAGTGCCATTTGCTGCTACAACATGTTTGCTTTTGACGGTCAGAGTACCACTGTAAGTCTCGTCCATTGGGTCCAGTTGGGGGCAGTTTTGTTTGCTAGTCCCGAAGGTTTGGGCCTGCCTGTTAGGCGAGCTGAAGTCTCAGGCAGGTTTCACTCTGGATTTGTCAGTTTCTTTCCTTTGTAGTGTTTGGTTCTAGAATGTGTTTGTGACCTCATGGGAATAATGTTCTTCCTCATGAGACTTGTCTTGCCGTCTTGACGAGTCATCTGTCTTTCGAGTCCTTTTGCAACTGGACTCAGTTTGTCAGAATATTTTCCTTGAAGCTCGTAATTTTGGATTCTTGACATTGTGTTACCAAAGATTTTCTTTTTTTTTCTCTTTTTGTTTTTGAGTGAGGGCTAAAGCTACCTATAGAGGGAACTGTTGCATCTACCAGTTTATTGGGCCAAGCGTCCTTTGTGGATTTTCTCTTGAACTTGGGAAGCGGCGCCGTAGAGATGGTTTTCACCAACTTCTTTTTATTTTGGGGCTCTTTTACCCTTGACCTTTTTGCCATGTCTACCCTTTTCATCCATTTTTACTCACGATGCCCTTTGGGGTATTCACCATGCCCGGGTTTTATTCACAGAACCCTTTTACTCATGGTTTTGTGACCATGCCCGTCCATCATTTTTACTCATAGTCTTCCCTTGTTAAGGTATACACCATGCCCGTTATTTCATTTTTTTTTGTGAAGGCGTGTTTTAGGTCATGCGTTCGGGACCTGCGTGAAATTGTTTAACATCATGTGGTCATGACGTGCACTATAGTTTAAGGTCATACAGCTGGACTGCGGTGGTGATGAATGGCAGTCTGTGGAGGCCATGGAGTGAATATGGTGGTGGTTTGATGCACTTGGGGAAATGACATTAGGCTACTTATGAAATATGGATGATGTATGAAATGTGAATGGACGATGGTGACCCACTAACTTACGACGAGTATGGATGGCGGGATGGTTCTCATTTTTGTGAGCACGGGTGCGACTCACTGGGGAATGAGGAATGGTGATGAAGTGAATGGACACACTGAGGAGGTAATGAAGGTGGCGTGCCCACACTAACAGGTAGGTTAGGGAAGGCATGCGTGAAAGTGCACGTAAAGGCATGTGCGTGTATGTAGGGACAAGTTTTAAATATCATACCTCCGGGACCTGTGCATAACAGTTTATCGTCATGCAGCCCACTATGGTTTAAGGTCATATAGCTTGACCGTGGTTATGCAGTTTAAAGTCATACAACTAGGACCATGCAGTTTAAGGTCGTGCAACTAAACCTCTGCTACAGTTTAAGGTCATATAGTTTGGACCATGGTACCGAGTCCTTTAACGTCATGCGGTTAGGACATACACTATAGTTTAAGGTCATAAAACTGGACCGTGGTTATGCAGTATAATGTCATACAACTAGGACCGTGTAGTTTAAGTTCGTGCAACTAGACCTCCACTATAGTTTGATGTCAAATAGTTTGGACCATGCAATTTTCGATCGTGCAGCTAGAACAGAGCTGTGCAATTTTAAGGTCATGCAGCATGGATCGAGGATGTGCAGTTTAGGGCATGTAGCACAGATCGAGGCTTGCAGTTTAGGGTATTGCAGCATGGACCAAGGCTCTATAGTTTAAGGTTGTGCAGCACGGATCAAGGCTATGCAGTTTTGGGTCATGCAACACGGATCGAGCCTGTGCAGCATGGACCGAGGAACTAAAGTTTAGGATCGTGCAGCATGAACCGAGGCTATGCAATTTAGGGGCATGCATCCTTCTAAAAATGCCTGGTCGACCTCAATGGGTTCTACTTCAGTTTTGTACACTTATGGGTTAGAGAGACTTTGAACCAAAGCCATCCGGTAATCCTTCGAGAGCATGACGGCGTCGTAGCTACTGAGAAGAGCTGAAAGTTTATGTAGATGCCCTATCACATCATATTTCACCTTTTCTTGATCAAGGCCTTGTGCTCTTGGTTCTGCCACTGATTTGGGAAGTATGATGGGTTGAGGAGCAGGTTTGGGTAGAAAAGGTTTATTTTGGTCGACTGGCTGACTTGATTGCACAACGGGCTTGGTTTGAGTGATGGAAGTTTGAGGTTTTGAAAGAGACTGAGTGTATGGGATCAAAGGAGTTCTAGAGAATTGGAGCCTAGGTGGATTGTTTAAAGTATTGGGATTAGGAAGGATCCAAGGAAGCTGTAAGATAGGCAAACTAGTCTTTGGATTAGGGAACATTAGCGGACTGAGGAACTTCAAGGTGTTCGACTTTTACAGTGGAGGCTGTAGTGTCCTCCTTGATCTGAGATTTATCTACCCCGTGGTAGGTATTGCACCTGAAATTTGCACCATGTGGCAAGCTTCTTGAGAATAGGAGCTTTGCTCATTTGATTCTCTCATTCTCTGCTCAAATTCAGGCTTAGGGGGCCACTGGGGGCTTTGGCTTTGACTTCTTATGCTTCTTTGAAGAAGGTGGCTCTGCCTTGGCTTTAGCGGCCAGGGCATCAGCAATTGTTAGGAATCCTGCTGCCTGTGCCAAGGTCTTTCTCAATCGTTTCTGCAGCATCTTGCTTATATTGATTCCTACGAATTCTCGGTCGAGAGCCTCGAAGTTTGGGCATATCAAGGTTGTACCTACAGGGGACGTAGAAGAGGGAGAATGAGAAGCAGGAGAACAAGAAGGAGAAGGGTTAAAAGGTGGGGAACTTTTAAGGTCATTCCCCTCATCAGACTGATTTGGGTAGCTTTTTACGTCATCAACAGGGTTGGACGGGTGTAGGGGCTCTTTTAGATCTTTTCCTTGCTTAGACTGTTGGGGAGTGCTTTTAACGTCGTCACCCTCATTAGACGTGTGCTGAGTGGGAGACGGCACGGGAACGTCTTCCTGACAGGATGAAGAAGGAAGAAGGATCATGTTACGGATGAAGTCCAGTAAAGTTGGCAGTGGAGAAAGGGGTCTGAGAAATTCTTGCTCAATTGTGGGTTGAGCAGTCTTGTTTCTTCAGCGAGTTGCCCTTGGTGCCCATTTCTCTCTGATTTTCTGAGGTGATGTTTGATTCGTCTCGCTGGGCTTGTGAACATCTCTAGCTTGGCAAACTGCTTCTCAACTTAAGGACTTGAGTCTTCTTCAGTCAAGGTTGAAAGTGCTTGCTCGATGAAGGACGAGTGGGCCAGAGCAGGATTGAGTCATGAGAAGGCTTGAGTCTAGGGCGAGGGGATGTCTGTGATGGCGAAGCGTGTGCGCCCCTTGAAGAAGGATTACGGGAGACCTGGGGGTCAGCCCGGGCACATGTAAGTGATCAAACCTTAGGAGGCTGAGAACTATAAACAGATGTCTGTAAGAGAATAGGTGTAGGCCCGCCCCTTACATAGTGCACTTGTGTGGGCTGTATAGGAAGACAAGGAGGTCGTCTCCTGTGTACTTGGGTTGGCGTAATGGCAGCGTTGCCCCGAGCACTAAGATGCATGTGATCAACGTGCACAGGACCTGCCCTTAGAAAGTCTGATCCTAGAGCTGACTTGGGGTAGCATAAGGGTTGCCTGCCCCGAAATGTGGCTCGAGTGGGTGACCCACGAGCCTTGTGGTGTGTGCGAGGGGTGGAGACTGTGGGGTTTCCACCTTGATGTGTTGAGCCTCTAGGGATAGAGACCAATGGTGCAGAAATGTGGGGGGTAGCCTTAAGGCGTCCCACAAAAGCAATGGCAACTTGTTTGCCTTTTATAGAACGGGACTGAGCAGCCTTTCGGCGTACCTCAGGAACACGACCGGCAAGTGACTTGCCGGTGGCTGGGTGCATGCTGTGTGGGGCAATAGAAGTGTTGTGCACCTTGGTTGAGTTTCCACCAGAGCGAGGAGATGGGGAGTGAGGGGCTTTTAAGTCCCACCTCACACCGATCCAGGTTAAGACCAGGGAGCTAGACAAGGGGTCTTTGCTCAAGAGGATGGTTTGGAACGAAGTCGAAGGAACTTGTTCCCTAGGGACACTCTCGAATTTGGGGATAAGAAAATCCTCGATCCAGATAAATGGGTAACAGAACCTGCAAGCCATAAATAAAATGTGAAAAGATATATGAAAGCAGATAATAAAAGAAGAAACTGGCGAAACAAGAACGATCCGACTAAGGTGTAGTAAGTCCCCAGAGGAGTCGCCAAGCTAGTTAGGTGCCTCGATCTTTCCCTCTAGATCCTTTGAGGATCAGGCGGCATGCGTCTCGGGTTTGAAGGGAAGACCTGGGACATTTTTTGGATCGCTCTCTCGGGAAACTCATTTGAGAACGGGGTCAGGTGTCATCAACTTGTGAAAGAGGAATTTAAGGTGGGTTTGGGACATACTCAGGCTGGCTCGCATGGGCACACTCTTAGATCACGAAAAAAGCCCCCCAGTAATAAAACTGGTTCTGCATCGCCTCCCTTGGCTTGTATTTTATTGTTTTCTGCAATCACACACATATGGAAAAGGTTATAACACAGGTGGGTCAGAGCTCACCCTTTTCATCTTTGATGAACGTACACAAGCATGCACATTCAAAAAGAATGAGAGAAAAATAAGAGAAGAAAGATGGGGCAGAGAAGAATTTGACTGAGTGGGAGGATCAGAGCAATGACTAAGCTGGTGAATAATTGGCCTGACGTGGTAGTAATAACTAAGACTGGCTCCCAAGATTACTATTAGATGTCATTACCAATACCGACTAACTAGGGACAATGGTTAGTCTATCATGGCAATAAAGCGGGCCAAGTAATTCTGGCACAACAACATTATAGTTAGACGACAAAACTACCATGAGAGGCAAACCTCAATTCCTCTTAGTTGATTGAAAGAATAACAAAATGATGGTTATGAGGAAAGAATAAGAAATTACATAATAGAAGAAGGGAAGAGAAGGAAGGAGGGAGGACAAAGCAAGAAAAGGGTATGAAAGGCGAGAGAATAAAAGAGAGAGAGGGAAGGAAGATGCAATCGATGCTAAGGATTATCGACTGTGTTAGAAGGAAGAGAGAGAAAATGTAGTCGGTGCTGGCTTCACCGATTGTGTTATACAGAGGAGAAGAGAGAGAAGACACAGTCGGCGTTAGGCTTCACCAACTATGTCAAAAGCAAAGAGAGAACATGCAGTCGGCCCTAGGCTTCACCGACTGTGTCAGAAGAAAAGAGAGAAGGTGTAGTCGGCGCTGGGTTTTGCCAACTGTGACAGAAGAGAAGAAAGAGAGCAACCCAACCAACATTAGGCTTGCACCGGTTGTGATGGAAGAGAAGCAAGAAAGAGAGAGAGATCGAGCCGGTGCTAAGCTTCGTCGACTGTGATAGAAGAGAAGAAAGATAGCAATCTAGCCGATGCTAAGCTTACATCGGTTTTGATGGAAGAAAGGGAAGAGAGGAAAATCAAACCAACGCTAGGCTTCACCGACTGTTATAGAAGAGAGAGAGAAAAATTGAGCCGGTGCTAAACTTCACCGACTGTGACAGAAAACTAAGCTTCCCCGACTGTAAAAGAAGAGAAGGAGAGAGAGAAATCCAGTCGACGCTAGGTTTCATCTACTGCAATAGAAGAGAAGGAGAGAGAGAAATCCAACCGGTGCTATGCTTCACCGACTGTAACAAAAGAGAAGGAGCGAGGGAAATCCAACCGGCGCTAGGCTTCACTGACTGCAACAAATGAAGAACGGAGGGAGATAGAGATGAGAATAATAGAAAGAAAGAGATAGAGATGAAAAGAAGAGAGAGAGAAAGAGATAGAGATAAGAAAGAGGGGAGGAGAGAGAAAGAGATAAAGAAGAGAAGAAGAGAGAGAAAGAGAGAGACAAGAAAGGGGGATGAGCGAGAAAGAGATAGAAACGAGAAGAAGAGAGGGAAAGGGATAGAGATGAGGAAAGGGGGGAGGAGAGAAAGTTACTTGCTCGAAGACTAAGGAGCCCTTTCTTCTCTCTCCACTCTCTCTCCAAGACATACCCACAAGCTTAAGTAAAATTCATAATTTTGTTGATTGATCTAGGAAGAATGAATCAGTCCTTTCGTATAGTGAGTCATTACCTGTTTATATAGAATTGGGTTAAAACATGAGTGTACGCCAAATAATTACCTAAAATTGAAGATAATTAAAATTTAATTGAATTTCAATAAATTCTAAAAATGGGTGCAAAAGGACTCTTTTGCCTTACGTGGAATTCCTAAACAGTCCCTGCTGCTGCTCGAGAACTTGCATGATCTTCCGTGGCTGACCCGGGGTTGTTCTGATGCCCATTTGATCGAAAGATCATTGTTTTCTTATAGGGCTCGGCATGACGATCATTTTGATACCAACTTCGAGCCATGAATCATGTTTTTGAGCCATGATTATGACACTTGAATTTTGGATGAATCTTGAAAACTTTGGATCGATTGTGGCTCGTTCCTAGATGTTTCTTCATGACTTCTTCATTGAATCACACTGAGCATGTTGTCACGATCACGTTTCAACAAACGTAGCTTGCTTTCATGTCCGGATGAAGATTTTGTCGTCTTGAGGTTTTGACCGGTATCTCGAAATCTGGCTGCCGAAATTTACAGCAGCTTTGATGCCTTTGTGTGTGAAATCCAACCGTTCATCGTACATGAGGTCCGGACCAGATATAGCCTTGGACCTCATGCACATAATGCAATTAGTTTCGTGCTGATCAGGTATGCGAGCGTCGTGATCTAGCTGCTCGAACGATTCATTCTGCTGCTGAATTTTCTGCAACTTCCTTCACGGATCAGTGACTTTCAATTAGTTTTTCTATCTACTTGGGCGTTGTCACGGGGCATACCATGTATCGAATTGGTCGTCTTGATGAGATGAACATGCTCACCAAATTTGGGCACGATTCGACTTGGAACGAGGGAGATATAGGTCCCGAAAGTGACTGCTCGTGACTGTACAAACAGCCACCTTTAATGGTGATTTGATGCAGTATGGCCACAATGATGATTTGATGCAGTGAAGCCACACAAGAATAGTGTGCGGCCTGCCCCTTTTTAGTATTTCACCCATAACTTTATCTTGGAGTGCCCAATTAAGCCAAAACTTGACCCATAGAGGTTATTGACCATGATGGATCTAATGACAGTGGTCCTATAGCTGTTTAATGTACCAAAAGTATGACTCCAGTTACAGGGTCCATTTCAGGGTGCCAGAGATCGATTTCGCTAAAATTGTTTCTTTGTGTTCACTGCCTTAGACATGTGTGATAGCGATGAAACTTAGCAGGTGGCCTTTCGAAGTATTAATGAAGATTTTGACCAATTCTGGGGTAATTATGAGACTGTTAAAATTTCCACTATTTTCTAGGCTTTATTGACCTGCTTTCTATCAGGGATCAAGGTCGTAAAAATAGATTCAAACAACTTATGTCACGCAGTTTAACATGTTGCTACAGGGGCATGAGACATTTTTACTCGTGTTGTGTCATAAGGCAAGGTTAGAACGCCTGTCATTTGAGAGTGAATGCCCCGAAGGGTTTTCACCGCATCCCTTTCATTTCGACACTTTTTCTCATAGTGCCTTTACAGGTTTTCACTGTACTCGTATTTTTCTTTCTTTTCTTTTTCCTGACATATTTTACCCATGGTGGCCTTTGAGGTGCACACCATGTCCATCATCATTTTTTTTGACAGTTTTACCCATGATGCCCTTATGGGTTTTTGTCATGTCCGTCTTCTTCTTCTTTCTCCTTTTTTTTGACAGTTTTTTTTGACAGTTTTACCCATGATGCCCTTATGGGTTTTTGTCATGTCCGTCTTCTTCTTCTTTCTCCTTTTTTTTTTTTTGCTGAAGCATGTTTACGGTCATGCCACCGTGACCATCAATTGGAATGTTTTAAGGTCATTTGGCGAGACCTGAGGGCATGTTTAAGGTCTGACCGTATGTTGTGCAGTTTAATGTCATGACACTAGAATGTATGTTATAGTATTAGGGTCATATAGCTTGGACCATGGCTAAACTATTTATAGTCATATAGCTAGGATCATGCAGTTTAAGGTCGTGCAACTAGCCCTCCGCTACAGTTTAAGGTTGTATAGTTTGGACCATGCGGTTTAGGGTCGTGTATCTAAACAATTGTGTGGCACAGGATCATGTGTGGAATCAGACCCCAAGTTCAATTTTCCCATGTTTATATGATACTGGATGATGTCTCTGATGGTAATACACTCCTCAGTCTTGTGACCAAGTAACCTATGATATTGGCAATAATGAGGCTCGTCATCCCTCCCGACTTCATTCGGTCTTTTTACCTTAGGTAGCTTGATCATCTCTTTAGATAAGAGAGTTTCAAGAAACTTGGGGATCATGCAGTTTTGGAAAGGAATAACTCTTATATCGATTTTTTATTGGGAAATGCTTGATTTTGTCTTTGGGGATATCAAGTCTTTGATCTCGTTGTGGCAATAGAGTGTGATCAACATAAGTTTTGGGAGGTTTCTGGTAGCGTTTTGGCTTTCCTATCTCTAAGGCGCCACATCTTTTTGATGCTTTGGCCACCATGCCTTCTATTAGTCCTCTGTTCCCAATCCGAAGAAAAGACGGAGAAGGGACTGGCAGTGAGGGAGGCAAGGGTGGGAGTAGTTCATCACTTAATGGCACTGTTTTGTCCAAGTGCAAGGCTTGAGAGACAGTAAATAGGGCTTGGTGCCTCGAGGGAGTACACTCAAGCTTATGAAACTTCAGTACCGCTTGGCACAAGATTTCTATCATTTCATCTTTCGACCTCATCTCGGCCTATAGCTACCTTAATGTGGCCTTAAGCTGCACAATCTCATCTTCAAAAGCTTTTGGTGTCACCACGGTTTCGTCACTAGCCGTACTTGAGGGCTCCTTACAATTAAGAGAGAACCTGAACTTCTCATAGGCCGACAAGCTCCATCATCATCCCCGAGAGGACACATGAGGCATTCATGACATGAGGAGAGTTGACAATTGGATTTGCATGGAGTCATTGCATTCTCATGGCATGGAGGGGCCACTTGAACAGAGCTATCATCAGGGCAAGCGGGGCTCGTTTCAGCCTGTACTGGGGACGAGCTTTCCTTGGATGAGAGTGACGAGTTCTCATCAGTGGTAAGAATGTCTGGGGGGAAGCAAGCAAGAGAAGTAGTGTAATTAGGACCAACGACAGTAGATGACTGTTCATCACGTGTTCAATATTCAGTGATGAATCCATGGAAAGACGGCAGGAAAGAGGCCAGTGGAAGGGTCCTCTTCTTATTCTGAAGATCGATCTCAACAACGTGTTTCTCAAGCCCTTGCTGCGGCTCAATAGTATCAGTATTTTTTTTAGCTTCATCTTGCGGAGCTGTATCTCAAGGCAGACTTTAAGAGGAGTTGGTGGATCACTCTCTTACATCATGGGAAGAAGACCAGTCCCTTCATAATTCGAACTTTCCACCACAAAGGGGTCATGGGGAATGCCCTCGATGGGTTCGACGTCAGTCACACTTGAGCCACAGGGACAGGCCCGTAGCGGGGCCTTCCGGCTCATCAGGAATCCAGAGGAAACTAATTCATGCTCATGAACTGCCCCGAACTCAGTCTGCTCAAAGATGTCATTGCTCTCGGTGCCTCGACCCGAAATGGGTTCGGGTGTTTGACCAGGTGATGGCGCGATTGGCTCGTGATTGCTAGGGTCACTGAGGTCAGCTTGGCTTTATTCTCCGTTCGTATATTTGTTCTTGCCCCGAGTGGGACTTGGATCTCCATAGATAACCGGCTTCATCATGCCTCGAGTAACCGTTTTGGTGTTCTCCTCATTCGATGTTTTTCCAGAATCATCCACATTAAGGGGAGTTAGAGGAAGGAAAGAGCTCTCGTCTTCGGCAGAGAAGTCATTCATGATCTCCTCTTCCTCGCCTTTAGAACAAGGGGAAGTTTTGAATCTATGCATGTGTGCATGTTGCACAGGTGTGCTCTTGGTGGGCGGGGGGATTGACAAGTGTAAGCCCTCTGCAAAAGGATTCAGGTGACGTGGTGATCAACCCGGGCTCAAGTAGCGTGTTCGGCCTCAATAGGCCCGGTGCCATGAGCAAGTGTGTGTGACGGAATGGCCGTGTGAGCATCCCTCACAGAGTGATCATGCATGTGCTGAGGAGGCAGACTAGGAGGTGCCCCTTCTTGTGCTCGGGTAGGCGCAGTAGCAAAGATGCCTCGAACAATGCAGTGCGTATGCAAAGAAGATGCAAGACCGAGTCTATGAAGACCAGAACCCTGATCGTGTATTGGGGTAACATGGGGGTTGCCCCGAGGATGTGCAGGGCCAAGTCCATGAAGACCCGAATCGTGATAGTGTCCCAAGGTAACCTGAGGATTACCCTGGGTGGTGCAGTATGCATGTGAATGGGGTGTAGGGCTAGGTCCAAGAAGACCAGAACGCTTATCATGTATCAAGGTAACCTGAGGGTTGCCTCTAGTGGTTGTGTGTGCATGAAAAGGAGGTGCAAGGCCAAGTCCTAGAAGACCAGAACCATGATCGTGTATCGGGGTAACTTGAGGGTTGCCCCGAGGTGTAGCTAGAATTGATGGTCTATTAGCTTTTGTGAGTGTGTGTGAGGTGGTAGCTTCAGAGCTGCCTCCTCATGTTGTCGAGCATCCAGTTACAAAGGCTCGAAGTGATAAAGAATGGGAGGTAGCCTCGTGGTAACCCATAAGAGCAACGACAGATGAGTTGCCAGTCACGAGAGAAGGAGGGGCGGCCTCCGGGCTTCCTTGAGTGTGGGACCGACGAGTGAGTTGCCGGTAGCAGGGTGCATGCTGTGTGTGGTGAAATGTGTGCCACCAATGTAGGGTGCGTTGGCAAACGGTCCACCATTACAAGGAGGTATGGAGTGAGAGAATTGTTGGTCCATCCTTGCCTCTTTCAAGGTGAAGACCTAGGAGTGCGACACAAGGTCGATGCTCAGGAGAAAGGTCGAGAATGAGTTTCGCGGAACCTATCCTGGATGAAGACTCACGAGTGCAGGGATTATGAAACCCCCAACTGGGATGAAGTGATTAAGCAACCCCAAAGAAAGGTGTGTGTATAGTGAGCAGGAATAAAAAGAAAGGAAGGTCAAATAAGAACAATCCAACGATGGGGTAGCGTATCTCAGTGGAGTCGTCAAGCTGGTTAGGTGCCTCGATCTCGCTCTCTGGATCGGGTTCACCTGGTGGCATGGTTCTGGGTTCGAGATGGACTCGGGACCTGGGATCCCTCTCTCGAAAACTACGTAAAGAAGACATGGGCTGGAGTACCAACTGGTGAGAGAGGAATTAAGGTCGCAAGGCGGGACTTACCTCACGTGGGTCCGTGACACACTCGGGCTAGCTCGTATGGGCGTCCTATTAGATCACGTTAGAAATCTCCCTGGCCAATGGTAGGTTTGGAATCGCCTCCCTTGACCTGTTTCTCTTTTCCTGCAAACACACATACACATACATTAGAAGTACAGACGAGTGGGGCATAGGTCCCCACCTTGTTACCGGGTGAAGTAAAAGTGAGACAAGAAGTAGGACTAGGCAGCACGGTGGCTAGATCAGTACGGTGGATTGACTTGACATGGTAGCAAGACAGGCACGGTAACTCAAACCGACACAATGGCATTACTACTAGACGATGGAACCCACACCGACCAACTTGACAAGATGGCTAGCCTTTCATGCTAGTAAGACGGGCACGGTAATTCAGACCGGCATAATGGAATTATAGCTAGACGATAGAACCTACCCCGACCAGCCTGACATGATGGCTAACCTATTGTGGCCATAAGATGGGCACGGTAACTCAGACTGACACAACACCATTACTGCTAGATGACAAGGCTAGCATGACAACGCAAGGCTTAGCTTGCCCATTGGTCAAACAAGCGATAGAGAGAAAGAGTGAAAGTGAAGACTAGCTTGACTTTCTCTAGGTCTTCAAAAAGAGACGAAAGCGAAAATAAAGGTGATGGTGAAATAAGAGTGATAGAGAATGAGATGAAATGAAAATGAAAGAGATGAATTAAAATAAAATAAGATTAGAAGATGGAATTAGGATGAAATAAGAATAAAATGAATTAAAATAAAATAAACTAAAGGAAAATAAAGTAAAAGGGATAAAAGAAAATGAAAAATAAAAAATGGTTTAAGTGAGAGAGAGAGAGAGAGAGTAGGGTGTTAGATTATTTTGTTGGGTCATTGAGTTTAGACAGTAGGTTGGACAAAGAATGAAGATGGAACGAAAAAAAAAGGGGTAACGAGGGAGAGGATAGGAGTAAAAATGAAATAGAATAGGTATTAAGAATAAAATGGGATTGTACAAGAAGAAAGCAAGGAAGCACATACGAGAGGAGAGAAAAGGTAAAAGGGATGACTATTGAGAGAAGGGAATGAAACGAAATGAAATAGACTGAAACGAAATTTAAATGAAACGAAATAAATTGAAGGAAAGGAAAGGAACAAAGAAAAGGCAGTGAGAAAGGGGGAACGAGTGGAATTATGGGAACGAAACGAAACACTGGGGAACGAAAACGAAATGAAAAAAACAAAGAAAAGGGGAAACAAGAAAGGCTGCTTATTTGGGTTTTTTTTAGAGAGAGAGAGCGATGAGGTTGGTGGTTAGGTGCCTCGATCTCGCCCTCCGAATCTAGATGATCGGACGGCAAGCATCTCGAGTTTTGGGGGAACTTGGGACATTGAGATCTCTCTTTTGGGAACCTCTTTTAGGAGCGAGGGCAGGTGTACCAACCGATGAGAGAGGATTTTAAGGTGGGTTCGAGACTTGGGCTGGCTCGCATGGGCGTCCTCTTAGATCACGAAGAAAGGCCCCCAGTCATAGAGCTGGTTCAGAATCGCCTCCCTTGACCTGTAACCTCTTGTTTATGCAATCACACAGACATGACAAATGTTACAAGACACGTGGGTCAAGGGACCCCACCTTGCCATTGGGTGAAGGTACATAGACGTGCATGTTCAAAAAGGTGAAGAGAAGAATGAGAGAATTAAGATTGGGATGAGAAGAATTTGACTAGGTGGTGAGACCGACACAGAGACTAAACTAATAGGTAATTGAACCAATGTGGCAGTAAAATGGTCTCGGTTACTCAGATCAGCACAACAGAATCACTACTAGACGACAGTACCATTACCGACTAGCTCAATATAGTGGCTAGTCTCAACCCCCCTTTGATCAAACGAAAGAGTAGGAGAACAGAAAGAGAGAGAGAAGAACAGATGAAGAAGGGAAATAATAAAGGAAAAGAAAGGAAAAGAAAGGAAAAGCAAGGCAAGAGAGAAATCAGTGAAAGAAGAAGAATAAAAGAATAGAAGGAAAGGGAGAGAGAGAAGAAGAAAAGCATGAAAGGAGTTAGAGGAAAAAAGAAAGAGGAAGAGAAAGAAGAGAGGGAAAAGCAAAGAGAAGAAATAAGAGAGAGAGGGAAGCGAAAGGAAGACATAGACGACAATGAGATGGGGAGAGAGAAACTCAAACGGCGATGAGCTTTTGTCGACTGTGGGAGAAAGTAGAGGAGAGGGAAAACACAGGCTGTGATACGCTTCTGCCGGTTGTGACCGAAGAAAAAGGAGGGAGAAAAAAAAAAAACACAGGCGGTAATAGACCCTCGCCGACTATGACAGAAGGAAACTAGAGAGAAGGTATAAACGACAATAGGCTTCTGCCGTCTGTGGTAGAAGAAAAATGAGAGAGAAAGAATACAGGCGGCCATTGGTTTCCGCTGTATGTGATAGAAGAAAAGGAGAGAGAGAACACAAGCGACAATATGTTTCCGCCGGCTGGCATATGAGCAGAGAAAGAGAGAGAAAACACAGGCGACGATATACTTCCTCCGGCTGTGACGGAAGGAAAAGAGAGAAAATGAACCAGCGGCGATAGGTTTATGCCAGCTGTGACAGAAGAGAGGAAAGAGAGAGAAAACACAAGCGATATGCTTCGGCTGGCTGTGACATAAGAGAAAAGGGAATTTTGACAAAAGACCGGCCCGCCACTCAGGCTATGGCCCGACTCACTGTTCTTGTCTCAGAAAAAAGAAGATGTCGCACCACACGATAGCTCCTTCATGTGTGAATGGAGAAAAGAGAGAAGTGCAGGGAAAGAGAAAAGTGATAAACCAAAGGATGAAGAGAGAATGATAGAGATGAGGGAAGGAGAGGGAAAGAAGATAAAGAAAAAGATAAAGATGAGAGAGAAAAGAAGAAGAGATAGAGATGAGAGAGAAAGAGGAGGAAGAAAGATAGAGACGATAAAAAAGAAGAGAGAGAAAAAGAGATGAGGGAAAATAAGAGGAAGAGAGAGATGAGAGAAAAGAGGAGGAACAGAGATAGAGATGAGAGAGAAAAGAGAAGGAGAGAGAAAATTACCTTACTGAGGGGTACCGGCCGTTATCTTCTCTCTCCAAGATGCACCCATGAACGTAAGAAAAAATTGAAATTTTGTTGATCAATCTCAAGAATCAACCAAGGGGTGCTTTACAATTAGGTTTAGCATGTTTATATAAAATTTGGCCCAAACATGGGTGTACGTTAAAAAAATACCTAAATTGATGATACTTACAATTTAATTAAATTAAAAGACATTATAAAATTGGATGTAAAAGGACTATTTTGCCCCTGGCCAACAATATATGAAATACCAAACAGTTCCCACTGCTGCCCTAGAACTTGTGTGATCTTCTATGGATGATTTGGGGTTTCTCTGGTGCCTATTTTATCAAAAGATGGTTATTTTCTGGTAGGGTTAGGCATGGCGATCAATTTGATACCAACTTCGAGCTATAGATCTTGTTTTTAGGCCACGATCATGGGACTTTAAATTTCGATGAATCTTGAAAACTTCGGATCGATAGTGCACTCGCTCCTTGATGTTTTTCCATGATTTCTTATTCATAGTGCACTGACCATGCCGTCACGTTCGCGTGGCAATAAATGGGGCTTGATTTCGTGTCCAGATGAAGATTTTGTAGTCTTGAGTTTTTGACCGGAATTTGAAAATTCAGCAGCCGAACTTTACAGCAGCTTCGACGCCTCCGTGTGAAAAATCCAACCATTCATCATGTACGGGGTTCGGACCAATGGAAGCCCTAGACCTTACGCACACGATGGAATTGATCTCACATTTATCGATGTGCGAGCATCATGATTTAGCTGCTCGAATGAGGCGTGTCGCTGTTGATTTTTTTGCAACTTCTTCACAAATCGGTAACTTCTCTCTAGCTTTTCTCCCTACTCGAACATCGTCACGGAGTGTACCACATATCGAAATGCTCGTCTTGATGAGACGAACACGCTCACAAAATTTGAACTCAATCAAACTCGGATCGAGTGAGATATGGTGGGCCCTAAAAGTCATGGCCTGTGATTGTGAAAATAGCCACCTTTAATGGTGTTTTTGTGTTGGGTGGCAACACGAGAATAGTGTGTGGCTCCTCCTATTTCAATCTTTAGCCCATAACTTTGTCCTAGAGTGCCTGATTAAGCCCATAACTCTGGGTTTCTTTTTAGATAGACAACAAAAGAGCATTTGGTTGGTGTTCATCTACGTTGGGCACCAGATATTCCTTGCGAGTAGGGTACCTCAGTTTATCGAGGTGATCATCTTTAAGTATAACCCCTACCCACTGTTTGTAGTTTCACGTAATAGGTCCAAGGTCATGGCTGACTTAGCTTTCTTGGGGTGTCTTTGGCTTGTCGGATCGACTTCCTTGTTTGTTTGTTCTCGATGGTCTGCTGAAGAGCCTTTTGTCGGTGCTCGTCTGCGTTGCTCACCATATATTCCTTGGCGAGCAGGGTACCTTAGTTTATTGAGGTGACCGACATTAGGTATAATGCCTACCCACTGTTAGGGCGTATTCGGCATCTTGAAGTGCATTTTAGTGGCCTCTTGGGAATGATGCTCTTCTTCATGAGATTTGTCTTTCCATCTTGGTGTATCTTCTATCTTTCAAGTCCTTTTTGGGAATGAACTCAGCTTCCTTGAAGCTCATATTTTTGGATCCTGGTATTGTGACGCAAGGAATTTTCTTTGAATGTGGGCTGAAGCCTCTTGTTGAGATGAGCTTTGCGTCAACCTGATTATTGATCCAAGCTTCCTTTGTGAATTTTCACTTGCACTTGGGAAGCGGCGCCATAGAGACGGTTTTCACTAACTTCTTTTATTCAGGGCTCTTTAACCCATGACCTTTCGATCGTGTCTATCTTTTTTTTTTTTTTTTTATTCACGACACCCTTTTGGGTTTTCACCGTGCCCGGGTTTTTATTTCATGGAACTCTCTTACTCATGGTTTCGTGACCATGCCCATCTGTCATTTTTACTCATGGTGTTCCCTTATTTCGGTGTAAGCCGTGGCCATTATTCTTATTTCTTTTTCTTTTTTCTTTTTTTTGTGAGGGTGTGTTTAGGGTCATGCCCCCAGGACCTATGCAAAGAAGTTTAGCTTCATACAGCCAGGATGTGGACTATAGTTGGTCATATAGGTGGACCATGGTGGAGATGAATGGGAGTCTGTAGAAGCCATGGAGTGCCTACGGTGGTGGTTTTAGCTCACTTTTGGGGAGATGGCACAAGGCTACCTGTGAATGGAAGTTGGAAAGTGGTGACCCACTAGCTGACATTTTGTGAAAATGAGCGAGAGTCACTAGGGAATGATGAAACGTTGGGGAGTAAATGAGAGAAGGTGTGCACACGAATGGATCAGGGAAGGCGTGCGTGAAGATGCACGTAAAGGGCGTGTGCGCACATGTGAAGGGTTGTTTAAGGTCATGCCTCTAGGACCTATGAAAAGTAATTTATCGTCATGCGGCCAAGACATGCTGTTGGAAGATATTTTTCATCATCATGGGGCCCCCGCTCAATAAAAGCCTAGCAAACAGTGGAAATTTTGACAATCTCAGAACAACCCCAGAACTGGTCGAGATCTTCATGAGGACTCTTAACTGACTCTTGTCAAGTTTCGTCGCATTTCGACATGTCTAATGAAGTGAAAACTGAGAAATAGTTCCGGTAAAATCGGCCCCTAGCACTCCGCAATGGACTCTATAACTAGAGCTAGATGTTTGGTGTCTCAATTTGCTGTGGGATCACCACCATTAGATTCGGTACGGCTGAAAATCCTAGGTGTCAAATTTCAGCATGAACGGGCACTCCAAGAAGAAGTTATAGGCAAAAGAGTGAAACAAGACGAGCCGCACGCTATTCCCATGCAGCCACCCTGCAACTCCACATCATTGAAGTGATAGTCACGACTAGTGATTTTCGATGCTCATATCTCACTCTTCCGTGGTCGGATCAAGCTCAAAATTTGTGAGAGTATTCATCTCATCCAGAGGTGCATTTCAATATGTGGCACGCCTCATGACAACACCCGAGCATGAAGAAACGTTAGAGAGAAGTTGTTGATTCGTGAAGAAAGTGCAGGAAAATCAGCAGTGTCGTGCCTCTCTCGAGCAGCCAAATCATGCCGTTTGAGTGCCTGATCGATGTGAGATGAATTTCATTGCATACATAAGGTATTGAGCTATCTCTGACCCGAACCCTATGCATGATGAACGGTCAGATTCTGCACATGAAGCCCACGAAGTGACTGTAAATTCCATCGCTAGAATTTCAGATTCCGCTCAAAATTTCAAAGTTGTAAAATCTTTATTCAGGCACGAAATTCATCTGCATTTATTGTCATGCGATTGTAACAACATGGTCAGTATGATCCAATGAAGAAATCCACTAAAAACATCAAGGAATGAGCACACTATTGATCTGAAGTTTTAAGATCCATTCGAATTTCAAGTCACGTGATTGTGTAATAAAAACACGATCCATAATTCGAAGTAGGTATCAAAATGATCACCATGTCGAGTCCTACAAGAAAACAATCATCTTTTGATCAACCGAGCATCAGAATGACCCCGGATTATCCATGAAAAATCATGCACGTTCTAGGGCAACACAGGACTGTTATGGAATTCCATAAATTGTTAGGAAGGGGCAAATCTATTATTTTTCACCCTGTTTTCTAATTTCTTTTCATTCAACTTAGTCTTAATTTTCAGAAATTAGGGTTACTTTTGATCATCCACCCATGTTTGGGGCAAATTCTATATATACCACGTACCATCAATGTACGCAAGAGGCAATAGACACACATACAGACTGTATAAAGAGAGAGTTTTTACTTAATAAATTTCTCTTTCTTCTCATTATTGTGCCACGTTTGGAAAGAGAGTAAGGTGAGACAAACTTTTGGACCGATAACCTTAAGCTTGAGGTAAACCTTCTCTCTCTCCTTTTTCTTTTTATCTTCTCTCTCTTCCTCTCCTTCTTCTTCCTCTTCTCCATTTGAGCTCCCCTCAAAGGTCATGCACGGCAGTGGCAGTGCCACGCATGCCTCTCCTATGGTCTCACAGGTCATGCATGGTGATGGTAGTGGCATGCGCGAGCCTCCTTTTTCTGTTAGTTCATCTTTACGCCCCAGTGAGGCTTGCAGACGGCGCTGCTCATCGCCGTCCGCAGATGCATCCTCGATGCCCCAGTGAAGAGCACAGATGGCGAAACTCATTGCCGCCCGCATGGGTCTTCTCCCGTCATGAGCCTCTCGTAGACGGTGATGCCTATCACTGCCCGCGAGAGGTCCGACAATGTCTATCACCACCCGCGAGCTTTCTTCGTGTACGCAGTGCCTATCGCTGTCCACGAGACTCCTTTGTGCTTCAATGCTCATTGTCACTCTCCAAGCATCCCACGCCTACCACCGTGCTCCTCATGAGAATTATCAACGCACTCTTCGCAAATGGCTATTGCCATGAGCTTCATGAGAGGCTATCATCGCTTGAGCAGGGGTGCGCTGCCTCCTCGTATTGCCAATGGCAATACCTAGCATCATCCGTAGTTCCCTACTTCCCCTCACGTCGTGAGCAGTAGTGTCTAGCGCCTTCCAAGGCTTGTGACACTGCTAGTCCACGGTCATGGGTGGCAACGCCTAGCGCTGTCAGGACCTTATCTCTTCGCCATCTCAGATCTTCTCTTCATTCTCTCCTCTTCTCACTTGATTAAGGGTTGACCTAGCCTAGCACCACCAAATTGCCTCGGTTTTGAGTTGTCTTGCTGCCGTGCTGGTCTTGAGTACCAAGCCCGTCTTGCTACTACTCCGAGTTAGTCACTGTCCGGCTATCAAGCTAGTCTCATCCCTTCAGCAAGTTTTCTTCTCTTTTTGACCATTGCTCGAAACTTCCACTCCATCATCTTAACCTCTCACATTCTTATCCACACGAATGTGCATTGCCCTAAGACAAGGGTGGGTCTCTTCGACCCACTTGTCTTGCAAATTAACCATAGAAGTGTTCTGCAGAAAAATAAGGAGATTACAGGTCAAGGGAGGCGATTTTGAACCAGCTAAAGCAACTGAGGGGCTTTCCGACGTGATCTAAGAGGGTGCCCACGCGAGCTTGCCCGAGTAAGTCCCAAACCCACTTTAAATTCTTCTCTCATTGGCAGGTATACCTGCCTTGCTCTTGAGCAAGGTTCCGAGAGAGCGATCTCAAATCTCGGGTTCACTAGAAACCCGAGACACGTGCCCCCAAATCATGTAGATCGGGAGGGCGAGATCGAGGTACCTAACCAGCATGGCGACTCCACTGGGGATGTACTACCCCTTAGTCTGTTCGCTCTTGTTTTACCAGTATCCTCTTTTACTTTTTGCATTAATTTCTATGGCATCTGGGTTGTTCTACCCATTCATTTGAGTCGGAGACTTCCTTATCCTCGCACTCGTGGTTGTCTCAGGGAAGCGAACTGCTCAAGCTTCATTCCTTACTCTCTTGCTGAGTCGCGACTCATAGTCCGACTCCCAGGTTCTTTCCTGGGTTGGTGCGAGAGGGGACTTAAAGGTCCTCGACCCCCCGCTTCCTCGCCCTGGTGGACCCTCCACCAAGGCCCCTTGCATTGGTAGGTCATCTACTGCCACACACCACACATAACCAAGGGCTCGTGGTATATCCACTCGAGCCGCATCTTAGGGCACCCTTCACATCGCCTTGAGCTCGCATCCAGAGCTAAGCCTTCTCAGGCCGAACCCTGCATGCACCATGCATTAGCTTTCCACAACTCAGGGCAGCACTAGCTCTATGCTAGCTCCAGAACCGAAGGGTTGACAACTTCATCCTCCCTCCCAGCACACACAGTTCTGATCAGTGAGATATGAGCTTCCGCCTCATCCTTCATAGACACAAGCTCCAGGGTCTCGACCTCCCAAGGTCGAACCAGTTGACCGAGCCTGGGTTAACTCCCAAGTCACCCAAACGGCTAACCTTGAAGGTGCACACGCACCACCCCCGAAAGTTCCTCCCCGGTCCAGACTCAGGCAGAGTCACGAACCAGCTACTTCCTCTGTTGCTCTCTCAAGACCAGGCAAGCACCTCTAGTTCTGGTACTCAAAGGTCTTCCCTAAGAGTACCATTGTGAGCCAGCCTCTGGTTAGCCGTGCACTCAGGCCTCACAAAGGGATTCGGGGCAGCGGCCGAATGTCAAACAGAAGGCTTCAGCCTCCAAATTAGAAGCCCAGGTCGCCTTCTAACCTTAGGCCCCACTCCCTCCTCCAACTAATAAACACAACCCTGACGTGCTCAAAGAAACTGGGGCAGTCTAAACCTCAGGCCCAGTTCTGGGGCGAAGTCCACAGCAGCCTCAAAGTTAAAACAGAGCAGGGGCTTGCAGTTCATGACCAAAGAAACCTCTAAGGAAGTTGAACTCACTACCCTTGATGACCTCCTACCTTGTAACCCCTTTTTCCCTTATCCAAACTCCAGAACCTGAGCGAGTCCAACAGTATTGCTGGGTCATCACTGCCAAGAAACCACGGTCCCAAGATCGTCGACAACCAGCCCTCGCAAGATCGGCATACAAGGCTCCAGTCCAGTCGAGGAAAGCTGAGCCCCTGCAGACTGACTTGCCATACCCAACTCGCCGCACTCAACTCACCAATCTCGATAGTCCACTTTGCCACCTGGCTCTATCCTTTTAGAAGAAACGGTCAGTGTCATGGTGATCAATGATCTGGATGATGCTCAAGAAGAGTGTATGAGTAGGTTCAAGGTAATGGTGCAATCCATGCTCGAGAAGATAGAACGCTTAGAAGCCTCCAGGCCTCTTCTTCTCACCAAGAAAGTTATTCCCCGACTGGTGAGGACACGGTGCCCATGCAAACTCCCCCACCGCCCTCACAAGACAGTTCTATCTCCCATAAGGTCTCCCAAACTGACATATATTCTATGGTGGCCCATAGCCTCAAGAACAAAGTCTCAGGCATGCAGGAGGCACCACTCTACTTGAAGCCATACCCTTTATACATTGATCAGATGTCGTTTCCCTTAAACTACCAAAAAGGAAAACTACCCCTGTTCAACGGTACTATGTCCCCTCACTAGCATATCGCACACTTCCAAGCAGCTTGTAGGGAGATCGCAACTGACATGTGACTTCTCCTTTCTCAGCTCGTCGAGACTCTCGAAGGGCCAGCCTTCCAGTGGAATGCTCGCCTGCCTCAAAACTCAGTGAACACATGGCAAGAAATGGAGCAGTTGTTTTACCAACTCTTCTACGAAGTCCAAAGGAGTGTGGAAACCATTGAGCTCCTTACTTTGATGCAAGACCCTGGTGAGCCAGTTGACAAGTTCATCGCCCAATGGAGAGAGCTGGCAACCTTTCATACTACTCCCATGACTGAGAAAGAAGCGGTCCAAATCTGCATATGGAATATGCTTCCCGAGATCGCCTTACATGTCGAGGCATCCAATCCACCCTCCATGTCAGAGCTCATCTCTAAGGCTGTTCGTATTGAGGGATTGTTCAAACACTTTGACAGCTCTTGATAGCAACCCTTCAGCTCAAATTCTCGCTCCAATAGTCGGGGCAACCAAAAGGTAGTGATCAATGTGGCAGTCACCATGACGGACACTAAGAGCACGGCTCCTCAAACCATAGACCTCTCAAAGGTATAGACACCTTAAGCCCGTGGCAAGTAGCAGTCCTATAATAAGGTCCCCCCTCTGAAATATTCTAAGCGAAATGACTTCTGGATCCAACACCAGAACAAAGTTTACCCCTTCGACAAGGAGTGGACTCCTGCACTGCTTCGACTGCTGTTAGAACAAAACATGATCCAGTTGTCGAAGATCAACACCCCAGAGCGGGCCGGGCAGGAGACAAATGAGAGGTATTACGCCTATCATAGGAGAGTAGGCCACCCTTTAAATGATTGATATAAGCTCAATGACACTATCGAAGCCCTTATTAACAAGGGTCAAATAAAGCTCGAAGAGTTAAGGAAGACGTTCGGGGAAACTGAGTCTTCTCATATAGTGACAATCCAAGAGGGTGACGAGGCACCCACTATCCTCCGTGCACTATTTTCTATAATGCTTGAGGAGGGACACATCCCACCGAAGCTGACAAGGCGACCCAAGTTCCTGTCTCTAGGAACTGAGAACCTCTGGTGCACCTATCACCTCATACGAGGCCATGACATGAGCGAATCTACCAGCTTCCATAAGATCTTGGCAAAGAAGATGCAGCAGTGTCAGGAAGTTCAAGGCAACCCAGAAGGACGCCCTCAAGTCCCCCTTCCTCCTATGGAAGAAAACATCCCTACTCAAGCCCAGGAAAACACTAGCAAGACCCTCTGCAGGCCCTCTTCGAAGCGATGCTCCAACAGGGTACTCTTAAACCCGCCAGGCAACCGAGGAGTATTGCCCAGGGCACAAAAAACATTTGGTGCCCATATCACCAAGTATGGGGCCATAAACTTAAAGAGTGCTTTGGGTTCGAAGCTATAGTCACAGAGAAAGTTCAACAAGGCCACATTGTTTGAGCGGTTCTCCCAAAATGCTTCTAGATCGTCGCTCTCATTCAAGAGGAAGCCACACTACAAGCCCCTCAAGAGCATACACTGGACCCTTCAGAGCCCTAGACCTCTCAGCCCTGGGAAGTCTACCATGGGCGAAGTAGGCTCAAATCCTTGAAGCATGAAGTAGTCCACCAAGCTTGGACTACTCACCAGCCTGATAGGCAGTCCGAACACCTCCTCAGGGATCCAGAAGGAGATGGTGAGCACCCAGGTCAGCTCGTCAAAGGAATCTTATCCCTTAGCAACGGGTCGAGGAAGAATTTCTCAGGCCTCTTCCTCCTCTGCAAACCTTGCAGAACTTCTACCCAGGTGCAGCTCGCCTTGTCCTTTCGTCCAATCAGGCAGACATCCTTGAGTCACCAACAGCTTGGGATTCCTCCAATATGGGTGATGACGCTAAAAGCATCCCACAATGGTCAAAGACGGGGCAAGACCTTAAATACACCCCCGCAAACGTCCAATTCTGGCGACGACGTAAAAAGCTGCTCGAAACGTTTTAACTCTTCTTCTCCTCCATCCTTCTCTATTATCTCCACCGGTACAGCTCAATGGTACCCAGATTTCGACACTCTAAACAGAGAGTTCGGAGGCACCAGCCTCACCAAGCCACAGTAAGAGCACCTTAGATAGATGTTGGTCCAAGCGGCTGGATTCACAATTGTCGCCGACGTCCTGTCAACCCTAGCTAAAACCGAGCCATCATCAAGCTCCTCTTCCAAAGAAGCCTCCCATATGGTGCAGATCTTGGAAGTACCATCCAGTAAGGGGTAAATGAGTCTAAGATCGGGGAAGAAGCTACAACCCACACCTCAAAACCTCAAGATTCTCAAATTTCCTGATCCTTCACTTTTCCCTAAGCTTAAACCTCAAGTCTCTATATCCCTAATACAAGTCCCTATTGCTTCTCCATTAACGCAGACCGCACCGACTGAACAACAAAGTCAGCCTGTGTCAAAAATCAAAACCCAACCAAAGCTTGTTCCTAAGCCTACCCTACCACCTACACCAGTGATTGGATTAGGAACGCATAAGACTAATGAGGATCAAGTGAAATACGACGCAATTGGGCACTTGAGAAAGCTTCCAACCCTTCTAAGTATTTATGTGTTTACAACACTAAATCAAAGTGATCTATCAGTGACGATCGCTCAAATCTGACACTTTAAATTGATAAATATGAAACATGAAGAAATGGTAGAGAAAGTGGGAACAATCGTATTCAGATCTGAGATCAGATCTACCCAGAAAGAGAAGATCAGCTCTCAGATCTGTGGTGGAGCCAGCATGATCCAAGGCAAATCAAAATATGATTTTTGAATCAAAAAACATAAAAATCAGATCAAAACAAGTAAATAAAATAAAATGAATAAGAAATGAAGGGAGACTGAGTACCTGACCGTGCCGAATGGCCCACGACTCCTGAGTCTCTGAGGGTTCGCCCGTATTAGAACTGGTTCCTCTTGTATCTCTCTGATCTGGATATTAGCCATCAAGTCTTGATTGGATAGGGTGGTTGTGCCTTGGATCTGGTTTAGAACTAGGGATAGGAGGCTATGGTTCGTCACGTAAATTCTAAGGTTTTCTCTCTCTATATTCTCTTTTTTCTTTCTCCCAAGTTTCTATCTCTATCTCAGGTGTTCCCTCTGTCCGCCCCCAAATCTCTAAAAATTTCTTAGGTCTCTTTTCTAGGGTTTCCTTTCTACTTTCTTTTCTTTCTCCATTAGTCCATCCCCCCCCCAAGAGATCCTAAAAAGGGGGAAATTATCTTAGAGGAATATCTCCCGCAACCAAATGTATTCACCCATTCCAATTGAGTTTTGGAGGCTCACGGATTTGGGCCGCACAAGTCGTGTCACCTAGGCGACATGAGTCGTATCCCTTGGGCGGCACAAGTCGTGTCCCCTAGGTGACATGAGTCTATCGCTTAGGCGGCACTAGTCATGACGCATGAGCGATACAAGTCGTGTCGCCAAGGCAACACAAGTCATGTCGTACAAACAATTTTTTTTCAAAATCAATATTTTTCACTTTCGATGTGTTCCTCAGCCTCTCATGAAGCTCTCAGAGAAAATTTGGGTGAAAACGGATTTTTTTGGTAAAACAGAGCATTTACAGGAATCTGAGCTCAAACAGGGTGTAACAGGGTTTCTGGGTTGGCAGAATGGTTCTGGGTCCAAGGGCAAGTTGTGTGACCTACGGATTTTGGGTTCACCAAGTCAATGTGATCCTAAGGGTCTAACAAAATAACAGAATTTCCCTGATTTAAAATGGGGTGTCAACTTTTGCCCCTCTTTGTCACTCTCTGTCCTTCAAGCGACAGGCAAGTCACAAAGAAGTAGACACCCTCGCGTTCCCTGCCTTTAGAGGGGCAGGCGAACGTTAAAGATAAAGGAGACATTTTAAATTTTTTCCTAACGTCATGGGGCAAAAGGCACACAACTATCCCTCCAAGTCATTGTGCTCTCATGCTCACCCACGTAGGGCACTTTCATCCTATTTTGGCGTGAGACGACTGCGAGTTCCCAAGCTTGAAACTCGAGGTTGATTTTATAGCCACTCCATTTAGCTTCAGGGGTTCTACAGTTTTAAATTTTTAATCTTGGCATTTTCTTTGATCTTGTTAGGGTTTTCCTACGGTTGTCTATAGGAAAGCTTTCTACAGGAAGAGACTTGTCTGGCTGAATCCGAAGAGAGAGACGAGGCAGCAACGCGGCAAACACAGTATTCATCATGTACGGGTGTCGAAGCTCCTTAGTTTTAGAAACTGTTTTAGAAAATTTGAAAGTAAGGGGAGATTTGAAATAGAACCCGGAGCAGGGACAAGTTAAGATTTTAACAAAGAAACTAAAGTTTTTGAAATCACAAACACAGTGAAAATTTTGAAGAGATAAAGATATTTTGAAAAACAAAGTTGGTTAGCAGTATTAACTCCAGCAACCATAGAGCGCTCTAAGCAGTTTAACCTCCTGCAGCGATGGACTAGACACCCGACCCTTTTACATCATATGTAGATAGATGTGTGAACAAGGTGGTTGTGGCTTGAACATGTTGAATAGGGTGGTTGTGCCATGAACAACACTGGACAAGGTGGTTGTGCCCTGAACGCATTCGAAATTTTACGTCATATGGTGCAAGATGTTATCTGTCTCGGCTATTTTATGTCGTACTAGTTTAACATTGAACTGGATATACGCGACCTTTAGCGTCATATGGGGATAGATGTTTGAACTGTATCGGCATTTTAACGTTACATGAGCTTGAAATTTTTTCCTCTCTCGGGTTTTTAACGTCTCATGAGTTTGACGTGCTAGCTCGATTTTTTAACGTAGCATGAGTTCGACATTTTTCCTGTCGGGTTTTTAACATTGCACGAGTTTAACGTGTTAGATAGGGTTTTTAACGTCGCACAAGTTTGACGATTTGAATCTTGCCACCATGGAGCAAAAGAAATTTCTAAAATTAGTTGGCAGTTTAGACTCATGCCACCGAGGAGAAAAATATTTTGAAATTGGTTGGCAGTTTAGGCTCATACCACAAAGGAGTGTCTTTATTATTTTGATTTTTTTTGAAATTTTCTGGAAAGTTGGTTGGCAGTTTAGGCTCATGCCACCGAGGAGCATTTTTTGGAAAGTTGGTTGACTGTTTAAGCTCGTGCCTAACCTCTTGTAGTGATGGAGGAAGTCCCTTATAAAAGGAGAAATGTTTTGAAAATAAATGATTTTAACAATCAAATTGAAACAACATTTTTAAAAGGGATGAGCCTTATAGTTTTGCCACCTGTGGCCCTTTGGTGGTAATTTCCTTTATTATGCTCTACCCAAAGATGATGAAAGGATTTCCTTGTGGGATCGTGTGAAGTTGAAAATCATGAAGTTGTCTCTTACCTTTGGAGCTTTCCTCCTCTATTTCGTGGATCCATGAAGTGTCCTCAGGATTCTTGCTAAGATTCCATCTTGGAGGGTCTCTACATTTTCCAGGGTTCGTTGAAATCACTTCGGTTTTTAATTCATGTCCTACATCTTTCTGAGTTGGTTATGTTGGGAACCTACAGGGTTTAGGAGGAGTCTTCATCCTCAAGGTCTGCTTGTGTAGTATTATTGGAACTCGTAAGTATTTTTTTGTACTTGAGTGTTTTGCATCGAAAGCTCCTTCTTGGAGATCTTTTTATTCCTTTCACCCGTGATGCCTTTCAACGTTTTCACCACTTCCATTTTTTTTTTAATTTTTTTATTTTATTATATATATATATATATATATAAACAGTTTTGGGTATCATGGGCATGGTTCCGATGCCACTTGCACCATCTGTTCTTATTCCTAACTTCAAATGGTGGTTCAAATGGTGGCGAGAGTTGAACCATGTTTCTAGCCAGCAATAGCTCCAACACCTTTTCTAATGAATCTTTGAGAGGGGTGAAGTTGTCCTCTAGCCTTCTATTGTTACTTTGAGTGTTAGCTCTACACGGACCCCTTCGAATTTGTTTCTTATTGTTGTTCTGGGTAGCTAAACCTTGAGCCGGTCTGTTAATGACTATTTCATTAACCTGATCGAAAGCTTTTCCCTTACCGTTGCTCTTATTTTTATTCTAGGGAGTCATGATGGATTCGTTATCGGGCCTAGTACTGAGGGGTGTCCCTCTCTCCCTTTCATGCCATGCCACCTCGATCATAGAGTCGAAAGAGTGGGGGATAAGTCCCAGACTAAAGAAGGTCCTGTATTCAAGAGCTGCCTTTTCTAAGGCCATGGAGATTTTAGCTGGGTCCGTAAGTGGATATTCGATGACTCACATCGCTGCCTCACAGAATCGACAGATAAAATTCTCGAAGGATTCTCCTAGGTTTTGTTTGGTTGCACTGAGCTTGCCCAGGGAAAGAGATCTAGATGTCAACCCACGGTAATGAGACACAAAATGGTTGAACATTTTATCTGGAGTGATGCGCGGTTGAGCCGTCATTATTTTTCGATGTCAGTTTAAAGCGTCACCGGTCAAAGTTTGTGAAAATAGGGCCTTCAATTGGTTAGGCCTGTCACTCAAGGCTCGGACAGAGAGGAGGTACGCGTTGATGTGAATATCTGGGTCACTCTTACCATTGAATTTGATTTTAAATTTTGGGATGACAAACCCAAGGGGAGGTCTTCCATGCCTCCAAGGGTCTCATGAACATAGGCCTTTGGGGGTAGAAAATCATGCATTCCCATTCTTATGAACATATCCTGCATTGCTTTTAGAGTGCCTTCTTGTTGGGAGTTTAACATGAGAGTAGGCCCACAGATCGGTGGGTTCCTAAGCATAGTCTGATGAGTCGAGACATGGGGTAGATGTTGGCCTGCTTGGGCCTGAGACTGATGAGCCGTAGTTATCGGGGCGGGTTGATGTATTTGTGCCTGAGGGGCGTACTGACCCATAGGCATCACCACCAGTTACGAAAACTGCATGGTTTGTTGCATTGGATTAACTAAAGGGACTGATTGAAGAATCAGTTGACTAGATTGTGCTAAGGTTTGACCTATACCACTAAGTTGGTTTGGCATCGTCCCGGGAGCTGGGGCGTGAACAGTGTAACCTAGGTCAACTAGACTTTTGAGAGCAGCTTGGATACCTCTCGCCTAGGGGTCGGTTTGGGTTGACACCTCTACCTCATACAGTGTTCAGGACATCATGAGCTGTACTACTGTGGCTCGAGGTAAGGTTGGATCCCTTAGACCTAGGTAGGTTTTAGTCTTGAGATCGTTGGACCTTGGGTTTATCCTGGTTCGAGTTGTGGGAATTGGCGTTAGTTGATGCATGGTTTTCTTCCCTCACTTCACTCCTACTTTGGCTGCCTGCAAGGTGACTTCAGGTCGGACCCCTTGACTATTCAGAGTCTTTCAGGCCAAACCATCCTTTCGGATCACCCCAAATTCAAGATTAGGAGTGGATGCTTGGGACTCTGTCTCTAACTGAAGACCTGAGCGTTGGATAATGGATTCGCCGCCTGAGGTCTATTGATAATTCCAAGGGATTGCAACACATTGGTCCCTAGGTTTAGGCAGATTAGGCTTAGAGTTGGCTGTGGAGTGATCATCATAATCACCTTAAGTAACCGACATGGTGACTCTCTTTGGCGAGGTTCTAGAATTTAGACTTGGATAAGAGCTAGACTCGACAACTTTGGGTAGACCTAGCCTTATTCTTGGGGCAAAACCCTAACTAGGACCTAGGCTAAGACTAGACTGGAACCTAGACCTGTTAGATTCAATGGGTTTTCATTTAGACCTTGAACTAGGGTAAGCCTAGTCTAGCTCTAGAGGCAACTCGAAGCTAAGACCTATACTACAACCTAGAATAAGATCTAGACTAGATGGTACACGAGTCTCGGCTCGGACCATGAGTGGGTCTAGGTTCGAACCTGGGTGCAAGCCTGGTTCGGTCCTAGACTGAGTTGGGTGCAAGCATGGGCTTGGACCAAGAGGGTTTTGAAGGTCAGACCGAGTGTGGATGCCGACTGGATCAAGATTTAACTAGGAACAAGCCTTCGGCTTGGACCAAGAGGGGGTCAAGGTACGGACTTGGGCTAGGATGGGTATAAGCCTGAACTTGGACCCGGAGAATTTTAATGATCAGACCAGGCATGAATCGGTACTGGATCAAAGAAGAACTAGGAACGAGCCTTTCGCTTGGACCAAGAGAGGGCATAGGTTCAGACCAGCATGTAAACCTGGTTCAAACTTGAGCTAGGCTGGGTACAAGCTTGAACTTGGACCCAGAGAACTTTAATGATCAGACCAGGTGTGGACGTGGACTGGATCAAAGATGGCCTGGGAACGAGCCTTCGGCTAGGACCGAGATGGGCCTAGATTCAGACCTGGGTGTGAACCTGGTTCGGACCTAGGCTAGGCTGAGTATAAGCCTGAACTTAGACGCAAAAGCTTCAGCTCGGACCAATAGCGAGCCAAGACTGGAATCTGAGATTAATTGATTAAAAACAAGCAAGAAAGCACACGAAAGCGTTTGATCTAGTCTGATTATAGGTAGCCTGGGCTTGAGAGTGGGCTCTTAACTATTGAAATGCGGCTAGGCTGATATACGTCCCCACATAGTTCCTGACCTCCTATTTATAGCACCAGGTCCAACTATACACAGAGTTGCTTTGAGGCAAAGGACTATGGAGGGGCGCTCATAGTTAATGCTATGTGAATCCCAACCGCCTCGACTCTCAATGCTAGGTTCCCCACACGCCGTTAACTTGGATTTTGGGCGTTTTCAAAATATTTGTTTTCTGGTTTTTTGGGATTCCCAGTTGGTGTGTGCTAGAGTGTATAAAGAAGCACGCAAAATAAAATAAAGTCAAGCACACATGCACATAATAAGGAAGAAAACAAGTGAGCGCTTGACACTGATCGCACCTAGTGATGAACGCTGAGGTGAAATTCGCTAGAGGTATAGTATAGATGGAGGGTAAGGCACCCCTAACAAGGTATGGTCAAACAGTGGAGACCACGCACAGTCGTGCTAAGTCGAGCGTGACTCGAGTCGGGGATGACTCAGACGGGACATGGTTCAAAGCAACCCTCAATCAATTTTTTTTTTTTTGTATTTATATATATATATATATTTATTGATTTAAATTTGTTGAAAAAAAACTAAACTAAGCATGATGAAAGCAAAGAAAACACGAATTCAACCAAAATTAACTAACTAGAATGGAATCAGAAAGTCAAGAATAGAGCATACATACTTGGAGCAAATATTATTTTTGTATTTTTAAAATTCTATTTTTACTTGAATTTTTTTATGCAGTCAGAAAATTCTCTGGAACACTAATGAAAATTTTAAAGAAAATATAAATTTTTTTTTTTGGGCGACACAAAATGGGTCACCCAGGCGGCACAACTAGTGTTGCATATGCAAGCTGGGTGGCACAACTTGTGTCGCCCAAAAAACATATTTTGTTTTCATTTTTTTATATTTTTTTCTTGTATATCTTGATAAAATAAGCTTACTGCAAATGGGAGAAACAACAACTAAAAGTTTTTGTGATGAAAATAATTTAAAATAGAGTGAAGAGAGAAAGACACAGATGGGACTGAAAAATATTTTTTTATATTTTTCAAAAATTTTCTTTTGTCTTGATTTTTTTTGTGCAGTCATAAAAAAACCTTATGCACGCGATGGAATTAGTCTCACATCGATCGAGCTCGTGAGCAGCATGATTTGGCCACTCGAGCGAGGCACGATGCCGCTGAATTTCCTGCACTTTCTTCACGGATCAACAACTTCTCTCTCGCTTTTCTTCGCACTCGGGTGTCATCGCGGAGCATGCCACATATCAAAATGCTCATCTTGATGATACGAACAAGCTCACCAAATTTGAGTGCGATCTGACTTGGGACGTGTGAGATATGAGCATCGAATGTCACTGTTTGTGACTGTCCCTTTAATGGTGTGGAGTGGCAGGGTGGCTGCATAGGAATCGCGTGTCGCTCCTCCTGTTTCACTCTTTTGCCTATAACGTCTTCCTGGGGTTTCTGTTTATGATGAAATTTGACCCCTAGGGGTTTTCAACCATTTTGGATCTCCTGGCAGTAGTCCCACAACAAATTGAGATACCGAAAAATGTTGATCTATTTATAGGGTCCATTTCATGGTGCTAAAAACCGATTCTGCTGGAACTGTTTCTAAGTCTGCACTACCTTAGACATGTCGGAATGTGACGAAAGGTGGTAGGAGACTTTTGAGAGTCTTGATGAAGACCTTCACTAATTCTGGGGATTTTCTGATACTATCGGAATTTCCACCGTTTGCTAGGCCTTTATTAAGTGGGGCCCCATGTTGATGAAAAGTATATTCCAATACAGGGTTCCCTTGAAACCCAAGATGCGTGCTGCCAGATCACTTAGATCAGAAGGGCGAGATAGAGGCACCTTACCATCTTGGCGACTCCACTAGGGACTTACTACCGCTTAGTTGGATCGTGTGTGTTTGGCTAAGTTTCTCCTTTTATTTTCTGTATCTGCACTTATGGCTTCCGGGTTCTATAGCCCATTCATCCGGATTGGGGATTTTCTTATCCTCGCATTTGCGAGTATCCCCAAGGAACAAGTTCCTAGAACTTCGTCCCGTGTCTAGCTCCCAGGTCTTAACCTGGATTGGCGTGAGGAGGAAGCTAAAAGTCCCTAACTCCCAATCTCTTAGCTCTGGTGGAACCTCCACCAAGGTCTCTTCCATCGCAACACTTCTGTTGCCGCACACAGCACGCACCCTGCCACCTGTAAGTCACTTGTCGGTCGTATTGGGGAGGTACTCCAGAAGGCTGCCTAGTCCTTTTCTACAAAAGGAAACAAGGTTCCATTGCTTCTATGGGCTACAAGGCTACCCCCCACATTCTTGAACCACCACGAGTCTCTATCCCTAGTGGCTTGACATATCGAGGCAGAGACCCTAGGGCCTCCACCTCTCGCACACACCATAACGCTCATGAGTCGTCGACTCGAGCCGCACCTCGGGGCAACCCTTATGTTTCCTCGAGTCAGCATCAGGATCACACCACCCAAGGCCAGGTCCTATACATATTGTTTATATGTGTCCCACTGCTTGGGGCAACGCCATCATTGTGTCAACCTGAGTACATAGGAGGCGACCTTCTCGCCCTCCTACACAAGCACACCCTGTAAGGGGTAGGCCTCCACCGGTTCTCTTACAGAAACTTGCGCACAGTTCTTGACCTCCTAAGGCCAGACCACTTACTCAAGCTCGGGTTGACCGCCAGGTCACCCGTGATCCTTCTTCAAGGGGCGCACACGCGTCTCCACCACAGACAGCCCCTCGCTCTCGACTCAGGTATCTTCATGAGTCAACCCTGCTCTTTTATGCTCCTCCTTCTTCGAGCAAGCACCTCCAGCCCTGGTACTCAAACACCTTCCTCAAGAGTATCATCCTGAACCAGCCTCGTCATCTCGGTCGTATCTCTTGAGCTCATAAGAGGGCTCGGGGCAAAGACCTAATGGAAGCTCGAGTCCTTCATCCTCCCTAGCCCAAGATGACTCCAGTCCTTGGCCCTCATCTTTTACTGCATCGGATGGAGACAACTCTCTCTTGTGCAAGAAGAGCCGACAAGCCGCAATCCCAATCACAGTTTTGACTTGAGGTCCATCAAAACCTCAAAACTAAACGCGATAGGGGTCTACAAATTCTGACCAAGAAAGTGATCTAGGCGGTTGGGGCAACCAGCTCGGATGATCCTCTTCGCCTGAATCCCTTCTACTCTCTTCAGATGACGAAGCCTGAAGAAGAAGTAAATGAACCTTGCACGGTGGTTAGTGTCGTAGAAGATGACCAAGCCACTCAGCAGCCACGGTCCCAAGGCCATCGAGAATCAGTCCTCACGAGATCGACATATAAGAATCGAGTGCAGTTGGGGCATTTTGACCCCCCGCGGACTGATTTATCGCGCACGACCCATCAAGTTCGCAAGCCCTCAACTACAATCATGGCTGACCTCCTTGAAGGAATAGTCAATGTAACGGTTAAAAATGAACATGACTCGCAGGAAGGTCGAATGAACAAATTCAAAGATATGGTGCGCGTGATGATGGAGAAGATTGATTGTATAGACGCTGTAGGACAATCAGCTAACCATGAGGTCAATTCCCACCACTCAGATGATGCACCTCTAAGGCAGCCCCTTCTCTCTGCCCCACAGGACAATTCTATTGCTCACCCCTTTTAACAGGCTGACATTGATGCTATGATTACCCATAGCTTAAAGAATAGACAAATCTCGAGGATATAAGGTGCAATGCCTTATCAAATGTTGTACCCATCATACATTGACTTGGTACCATTTCTCGACTACAAGAAAGGGAATTTTTCCCTATTCAACGGAACCACATCCCCAAACCAGCATATTGCTCACTTCCAAGCAGCTTGCCGAGGAAACGTTGCCGATGGGAGACTCCTTCTCTGTCAGTTTGTTGAAACCCTTGATTGCCCAGCTTTTCAATAGTAAGCTCGACGTCCCCCAAACTCGGTGCATACTTGGGAGGAAAGGGATAATTTCTTTCACCAGTGCTTTTACAAGGTCGAAAGAGAGGTTCAAACCATTGAGCTTATCACCCTGACCCAAGGCTCTGATGAGCTAGTGGATCAGTTCATATCAAGATGGAGAAACTTAGCTGCTCACCATCCCAATCTCATGCCTGAGAAGGAAGCAGTTCAAACTTGTGTGCGGAACATGCGACCTGAAATCGCTCTGCATGTCGAGGCCTCCAATCTGACTTCCATGTCAGAACTGATCCATAAATCAGTTCGCACAGAAAGCCAATCATGCCACCACGACGTGTCATGACAACCGTTTGTATGCTCGAGAAACAATTGGGGCAATGCTAGCTCTTAGACTAACCCCCGGGGCAACCAACAAAGAGGTTTGATAAGTGCAACTGTCAAAGTCAGTGATCCAAAGAAGGCTCCCTCCCAATCTTTGGTCCTCTCCAAGGGCGTGAGCACAACAAAGACAATGCCTCAGGCAGGCAAGCAACAACAGTTGTACTGTCGAGGACCCCCACCTACAAATCTTAATCAGAATGATTATTGGGCAAGCATAGGAATAAGGTCTACCTCTTAAAGAAGGAATGGGTGGTTACGTGCCTCGATCTCGCCCTCTGGATCTAGATGATTAGGTGGTACATATCTCACATTTCTAGTGAATTCGAGATTTGAGATTGCTCTCTTGGAATCTTGCTTAAGAGCAGGAGTAGGTATACCAACCGATGAGAGAGGAATTTGAGGTAGGTTCGGGACTTACTCGGGCTGGCTCACATTGGTGCCCTCTTAGATCACGTTAGAAAAGCCCCCGAGCTACTTTAGCTGGTTCGAAATTGCCTTCCTTGACGTTTAATCTCCTTGTTTTTCTGCACAACACTTTTATGATTAATTTGCAAGACAAGTGAGTCGAAGAGACCCACCCTTGTCTTAGGACAGTGCACATTCATGTGGATAAGATTGTAAGAGGTTAGGATGATGGAGTGGTAGTTTTGAGTAAAGGTCGAAAAGAGAAGAAAACTTGATGAAGGGACGAGACTAGCTTGACAGTCGGATCGTGACTGACTCGGAGTGCTAGCAAGACGGGGATGGTACTCAGGACCAACACAACGGCAAGACCACATGAGAGGCATGCACGGCACTGCCGCTGCCGTACATGACCTCTGAGGGGAGCTCAGATGGAGAAGAGGAAGAAGAAAAAGAGGAAAAGAGAGAAGAAAAGAAAAAGAAGAGAGAGAAAATTTATGTCAAGCTTAAGTGTACCGATTTAAATGTTTCTCTCACCCTACTCTCTCTCTCCAAATTTGACACAACAATGAGAAGAAGGAGAAATTTTATTAAGTAAAAACTCTCTCTTTGTGTATTCTATGTGTGTTTATTGCCTCATGCGTACATTGATTGTACGTAGTATATACAAAATTTGCCCCAAACATGGGTAGATGATCAAAAGTAACCCTAATTGCTGGAAATTAAGACTAAATTGAATTAAAATAAATTAAAAAATAGGGTGAAAAATGATATATTTGCCCCTTCCTAACAATTTGTGAAATTTCAAAACAGTCCTTATGTTGCCCTAGAATGTGTATGATTTTTCAAGATGATTCAGGGTCGTTCTGGTGCCCGGTTGATCGAAAGATGAATGTTTTCTTGTAGGGCTAGGCATGACAATCGATTTGATACCAACTTTGAGCCACGGATCGTGTTTTTAGGGCACGATCAGGTTACTTGAAATTTGGTTGAATCTTGAAACTTTGGATCGCTAGTATGCTCTTTCCTTGATGTTTTTCTGTGATTTCTTCACTGGATCATACTGGGCAAGCAATTACGATCGTGGGGCAACAAATGCAGCTCGATTCAATGCTCAAACAAAGATGTTGTAAATTTGGACTTTTTACCGAAATTTAGAATTTCTGTGATGGAATTTGCTGTCGCTTCGGTGGCTTTGTGTGTAGAATCTGACTGTTCATTCGGGTTGAAGATAGCCCAAGACCTTACGTACACGATGGAATTGGTCCCACGTCGATCGGTCTCGTGAGTGGCGTGATTTGGTCGCTTGAGCGAGGCACGATGCTGCTAATTTTTCGGCAGTTTCTTCATGGATCAGCAACTTCTCTCTAGCTTTTATTTGCGCTTGGGTGTTGTCGTGCGACATGCCATATATCAAAACGCCCGTCTTGATGATACAAGTACACTCACAAAATTTGGGCTTGATGTGACCTCAGACGAGTGAGGTATGAGCATCGAAAGTCATTGATCATGATTGTCCCTTTAATGGTGTGGAGTTACAGGGTGGCCGCACGAGAATAGCATGCAGCTCCTCCTGTTTCACTCTTTTGCCTATAACTTCTTCCAAGACTGTTTGTTTAGGCTGCAATTTGACCCTTAGTGTTACAACAGTGCCAAATCCAATGGTGCTACTCCCACAACAATTTGAGGCATAAAAAATGTATCTCTAGTTATAGGGTCCATTTCAAGGTGCTAGAGGCCAATTCGGCCGAAATTGTTTCTCTGTCTACACAGCCTTAGACATGTCAGACTGCAATAAAACTTGGCATGAGACTTTTGAGAGTTCTCAAGAAGATCTTGACTAGTTCTGGGGTAATTATGAGATTGTCAGAATTTCCACTGTTTGCTAGGGCTTTTTATTGAGTGGGGGCCCTATGTTGATGAAAAATATCTTTCAAAGCATCCCCCACTGACTGTTGTGCTTCGAGAGATTCGAGAAGAGAAATCATTCAGGAAGTTTAAGGGATCTTGTCGAAGTCCTTACCCTAAAGGGACTATTCGTGATTCTGAAGTGTGAGGCTCTTGTAGGGACCTCCTCGAACATAATCAAGACAACACGGAGGCCAAGTGCTATAAACCTTTGGTCTGCATTTTTTGCTGCTATATAAAGTTTTCTTTTGATATTTAGGGTATCTTTGTAAGTCCCATCTAACGGGGTCCAGTCCGAGGCTTTTGACTTGCTCGAAAGTCTGAGCCCATGTTGGCAAGGGAATTTGGCGAGGAATACTCTGAAGTCTCTGGCAAGTTAGACCCTAGCTTCATCAGTTTCTTGCCTTCGTGATAGTCTTTAGTATTCTGGAGGAATCTTTTGGGCATCATCCTCACCTTGACTCTTATTGTTGTTGATGTTGAAATGTGGGAGATCTTATATGACTCTCATTCCCTGATGAGCCAATTTGTGTTGTGGATGTTTGGGAGATCTTCTGTGCCTCTGACACCCTGATGAGCCAATTTGTGTTGTTGATGTTTAGGAGATCTTCTGCGGCTCTCTCTTCCTGATGAGGCAATTTGTGTTATGATTGAATAATGGCATTTGATGATTTTAGGTAGAGGCTCTCACACCCTCATGGGCCAATTTTTGTTATTGATGTTTGGGAGATCTTCTGCGGTTCTCCCTCCTTGATGAGGCAATTTCTGTTATGATTGAATAATGGCATTTGAGGATTTTAGGCAGACCTCATTAGCCAAGCTTGTGACTATTTGAAAATTGAGTGTCAGCTGAGGCAACGATAGTGTGTCAACCTGTTTTGTCTGTCGAAGCGCCCTTTCACGGGTTTTCACTTGAACATGGGGAGTGTCATCACAATGATGATTTTCACCAACTTATGTTATTTTTGGGCTCTTTTACCCACGTCCTCATGGTCATGTCCCACCTTTTCATCTATTTTTGCTCACGGGGCTCTTTTGGGGTTTTCACCGTGCTTAGGTTTTTGTCAAAAAACTCTTTTACTCATGGTTTCATGACCATCCCCGTCAGTCAATTTTACTCACGGTGTTCTCTTGTCCAAGTGTACACCATGCCCATTTTTTGTAAAGGCATGTTTTAGGATAATGCCTTCGAGACCTATGCAAAGCCTTTTAGTGTCATGCGGCCATGACGTGCACTATAGTTTAGGGTCATACAGCTGGACCGTGATGGTGATAAATGGTAGTCTGTAGAGGCCATAGGGTGAGTATGGTGGTAGTTACGACTCACTTTGGGGAGATAACATGAGGCTACCTATGAAGCGAGAATGGTGGGTGAAGAATGGTGACGCACTAGTTGACAACGAATATGGATTGTGAAATGGTTCACTGTTTCTTGAGCATGGGTAAGACTCACTAGGGAATGATGGATGGTGTGCACACACGAACGGGTCGGTTAGGGAAGGAGTGTGTGAAGATGCATGTAGAGGGCATTTGCGCGTATGTGAACTCGTTGGGGAGGTAATGAAGGTGGTGTGTGCACAACGATGGGTCGGTTAGGGAAAGCGAGTGTGAAGATGCACGTAAAGGGGGTGTGCGTATATGTGAGGGCACATTTAAGGTCATGCCTCCTGGACCTAGGCAAAGCAATTTAATGCCATGCGGCCAGGACGTTCACTATGGTTTAGGGTCATATAGCTTGGACCGTGGTAATGTAGTTTAAAGTCATGCAACTAGGACTGTGCAGTTTAAGGTCGTGCAACTAGGCCTATGTTATAGTTAAAGGTCTGATAGTTTGGACCGTGGCTGTGCAGTTTAAAGTAATGCAGCATGGGCCAGAGTGTGAGTCACCATGTAGGTGAAGCTGTATGGGGGATAGGTCTATGGATAACCATCTGACTCCCTAGGGACAAAGATAGCCAAGGTTATACATAAGCAGATAGATTTAGATGAAGATGGTGGCCCTACAAGGAGTGACAGTCGTAAGCAGACTTCTTTGGGGATTAAGAGGGTAAGTGTGACTCCAGGGGGATAATGAGTAATGGTATGCATGTAATTCCGCTGGGATTATAGTCAGAGCACAAGTGTAACCCCCACTAGGGATTGATGGGAATAGAGGGTCGCAGTAGGATGTGACTCTAGCCAGAATTTTGGGGCGAAATAGACTCACAAGGGATTAAAAGGGTAAGTTTGACCCTTGCATACATCTAACTCCACTGAGGATGTTGATGAAATACACCCTTAGCGAAGTGGTGGCCCATCTCTTTGACCGTGTGTTATAGTTTTAGGGTCTTGTAGCTTAGACCATGGTGATGCAATTTAAAGTTATACGGTTAGGACCATGAAGTTTAAAGTCGTGCAACTGGACCTTTGCTACTATTTAAGGTCATATAGTTTGGACCATGGTGCTAAGCCTTTTAACGTCATGCGATTGGGACATGCACTATGGTTTAAGGTCATACAGTTGGACCATAATCGTACAGTTTTGAGTTGTGCGACAAGGACTAAGCCGTTTAAGGTCATGCAACTAAACCTCCGCTACAGTTTAGGGTCATATAGTTTGGAAAGTGGCTGTGCAATTTAAGGTCATGCAGCACAGACCGTAGTTGTGGTGAGGGAATGAACGTTTTGGGGGTGCAGGACAACTGTCCAGATCGGAGTTTCATTGCATATGCGTGGCACCAAGTGTTGGATGGAGCGCACTGCATTAGGCCTAGATGATGTGCACATGGTGTTAAGTCCCATGATGAAGCACTCGACAGTAGCCCTTGACATAGCCCGTGGCGCTAGCCCCCTGATTAAGCACGTGGTAATAGCCTTGATGGGGTGTGCGGTGATAGCCCTCTGCCGAAGCGCGTGGTGATAGCCTTGATGAGGCGCGCGACAATAGCCCTCTAACGAAGCGCATGGCGATGACCCTTTCAAGTCTAGGGCTTGACCCGCTCTAGCTTGGTCTTATTGCTATCAGGAAATGAGAAGTGCAGCATCTTTTCAGATTTCTCAAAAGCAGTTTGCTGTACTGCTAAGTATAAAAGGGGCAAAACCCCATTTTACTAGTTTACCGAAGGGTAAAACAGTTGAGGAGTTTAGAGAGAGTGAAAGAGAGCCAGAGCTTCTGATGAGAACTTCTCGGCCAAAATTTTCAGAGATAGGCGATTAGGAGCTTTTTTTGTGAGCTTCAAGAGGTCGTAAAACTTTATACCATGATCGTGAACATTTTTGGGGAGTGTCGAGGTTCTTTGAGGGGGAAACAGGGCTTCTTAGAGCCTTAGCGGGTGCAGTGGTGCTCTGCCGAAGCTTGAGTGTTTCTCCGATAGTTTCACGGATGCTGGGGAGGTTGTAGAAGGTTCGGAGGGCTCTGTCGATCCTCTGGTTGTTGGAGGAGAAGTAGGAGGAGCAACAGTGGGCTCACCGGGAACTCAATGGGATTTCGGTGAGTTTTGCAGTGAAATGCTGAAGTGGGAAAACTATGAGAAGGGAAACCCGCAGGGTCATAGGACAGCTTTCTGGGGATTCTAGTGGTTTTCTGCTATATTCCCAGCTATCAAATACGGGAAAGAATAGGGTCAGGCGGGGTTTCCAGCTAGCTGTGAAGTGCTTTTATCGAGGAGAGGCAACACTGGTAGGGGAAAGAATAGGGTCAGACAGTTTCCAGCTAACTGAGGAGTGTTTCTGATGAAACCCGATGGGGTTGAAAGGTCGTGAGGAGGTGGACCATCGAGGAGGAGCGATGGTTGGGGAAGCCAAAGAGGCATGGGAGTTAATGTCGCTTGGAGTTGGAGACGGTGGGAACTGGGGCACCCTAAGGGCATGCATGCAATTAAGTCACATGTAGTGTTGTCTTCACGTGTCCCTAGGCAAGCACGGCAGTAGCGATGCTTGGGAGCATGTCGCTCATGGCAATGATATCACGCGATATTGGGCTACCCATGTTAATGGTAGAACGCGACATTGTATTTCGCATGGCGTTGGCCACGCATGGTGCTGAGTTGCACACGACGATGACCTTGAACGACGATGTATTACGGGGGTCAAGAGTGATGGCAAATGAGTAGGCCTTGCTGCAGCAGATTGTTAGAAGCTAAGTCCTCTAGCACAACTGTGAAGTCCATGTTGCTCTGTCATGGGTCGGTTCCTTGGAAGCTTGTCATGCCACATCAGATGAATTGAAGCTAACTTGGAAATGGTTGACTTCTTCTTCACGAGGAGAGCATTTCTTTAGTGGGTTTGCTTCCACTTCATGAGGAAGGCATTTCTTTTGGCCTGTCACCGTCTTCTTATCCTCAGATGCAAGAGCAACACTTTTGATGTAAACTGTCTTTCTTTCTTGTAGATATAAGAGAATGGTAGTCTCCTTAATAATGAGCTTCTTGGCTTGTATCTTGTAATGCATTTTTACTACAACAAAAAGAGTTAGAATTTGTTTGGACTGCCTTGCTTGGTTTGTGTTGAGTCTCTTTTCTTGAGTATGCATCACGGATAGTATTGATAGGGGGCATTACCTCCTCTCCATTTGAGTTCGCCTATATATAAGCCCCATGTGATGTGACTTTCTTAACTATGAATGGGCCTTCCCACTTAGGTTCGAACTTTCCCTGGTGGCGCCCGTGCATGACAATCGATCTCTTGATTGCTAGGACAAGGTCCCCACGAGCGAATGAGCGAAACTTGACAAATTTTTCAAATGATAGTTTCATTTTTCCTTTATTGAGCTCGAGGTTCTACTGAGCGTCCAGTCTTTTTTTGTCAAGAGAATCCAACTCCTGGTAGCGACGCTTAACCCTCTCATCCTAGATTAGTCCTTAACGTATAGCAACATGGAGTAAGGGTATTTGAACCTCGATGGGTAAGACTGCCTCAGCTCCATAGACCAGGGAATAAGGGGTAGACATTATAGCATTGCGAGTGGTGGTGTGATAAGCCCTTAGAGCCTCAAGCCACTTCTCATGCCAGTTCTTCTTTGACTTTGAGACTGACTTCCGGAGCACCCCGTACAGAGTTTTCTTGAATGCCTCAGCTAAACCTTTTGTTCGAGGGTAGTACATGGTCGAGTATTTCCACTCGAAACTGAACTGGTTGCCCAGGTGATCAACATGATGGCTTCTAAACTGAGGGCCATTACCAGAGATTATTCAGTCCGGAACCATGAACCAGTAAATGATGTGGTGATGCACTAAGTTAGCCCCAATGGTCCCTGAAACCTATTTGAGAGGGACTGCCTCAGCCCACATGGAGAAGTAATCTGTTGCTGCCAAGATGAAGGCATGACCCTAGGCACAAGGAGGGTTGATGGATCCTACAATGTCCATACCCCACTGGGAAAAGGGACCATGACGTCACTGTAGGATGGAGAGGCTCCGGGGGCTGATGAATGAGGCTTGAATGAATTTGGCACACTTGGCATAGTTTTGGGCGTCAGCCACCATTGAAGGTCAATAATAGCCGAGTCTGCGTATGCGCTTGTAGAGCTTAGGGTCGGACTGATGCAACTCTCAGATACCTGAATGCACTTCTTTCAGTACTTTGCTTGCCTCTTGTGCATCGATGCATCTGAGGAGAATTCCATCAAATGACTAACGAAAGATAACATCTCCATCGACAAGGGCGTACTTGGTAGAGCTCCTTCGTATGCTGTTGCGTTCTGCCCAATCCTGAGGTAGCCTTCCATGCTTTATGAAGTCCATGAAAGGCTCTCTCCAGTCTTCCACTTATTTGACCTCTACACACATCGGGTCAAAGAATTCTAACTCTTGCTTCTCGGCCTTGGATTCTTTGCCTCAGGATATTTCTTGTTCTACCTTAATGACATCCTTAGCCACGAGGAGCGCTCCGAATGAATAATGCGGGCATTCAGGGATGACATCCCTCTCATTATCAGTGTCAACTTCGGTTCTCAAGTTGATATGTCTCCATTTGGTTACGCATACTGGGGTTGGCCTTGATAAAGAAAACTGAATGGTGGAACCGAGCTTTGAGAATGCATCCGCCTGCGAGTTTACCTCTCTAGAGATGTGACTCGGGGAGAAATCATCAAACTAGGCCATATAGGAATTGGCCGTGTCATGATGAGGTTTGAGAGTATCCTTCCTTACGTCATAAATCTCCAACCCGATTTTGAGAGCTTGATATTCAGCTTCATTATGGGAAAATGCCTTTGCCAGTGAAAAGAATAGAAGAATCAATCCACCTATAGGAGTTATGAACATGACTCCAGTGCCCCCTCTATCAGACTGGAGTGCTTTGTCGAAGTACATCTCCCACGACCGAGTTAGCACCATACAGAAAACTTCTTCATCCGAGAGATCGCTTCACAGGGGAGATTCCAACGCAACTAGGTGAGCCGCCAAGAAGTCTACTAGAGCTTGACCTTTAACTACCTTCTGTGGTACAAACGTGATGTCGAACTCCATTGGCAATAATGCCCACTTGGCCAAACATCCTGACAAGCGTGATCGGGTCATGAGGAACTTGATTGGGTCCGCCTTAGAGATTAGCTTAACCTCGTGACCGAGCAAGTAATGGTGGAGCTTTTATACCACAAAGATTAAGGCTAGACACATCTTTTTGATGGGAGGGTAGCTCTTCTCGGTGCCTTGCATTATGCAGCTGAAATAATAGAGTGTTGTGTCTTTTCCTCCATCATTGTTCTGTGTTAGGAATGCCCCGAAGGACTCATCGAGGGCCATCACGTATATGATGAGGGGCCTTCCTAACACTGGTGTAGAGAGTACTGGTGGATTCAGCAAGTACTACTTGATGCCATCGAGCGTAGCTTGGCATGCTTCGTCCCATTTGAAGGGAGTGTCCTTCTTTAGGATGTGTGAAAAGGGTTTGCATCATCCTGAAAGGTTTGAGATGAACCTTAAAATGTAGGCTAGCTATCCTAGGAGAGACCACAGTTCTTATAGGGTTGTAGGAGGTGGCATGTCTTGAATTGCCTTAATCTTGACTGGCTTGATCTCTAGTCCTCGGTATCTCACGAAGAACCAAGAACTTTCCTGAGCGTACGCCAAAGGAGCATTTCAAGGGGTTTGTGACACCACAGCTGTTCAAATACCTTTTTAAGGTCTTGTATGTGAGCATCTTTTGGTTCAGATTTTACAACCAGGTCATCCACATAGCATGACCCCCCAGTGGATCATGTCCTTGAAGATGGTCGCCATGGCTCGCTAGTATGTGGCACCAGCGTTCTTTATCCAAAAAGGTGTCATAGTGTAGCAAAATACACCTTTTGGGGTTGAGAATGCGGTGGCCTCCTCATCTTCTAGCACAACTGGATTTGATTATAACCAGAGTAGTCATCCATGAAGGAGAATATTTGGCAGTGTAATTGACAAGCATCTCGGTGAACGACAGGGGGAAGTCGTCCTTGGGGCAGGCGGTGTTCAAGTTGTGGAAATCAGTACATACCATGATTTGGGCATTCTTCTTCCTGACTGGGACAACATTTGCCTGCCATTTTGGGAATTTGACTTCACGTATGAATCCAGCTTGCTTGAGCTTGCTCACCTCAGCGTCAATCTGCATCTCAAGGTCAGGTCAAAACCTCCTTGATTTCTGCTTCATGGGTTTGATGGTTGGATCAATAGCGAGGTGATGGACAACAATCAGGGGGTCTAGACCGGGCATCCTTTGATAAGGCCAGGCGAAGACGTCTCGATTTTCTAGAAGGAGGGAAATATAAATTTCTTTCTCCTCTGGGGACATCTTTGCTGAGATGAAAGTTGTCCTCAGGTTGGCCTCATCCCCCCAGGTTGATCTCTTCGAGCTCATTAGTTGCGGCCTGACCGCCTTCTTCCCACTCTTTTGGAGCTTCCTGGAGTTCTTCGTCAGAGGACTCACAAAGATTCTCATTGACCTTGAATGTAGAAACCCATGATCCCGACATCTCGACTTCTAGGAGGGGCACAGTGTGGGAGAGGACTGATCTCTGGCTGGTCCAAGAGATGGAAGGGTCAGAGTCGATGATCTTGTGACTGGGATCACTTAGTGCTTGCCCATAGTAAGGTGCTTCATGCACTTGGATCATGTGGTCGACCTTGAGAGAG